>NC_136431.1:192054369-192654369 GCF_052849685.1 Lactuca virosa
TGCTGAAGTAGAATATGACGTTGCTACAAGTTGTTGCTCTCAAGTCCTTTGGATGAAATCACTGTTGGGTTTTGAGCATTCTAACACTCCTATGGTGTACATGCAACCCTATAAACCTTGGATCTATGTTTTCTCTATTATACATGCAAATATTAACTATTCCAAGGTTTCATCCTAACTAGCATATTATGAAGCACCTATACTACAAAGTTCTAGTTAGATGACATACCTTTTGATGTAGCTTGATGTCTTCAAGCTTTAAGAGCTTAGCCCCAATAGTGTGGAAGCCTCAAATGGAATCACAAATCACCAAAACACCTTGGAAGAACTTGAGAGAATATGTATGCACACTAAAATCGGCCCACTCTTATTTTCACACACTTGTGTCAATTTTGTGAGCCAAGGACCCCTTTATATATTATGGAGGATTAGGGTTACATCCATGTAAACCCTAATACCCATGACCTTTCATTTACATAGGATCCATGGGTTAAAAGCTCCATGGACCATCCATGAAAGCTTAGCCCAACCTAAATGAACTTGGCCCATTCCATATATATAAGAGTCCATATTTAATTAGTTCTTTTTTATCACTTAATTAATTCTAAATTAATTCTTGATCAATACTAATTAAATAATATGATTCCATATTAATATATTAGAACTTATAATATATTAATATAAATCATAAATATACTATTCTCAAAAGACTATCCATATAAATTGTGCCGGTGAAGTGCAACCCAAATGGACCATGCCGGGTCGGGTCAAGTACATACCAAATATAGTTACGGACTTAGACATTAATCCAACAGTCTCCCACTTGGATAAGTCTAAAACTATTATTGAGTATGACTTCAAAACCTAACTGGCAATCGTAGCTCTTAAAGCCGCTGTCAAACTCTGACCTTGTCAATGACTTGCCATGCACTCACATGTGTCATCGCTAAATCATCGAGGGACCCACAGATATCGCTTTTATCCCGAAGGTAAAAGGAATGGAGTTACCAATGCGTTTTCGTGCAATCAATGTATAACCAACTCATAGTAACAACTCATATCTCTAGGTTTTAAGAAATATAAGATATTATCGTCTCATGATCACTCGTGATAAAATCCATGAAGTGATTCAAATGAGCGTGGGTTGAATCCAATACTCAGAACTTATGAGCACTCATGAGTGTTGTAGCACCGCTTTGTCCAACATCTTAGACCTCTACAAGCCAACCCATGACAGTCTTGATTCATATCTACTTCCAACATATGACCGACTGTGGATAGTTTGAATAACTTAGTCATTCAGGAAGAATGACCTAGTTTATTCTGGAAGTCAAAACATGCAAAATGAAACACAAGAATAAATGAATCAAATATGGTATCAAACCCTATGAATATAAATAGACCACTTTTATTTATCACCATACTGATTACTCATTATTCATTGTTTCGGTTTTATCAACTTTATACTTGAATTAAAAACACTAGTTGTCCCATGCTCCAAGCATGTACACTATGTTTTTCGTAAACAATAGCTTTGACATACACCAAGTATGCACTCTATGTTTGTCTATGATCCTTACTTTGTGAAATAAACCAATTGAACATAATTTCAATGATTCTAATTTCACACTCCCAAATCCTTATCGAAAAATGTGAGAATTTCAAATTCCTATCATTTATCGAAATCTGTTTAGATTTTAAACTTATATGCACTGACCCTCCTGTAATGAATATGTACAAAGTCACAAAGACTTGTCAACAGTCATTATAAGGTATTCCATTGGAGATCAACTCCATGGAAACTAAGTCTCATATTCAAAGTACATTGCTTTGGACATGCTTCTTGCATTAAGTTTTCTAATCTTACACAGATAACTTCCACCTATGGAGACAACTCCATATTCTCATTTTGACTATCACTTCTGAATAAGAGATGCCTCTTTTCAGAATATGTCAATATGGTCCTTCCAAAATTAGCACTATACTTCCAACTGTCCCTGAGCAACCAATCTTTGGTAAACCTCAGATTGTCCTCGACAATTGCTTAATCATTTTAGTCATGTCCAATTCTAGACCTTTTCCCTTCTTAATGCCTCTGGGCATTTGGAAAAATTTAGAAATGACAAATATTATAGCACATGCAACGATCCTGTACCCAAAGCAAATGGTACACGATTCATGATGTCTCACATAAAGACATGATTCTAGACCAGTCTTTTGCTACAATATTTTTATTTGCCATGTTTTCAAAATTTGACTATGAAGAGGGATGCCGTAATCATAATCGAATTTTAAGAACGGAATATATAGAATTTCCTTAAGTTGAACCAATCCAACATGAAATTCATATATATATTCTTGACTAAAGATGATTAAGGTCTCAATCTAAGCCTTTAGAACTGAAATGAAGTATATACTCTCCCTTAATTATAGCAAAACAACTTTTTCAATCCCTTCAGCCTCACGAATTGAAACTTTTGTTTTCTATAATTAACATTTCTAACTTGCAACACTAACAATAATTATCATGCTCCCACTTACATGATGATTATTAGCATAACACTTATGCTCCCACTAGCTTTGACATGTACTCAGAAATCAGCTGGACTTCTAGAAATCAATACTTTATTGACTTTCTTACCAAAGTTCAGATTTCTGATACGAGATGCTTTGATAATACTTTATCAAAATCATACACCTTTCCTTAGATATCATGCATGTGTGTCTAAACAATTCCAGAACTATGAAAAGGGATGCCGTAATCATAGTCTCAATTGTTTAGACCTTTTGCCATCTGCTTCAAATCTACTTAGTGGACGTGTTTCCTCACCATCATTTTCATGAATCGGAGAGAAACCTTATGACCCTTAGATTTTATGGTGTATGTGTTCTTATCCATGTGAATCGTCAAAACCATAGTCACAAGACAAGGATAATGACAAATCCAAACTCATATGGACTGAACTTATGCAATCTTAACTTCTTGCCATCTAGAAGTACAGGGCCTGCCATTGCTTCCAAGTTGTTATGCAAACAATTGAGAACTTTCAGAACTCCTATGCAAAGCCAACTTTAACTGGAATGGGCACAAAATATGTCAACACGATAGGTTATAAACCTCAAGTCGTGTGCTAGTGAAGAACCTCAGGTTTTATTCTTGATTAGTTCTTGAAATTCTTTTTAGGATCTTTAAGACTCCCACTATCCTCTTGACATATAAGACTATCTTGCCAAATATTCAAGAGATAGTGTGGATTCTTTATCAAGACAAACACTTCACACAATTGGCCTTAGTTGGTCTTTGTTTTATCCAAAACATCACAACTTACCAATTTCAAATGTACAAGAGTAGGACACTTTTACTCTTACATTTGACAAGTGTTTTAAACCTTTCTTTAAGATATGTCACTCAAGTTACAATCTTGGAGTATGACTCTAAGAATTGTTTTGGAACGAAGTATGACTCATCTTCCTGATCTAACCATTTCAACAATTCATGACTCCTCTTCTTAGTCATAAGAATGCACTAAGATGACCTTTAGAGAACTAATTGTGATATGATTTCTAAATCATTAAGATGATCACAAACATGATACTAAAGTACTCTCCCATCTTTTCAGATTTGAGAAACTTTTATCTTTCTGCCTAATTTGATTCTTCCCATTCGTTCTGCCATACATTGAGACTTTTCCAATGTTTCAGAATTATACTTAAACTTGTAAGTATAACCATATTTACTAAACTTTAGTAAATCAAATAGTCTTAACGAGCTTTGTGGTAGACATGACCAGTGTACAAGAATGTGTACTCGATCCCTTTAGTCCTTCACTTGACTCACACATCCATGTGAACAAGTAATTAGTCTTGATTTTCCAATGCTTGAAAGTTCTCATTCATCATACTATTCAACTTGCATGATTCCAAGTTTCGGTCCAATTGAAACTTGGGTGATGAGGAACTTTCCTGATTTGGTAAATTTAGACACTACCACAAATGAAAGAATCAAATCCATTTTCCAATATTGTTGTCAGTGGAATCATATAAGCAACAATTTTCCACAAATGTCATTGTAAGGATACTTCAAATAAATAAAATTAAACAATTTTCTTTTATTTTAAAACTTTGCGGAAAAACTTATCCTTACAATCCACATGGAAAATTGTTGTTATCTATTCCTTAGCAATATATCATAACTTCTTAAGCAACTGCTCAAAATTCTGATGCGATCGAAATCCACCTTCGCGATCAGAATCAGCATATACTTCCTTTAAGATTTCTCTCTATTCTTTGATTCTTAAAACATCAACATGTGACCCAGTCACATCATGTAATGAGGATCTCAGAATAGAACTTAACAGAGTTAGATAATGGGCTCTACCTGATGTAGAGTCCAACTTATTGACTTTAACATCCTTAGGTAAATTTGGCAGCTTTGCTATCAACACCCCTTCCTTTGGCAAAATAAACATATGGACCCTTTGGTAATGGGACTATCTCAGACTTAGCCTTTCTCTTTACCATTTGGTCAACCGGGTTGACTATGGCCAATCCCTTTCCATTGGGAAGAGAATGCTTTTTCTGGATTTCCAGTGTCACCATTGTCACAGTCCATAAAGTTTTTGGGAAGTTGATCTTCTAATCAAATTTTCTTTACTATCGTTCCAAATCATTGCTGATTCAGCAGCACCAAGCAAATAAATATGATCATTAAGGTTCATGTCATAGTCTGTTTCATAGTAGTCCCAAAGGAACTCACTATGTGACTTAGAAAGTGATTGAACATCCAACTTTCTCAAGACTTTGACACCCAACTCTCCCGGCTTGTCAATATGTGACTTCATCTCTAAGATGTGATCACACATAGACCTTGCTTGCCATTAGGGCTTGAGTGACCTTGAACTTGTGGGTTAGGGAGAATAATTGGAGGAGGTGGAGGAAGAGAAGTATGACTTCCATGAGCCAAACTCGGGAAGTCATATTCATTAGGAAAGCTTGGTTTGGGAAGATCATTGTTGTCTAAACCAGACATCAACAATGGGAGAAATTCACGTAAAGTTGATTTAAGTCCTTAATATAACACCCAATATGATATATTAAGGCTAGGACCCAACAAACTATTTTATAACTTGCAAGAGGGATACCGTAATCCAAGCTATAAAATATTTGAAGGTAGGTGAATGACGATTCACCAATTTCCACCAAGATAAACGAAATGTATTATTAGGTTTTAATTGGTTTTGAAACTCCTAGATTCTTTTGAGATTCATTGAACTTTTCAATGGCATGTTTCAATCTCGAGTGTGCCCTTCAGGTTTTGTGACTGGGATGCCGATGATCACAAAACAAGGTGTGAAGTAACCATGCAAATATACTTGGTACCCTTCATATTTACCCCTCAATCGATGTGCCGGTTAACCACACACGCTCCAACGATACTATGATAAACATTAAGTTACCCTTTGCCTACCTTGTTAAGTCCAGGTTAGTGTGCTGGTTAACCACACACGCTCCACTAACAGCTTAAACAAAGTGCAAAGTGTAATTTCATGGATTAGCACCTTATTCACATTTTCCTAAGTAACTAAGATTGGGAATTTATAAGTGTTTAGTTACTTAGTATTTATCATTATACTTATAATGAAGGGAGAATTATAGTCCTTGTCCTACCTGTTTGGCTAACGACCCTCCACCGGTCAAGGAAGCGGTGAGTGAGAGTGGACACCCATTAAACTGCCATTTTATAGGCAGTAACCTTATACCCCCCCCCCCCTTATAGACCGACTTCGTGAATGAGGCGTACTAATGGTAAGACGACTTGCTCTTATACATATAATATATTAAACTTTTATCCAATAGAACCCTCTAAATGCATAGATCTCGACTTTTAAAGTCTAAAGCGTTACATGGCTTCACCAATAATCGTCCAATCCATAGTGTTACTTAACCAAAGCTACAAGAGAGTCTCTAACACCATAAAAGTAGGTGCTTTTCAGTCATGCATGTACAATGCATGTCTTGAACTCCTATTAGGTCAAAATAGGGCAAAAAGGTCCATATTTCATGCATGACCCTCAACATCAATTCTTGACTAGATCCAAAGAGCCAAATGCTCCAATTGGCATGGAGACTCATAAAGTTGCAAGCTTTATGAAGTCTAACAAACCAAGGCAACACGATTTAGAGAAATAAAGGGAAATATCCATAGATCTACTCAAAAACCCATCAAGATGAAGACTTTATACCTCCTTGAGATGCTAGAGGAAGGTGAACTCCTGGATCTCCTTTGCCTTGGAAACCTAATGAGGTTTTCCACCACCTTCTTCCTTCATAAGCACCAAAAACTCACACTTTTAAGGCCAAATCACAAAATGGCTCTAGTGTTTGCAAGGAACGGTTTTTGAGAGATGGAGGCTGATGGGAGGAAGCTAGTAGGGGGCTAAGGGTCTTTAATAGGGCTCAACCCTTAAACTCTAGGGTTTTCCACAACAGCCACTACCACGTCGTGGCAGAATCACCACTTCGTGGTGATTCATTAAATCCCGCGGCCCAAAACTCGATGCCATGTCATGGTGAGGATCCACCACGTCGTGGTTTCCAAAGGAGATTGTCATATATACTTGAAAATAATACCATACCTGGAACCGGGTGTTACAACTCTCCTGCACTTGAATCAGACTTCGTCCTCGAAGTCGGCTGCAGAGAACAGATCTGGGTAATGCTCCCGCATCTCAGCCTCTGGCTCCCTGGTCCACTCGGAGCCCCTCCGGTGCTGCCATCGTACCTTTACCAAAGGTACTTCCTTGCTGCGCAAAACCTTTACCTTCCTTTCCAGAATAGCTACTGGCCTCTCAACATAGTTTGGGCATTCATCAACCTAAATATCATCCAAGGAAACCACTGCATCCTCATCCATTACGCACTTTCGCAGCTGCGAAACATGGAAAGTGTTGTGAATCCGACTGAGCTCCTCAGGAAGAGCCAATCTATAAGTGACCTTGCCAACCCTGGCAATAACCCGAAATGGCCCAATATATCGGGGACCCAATTTCCCCCTCTTCTTGAAGTGAATCACACCTTTCCAAGGTGAGACTTTTAGTAACACCATGTCGCCGATTTGAAACTCCAACTCGGATCGGCGTCGGTCGGCATAACTCTTCTGCCGTCTCTGAGCAGTCTGCAATCTCTGCTTGATCTGCTGAATAATCTCCGTAGTCTAAAGGACCACCTCGGTCCGCCTCATAACCCTGTGACCAACCTCGCCCCAGCAAACTAGGGTACGATATCTTCGTCAATACAAGAGCTCAAAAGGCGGAGCACTAATGCTGGAGTGAAAACTTTTATTGTAGGAGAACTCCGCAAGAGGTAGGTAGCAGTCCTAGCTCCCACCAAAATCGATGACACAGGCCCGCAACATATCCTTGAGGGTTTGTATCGTCCGCTCACTCTGGTCATCGGTCTGTGGATGATAAGTTGTGCTGAAGTGCAACCTCGTGCCTAGTTCCTCATGGAACTTCTGCCAGAAACAGGAGGTGAATCGAACATCTCGGTCTAAAACAATGGAGACTGGAACCCCATGGGGAGCAACGATCTCACGAATATACACGTCGGCCAACTTTTCGGCCGAAGAACTTTCCCAAATCACCAGGAAGTGGGCGCTCTTGGTCAATCGATCCACGATGACCCAAATAGCATCGAAGCCCTTTGCCATATTCGGCAACTTGGTGATGAAATCCATCGAAATCTGCTCCCATTTCCACATGGGAACCTCTAGAGGCTACAGCTTGCCATGTGTCCTCTGATGCTCGGCCTTCACCATCCTGAAGGTCAAGCACCTCTCAACATACTATGCGATCTCCCTCTTCATACACGGCTACCAGTAGCTCAATCTCAGATCCCGATACATCTAGGTGGCCCCAGGATGGATAGAAAAACGAGACTTATGAGCCTCTTCCAACACAATCTGTCTTACCCCACCAGACATAGGAACCCATGCCCGACCACAACGGGTCAACAACCCCCGGCTATCTGGCATAAATCTGGTGATCTCACCTCTGATCCTCTCAATCTTCCAATTCTCTTCTCGAACACCCTCGGCCTGAGCCTCCCTAATCAATCCAACAAGCGGGGAATCCATAGATACCCTCATACACGATACCCCTTCTGAAGATCCAACCGACTTTTGGCTGAAGGCATCCGCCATAACATTAAATTCACCCGGATGGTAAATGATCTCGCAGCCATAATCCTTGACTACGTCCAGCCAAATGCGTTTCCTCGTGCTTAGGTTCGGCTGATCCATAATGTGTCTCAAGCTCGTGTGATCTGTGTAGACAGTACGCGGACCCCATAAAGATAATGCCTCCAAATCTTGAGGGAAAAAACCACAGCCCCTAACTCAAGATCATGCGTGGGATATCTCGTCTCATGCAACTTCAGCTGCCGTGAAGCCTAGGCTATCACTTGTCCTCTCTACATGAGGACCGCCCCAACCCGGTGATGGACGCATCAAAGAAAACCACATAATCCTCAATTCCCTCCGGGAGGGTCAAAACTGGGGCCTCGCATAGTCGCTGCCGAAGGGTCTCAAATGCTGACTGCTACTCAGGGCCCCATCGGAAATCCACCCCCTTCCTCGTCAGATGAGTAAGGGGTACTGCAATCTTGGAGAAATCCTGAATAAATCTACGGTAGTACCCTGCCAACCCCAAGAAACTCTTGATATCCAAGGGAGATTTCGGAACCTCCCACTGTATCACCGCCTCGATCTTCGCCGGATCGACCAATATCCCGTCCTCGTTAACGAGGTGTCCAAGCAACTGAACCTCGCGTAACCAAAAGTCGCACTTTGAGAACTTGTCATAAAGTCATTCTCGCCTCAAAACCCCTAGAAGCTCGTGAAGATGCTCCTTATGCTACTCTCTGGTCTTGGAATACACCAAGATATTGCCAATGAACACAATAACCGAAGGATCGAGCATCGGCCTGCATACCTGATTCATCAAATCCATAAAGACTGTAGGTGCATTGGTGAGCCTGAATGGCATCACCACGAACTCGTAATGCCCATAAAGAGTTTGGAACGCGGTCTTCTCCACATCCTCCTCTCTCATCCAGACCTGATGGTACCCGGACCTCAGATCTATCTTTGAAAACCAAGATGCACCTTGCAACTGATCAAAAAGATCACCAATCCGTGAAAGGGGATAACGGTTCTTCACTGTTAGCTTGTTCAACTCCCGGTAATCATTACACATCCGGTGTGAACCATCCTTCTTCTTGACGAATAAAATCGGTGCTCCCCACGGAGAACTACTCGGTCTGATGAACTGCTTGCCTAGCAGCTCCTGCAACTGAGATGACAAATCCTGTATCTCAGGCGGTGCCAAACGGTATGACGCTTTGGCAATTGGGGCCACACCTGGCATAAGGTCAATCCTGAACTGGACCTGCCTCTCAGGAGGCACACAGGGTAACTCCTCCGGAAATACATCGGCAAACTCCCTGACCACCAGGACCTCTGAAACTGAAATCTGATCCCCAACACGCTTATCCACCACATAAGCCAAATAACCTGCACACTCGTGCTAAATATGCTGTTAAGCTCTTGCTGTAGAACAAAACCCCAAATCAATCCTGGTGCCCTCTCCATAGATAACCAGTTCTCCCCTACTTGGGGTTCTAACTACCACGCGTTGGCCCTCACAATCAGTCATAGCACCGAAACGGCTCAGCCAATCCATACCCACAATCACGCAGACATCCCCCACGGGAATAAGGATCAAATCGATCGGAAAGGATACCCCGAAGATCTCCAGAACGCAACCCGGATATACTGAAGAAGCAGAAACCCCATGTTCGTTGGCGATAGAAACTCGCAACGGACACTCCAACTCCCCCAAAGGCACAACAAACTCGCTACTAAACGACCGAGAAACAAAGGACCGACTCGCATGTAACACCGTAAATTTTCAAACAAAATTTTCATTTTTAAATCACATAAAACTCAATATCACATTTTCTCAAAACCATAATGTATCATTTGTCAAAATCACAAATCAACAAAACAACTGATAGTATCCCAGAATCCTCAAACATAATCTCGAACAAGTGTGTACAATCAAGTCGGAGCCTTCCTGCGATCGGGAGAAGTACCTGACACACATATCACACAACACGGTTAGCACGAAGCTTAGTGAGTTCCCTAAAATACCACATACACAAATAATAAGCCTCTCATGGCTATAGCTCAGCATGGACCCTCCGAGCATGCATCTCAGTAAAAACCCTCCAGTCTTCACAGCTTAGTGTGGACCCTCCGGTCATGTGTCTAAGTGAAGACCCTCCGGTCATGTGTCTCAGTTAAGACCCTCCGATCTTCACAACTCCGGTCGGACCCTCCAGTCCTGTATCTCAGTGAGGACCCTCCGGTCTCACAACTTGGTTTGGACCCTTCGGTCCTACTCAGTAAGGCACAGAATAATATATCATATATCACAAAGACAAGATGCATAATATCACATAACTCAATATAAGCACATAGGACCCTCTGGTCGATAACTTAAATAAGACCCTCTGGTTACACAGTATTACCACTCAGGTAAGTATAGTGAGAAGACTCACCTCGTAAGTAAGCAAGTAGATCTAGTACCCCATGAACAGTCTAGACTCCGCCTACATAGTATAATTATCTCTAATCAACAATTTGTAATAACCACCAAGCTAACTCTTCTACTAGGTCTCAAAAGGGTGAAAATAACATTTTACCCCTCCATGGTCTCCAAAGTCCACAGTTGACCAAACCCTAAAAGTCAACGGAAGTCAACACTCGAGTCAATAGTCCCTGTTGACCCCACTTGGTGAGTGCACCTATGTGACTCGCCGAGTTCCTCCTGTCCTCAGAAGAATCAGGAAAACTCCAACTCAACTTGTCGAGTTTTCTCATCAACTCGTCGAGTTGTAGCGCGTTCAGACTGTCGGGAAAAACCCTAGCTTACTCGTCGATTTGGCTCATGCACTCGCCGAGTCCCTCTAGACCAATTCTCATTCAGACGATTCTAAGGAGAAATAATGTCCCAAACTCTAGATCTAGCCTCCCAAGGCCGAAATACCACGTAAAGCTGCAAGCTTTACGTCCATGCATGGCATCTAGGGCTCGAAATGCCAAAACAAGCTCTATATGGGGTTTAATGCATAAAAGCTTGCCAATAGCTTGATAAAGCTTGGACCTTTGGGCTCAAGGAACCTCCTATTGTCCAGATCTGAAGTCTCAACTCCATGGCAAGCTCAAATAACTCCAGAACTCAAAGAAGGATGAAAAAAGGCCCTAAGCTCCCTAGAAAAGGGATATAACCAAACAATGAGCAAGGTGGTGACTTTTTACCTTCAAACATAAGCTAGGAATGAATGAACACCGGATCTAAAAGCTCCCTGTCGTCCCAAGCCTTTTGCTCCTCAACCTTCCTCTAAAAATGCACTAAAGTATGAAGTGTTAGCCTCTCTTTCTCTCACACAAGGATATAGCTCGATTAGGGTTTCTCTCAGAGTTCTAAGATGATAAGGGAGGCGGAAATAAAGGTTTAAGGTCCTTTAATTAGGACACAAACCCTGAAAATTAGGGTTTTCACACTCAGTACGTACTCGTCGAGTTGGGGTCCTCCTACTCGTCGAGTAGACTCTAAAAATCATGCGACCATTAACTCCTCTACTCGGCGAGTTGTGGCATCCAACTCGTCGAGTTGCTCTGACATCATGAATGCACATTAATGAAATATTATACTTGGGAGTCGGGATGTTACATCGCACCCAAGTTGAACAACACTAAGGCAGGCAGGGAGTTCCCTAAGAACGTACCTAGTAAAGGTACAAACATATAAGCATAATATAAACATAAATAACAACATAACGGTTAGGAACATACCAGTCACAATATCTGGAGCTGCTCTGGCCTCCTCGGCAGTGATCTGAATAGGGCGACCTCGAGCCCTCGGGGGCTCCGCCTTCCCCTGGCACCCATCGGTGATCCTCAATGTAGCTGGCGCAGGGGCCTGCGCCGGCATGGCGGTGATCAACAGGCAGTTGACCTTCACATGGCCAACCTAATCACAATGATAGCAAATCCTCATACTCTGAACTGGGGCTGACTAGTAGCAGTCCCTCGCATAATGCCTCTCATTGCCAAATTTGTGGCACAAACTACTAGATCGACATGCTCCTTCATGAACCATACCGCACTTCCCACAAGTGCGGCCTCGCTGACCCCCAGATCGAGACTCAGCGGCCATAAACCGCTTCGGTGCCGGTTGCGACTGTGTCGGGGCTGTCCTCTCCTATCTGAACTGAAGATCTATCTCAAGCTCATGCCTCCTGGCAGCCTCTTGTAACTCGAACAAAGAATCATACTGCTGGGTGGAAATAAACTGTTTGATATCCGTCTTGAGCATGATCAAGTAATGGGTCATCTGAGCCTGCTCTGAAGCAAACTCGGGGCAGAACATGGCCATCTCAGTAAACATCCGGGTCATCTTCGTCACCCACTCCGATCCCTGTCTCAAATCCAAAAACTCATGGCTCAACCGCTCACGCTCAACCTGCGGCAGATAATGAGTATGAAACATCTCCATGAACTGATCTCAAGAGGTTCAGAGCACACCTGACCTTCTGGTCAGCTGGGCAAGAGGAAGTGAAAAAGCATCCCTCAAAATTAGATAGCCACCTCATGGCTACAATTGGGTCCTGAACTCCATCGAAAGTCGGGGGCTTCATATTATTGAAGTATCGATATTGAAAACCCCGACTCGGGCCAACATCTGCGGCTGCGGAGGCTGCATCAGCAACAATCTCAGCAACGGATGTGTATCCGTCATCAAAGTACTCCATCATCGCGGTATTAATAGACCCAAAAAGATATGGTATCTGATCCCGAACAATGGCCACAACCTCCTCACAGAGAATCCTCCTAATCCTGGCATCTATTTCGTCTGATCCCATCTTCCTGTCAATCCCTGATCCTGATCCCGACCCGAATCCGATCTCAACTCGTCTCGTAGTCACCATACTGAAAATACACCAGGAACATATCATATAATCTACAAATCCTAACAGGTAACCAACTCCAAACGAAGCGCTAGGGGTTGTGACTTCCTTGCTACGCGTACGGGTCTTATGCTTTCAGTAGTACGGGCCCATACTACCTTCCACACCTACCCGTATTTGTCTCAAGGATCATTACAACACCCTAACAATACTCATAATAATAATCAACAGTTAATCCTCACTCCCTAGAGGAAAGTCTAAACTGTTGGATTAGTGTCTAAGTCCATAACTATAATTGGTATGTAATTGACTCGATTGGCATGGTCCATTTGGGTTGCATGGCATCAGAACAATTTGGATAGACTTTTATGAGAAAAGGATATTTATGATTTGTTAAAATATTATAAGTTCTAATATATTAATATGAAATCATATTATTTAATTAGTACCGATCAAGAATTAATTTGGAATTAATTTTGTGATCAAAAGGAGACTAATTAAATATATAGGGATTCATTGTGTAAATCATTCATTCTTATATATGTTGGCTTATGATCCATAGTTCTTGATGTTGGGCTAAACCCATGGAGTAAACCATGGATACTCCATGGAGGTTTTAACCCATGGAGCATGGAGAATATGGAAAGACATGAGTTACATGGTGTAACCCTAATAGCCACCATATATACAGACCCCATGGCTCAAGAAATTAGGACTAGTGTGTGTACACATGAGGGCTAGCCGATTTGAGCATAGGAACCTTTTCTCTCAAGTTATTCCAAGATGTTGGTGATGTTGTGTGAACCATTTGAGGTGACACATTTGAGGCACTAGGCTCTTAAGCTCCATGGAATCAAGCTACAACAAAGAGGTATGTAATTCTACTAGAATTTATATTATATGTACTTCATATTATGCTAGTTAGATCAATACCTTGGAAAGTTGATATTTTCATTTAAAATAGAGAAAACATAGATCCAAGGTATTTAGGGTTGCATGTACACCTTAGGAGTGTTAGAATGCTCAAAACCCATCAGTGGTATCAGAGACTAGGCTTGTTTTCAATTATACTTGATGCAAATTGCTGAAAAAAGCTGAAAAAATCGATTTTCTGGCTGTCTGGGCACTGGACTCGCCGAGTCCACTGATGGAATCGCCGAGTCCATGAAGAAATTCATCCTACTCGTCGAGTAGGTTCATACACTCGACGAGTAGAAGCCCCTGACAGCATATTTTCGAGTTTTTTGGTTGGAATTGGACTAGGAACATTACCCTAAGCTGTTTTTGAATTTGTAAACCTGTTTTTGATGTGGTAATGTTCATGCTAATCCATATTTATAGATAATTGTCAATAGATTCATGTTTTGTATTAGTTTAATGGTTAGGCTAATTACATGAAAATTGTTTGATTTGAATTATCTTGTTCTTATGAGTTGATTTAGATTAATAGAAAAGTTATGTGATAATATGTTTTCAATCCAAATTAATCTAAAAGTTGTTCATAATATGTGTTTTTGTAACTTGTCCTCAAGTTATATGAAAAGTCACATTTATGATTATTAAAACTCATAAGATTTCCATAAGTTATGAAAAATGGAGAGTCTCATTTTTAAATGTTTTAAAGTCTTCCATAACTTGTCCTCAAGTTATGGAACTTGAAGAGTTTTTCATTAAAACTACTTTAAACACATAAGTTATGGAATTGAAAAGTTTTTGAATAGTTCAAAACTTGCCCTCAAGTTTTGGAATTTGTAAAGTTTCCCCTCATGAATACTTTAATTCCAAGTTAAGCCCTTAAAATTTTAAAAATTAAAATTCAACCCTTATACTTTATAGTATTATAAGTTAATAATATATATATATATATATATATATATATATATATATATATATATATATATATATATATATATATATATATATATATATATATATATATATATATATATATAAGAGCAAAGTCAGTCTTACCGTTAGTAGGCCTCATTCACGAAGTCGGTCTATAAGGGGGGTATAAGGTTACTGCCTATAAAATGACAGTTTAATGGGTGTCCACTCTCACCCACCGCTTCCTTGACTGGTGGAGGGTCATTAGCCGAACGGGTAGGACAAGGACTATAATTCTCCCTTCATTAAAAGTATTAATGATAAATACTAAGTAACTAAACCTTTTATAAATTCCCAATCTTAGTTACTTAGGAAAATGTGAATTTGGTGCTAACCCATGAAATTACACTTTGCACTTTGCTTAAGTCGTTAGTGGAGCGTGTGTGGTTAACCGGCACACTAACCTGGATTTAACAAGGTAGGCAAAGGGTAACTTAATGTTTATCATAGTATCGGTGGAGCGCGTGTGGTTAACCGGCACATCGATTGAGTGGTAAATATTAAGGGTACCAAGTATATTTTCATGGTTATTCACACCTTGTTTTGTGATCCTCGACATCCCAGTCACAAAAATTGAGAGGGCACAATCGAGATTGAAACATGTCATTGAAAAGTTCAATGAATCAAAAGATATAAGAGTTTCAAATCCAATTAAAACCTAATAAATTATTTCGTTTTTCATGGTGGAAATTGGTTAATCGTCATTCGTCTACCTTCAAATATTCTATAGCTTGGATTACGGCATCCCTCTTCCAAGTTATAAAATATTGTGTTGGGTCCTAGCCTTAATATTTCATATTGGGTGTTATATTAAGGACTTTAAATCAACTATCTTAATATCTCCCAAAAGGTGTCTGGTTCAGACAATAATGATCTTTCCAAATCTCTTGGAAAAAGCTTTCCTAATGAAGATGAAGTTTCGTGGTTGGATAATGGAAATCATACTTCTCTTCCTCCATGTTGGGTCAAAAATATGGTTTATACTTTGCTTTTCTAGGAAAATGTAATTTTATGTCTAGGACCGTAAACAACTCAGTGTTTACGGCCGTAAACAGGTTTACGACCGTAAACCCTGTTTACGGCCCAATGGGTGTTTACGGCCGTAAACCCATTTACGACCGTAAACCCATTCACGGCCCATGTTCACCAAGCCCATGTTTCTTATGTATAAATATAGGTGTAAGGGGTGAGGAGTAGATTGATGAACACTAGAGGAGCTTAAGTGTGTGCATTTGAAGGTGTTCTAGAGAGAGAAACTAGAGAGAAGAACAAGTGTGTGTTAGTGTGTGTGAATCTCATGTAAAGGATGATCATTCTATTCATTAATACATTGAGATTCATATTATTCTTCTTCTCCTTCTCTTCTATTTGATCTGAAATCATCCGTTTGATTGGGATTCCGCACCATCAAACGGATCTGATGATACACAAGCAGATTAGGGACTTACAATTGGTATCAGAGCTTGGTTGTATCAATCAATTTTTGTCAGATCTGGAGCTTATTTGATCTTATTTTTGAAAAATTCCTGCGGTTTTGGATAGATCTCTGAAAATTAGGGGGGGTTTGTTCTTCACGTTTTTCATAAAAACGAGTTTTTGGTCGAGTTTTGGAGCAAAAATGGTGAAAAACGTCGTTTTTTTCGAGATCTGAAGCTGTGTTTATGGTCTTTGAAGGGTTTACGGTCCGAGGTATACGGTGTTTACGGTCCGGAGTACGGTTCGGAGTTTACGGTCCGAGTTTACGGTCCGGAGTTTACGGTCCGGAGTTTGCGGTCTAGCAGCCTCGGTCTTTGCTTCGGAGTTGATCCTCGCACGTCCTCGCATC
This sequence comes from Lactuca virosa, assembly GCF_052849685.1. Taxonomy (NCBI): domain Eukaryota; kingdom Viridiplantae; phylum Streptophyta; class Magnoliopsida; order Asterales; family Asteraceae; genus Lactuca; species Lactuca virosa. The sequence goes on from NC_136431.1 coordinate 192,071,114, forward strand.
GCGCCTCGTCCTCGCAAGCAGCAGCCTCGCCTTCGGACTTCAAAAATTGAAACGGATTTCAGGGGTGCCGGGGATCGAACCTACGACCTCTAGTTTATCAACTCAACGCCTTAACCAACTCCTCTAGCATCACCGTTGTTCCTTTCCTTCGCATTCTTTATTCAAAAACACTCCTTTTCGGATCCAAGTTTCGCAATTTTGACAAATTCAGCCCAAAATTCAATTTCTTTTCATTTTAAATTCCAATTTCAACCAAAAATTTTAATTTCTAATTTTTGACTTTTAATTTTAAATTTTTACTTCAAATTTTGACTTTGACTTTTAAAATTTGACCTTTGACTTTAAACTTTGACTTTCTCATTTAACTTTTAAATTTTCAAATTTAGCTTTTCGGTTTGACTTTTAAGTTTGACTTTTCAAGTTTGACTTTTGAGTTTGACTTTTTAAATTTGACTTTTAAGGTTGACTTTTGAGGTTTATAGTCAAAGGGCATTTCTTTTGGGTTTGACTTTTAAGTTCTAGTTGTGCTTTAAATGGTTTTTGAGGTCTACGAGGGAATTGAAGACATGAAAGAGAGTCATCAGGAGATGTTAAGACAAAACTTCAACATGTTCGATTATATCCCTGGAGAAACCCTCGAAGCTCAGTTGCAGCGATTTACCACACTCACTACTGAGATGAATATAGCTGGGATCTTCTTGACCAAATCTGAGATAAACAAAAAGCTCTTGAATTCACTTCCGAAATCGTGGGATATGAACGTGGCTATCATCAAGAAGACAAAAGATCTCAATCGTCTTAATCTTGCTGATATAATTGAAGAACTTGACGCTTTGAATTGTCGAAAAACAATGAGTTCCGCAAACATCCCGGTCAATGAAGTTTCATGTTCTCAATCATGTGAAGTTTCATGTACACTATCTAGTGAAGATACGATTAAATTTCTTCGGGAACAAATTGATTTATTAAAAATAGAAGTTGAGGACCTGAGATATGAAGGATATCAACTCAGGAAAGGACAGAAACCCCTGAAGGCTGAATTAGAAACAAAAATAAAGGACTTTAAGAGAATTCAGCAAGACTACAGTGAAAAATGTGAACATTATGATTATATCAAGAGACAGAATGCTGAGTTATCTACTGAGCTTGATACATTAAAAGGGCAATTTGAAACTGCAAATTTTGATTTTAAAAAGTTTGATGTATCAAGCGAAGTAGTTGCCAACATGATAGACCATTGCATGCAATTTAAACATAATCAGTCAAAGGGTTTAGGATACGATAATGTACCTCCTCCTTTTAATCATACATATCAGTATCAACCTTTGTCTAAAGAGGAGATTGCCAACAAACCATTCATGGTTTATGGCAAGCCATCTGGTTTTGTTTCAGGAGGATTTATTAATGTTGAAAATGCTAACGTTTCTACTTCTCCTGCAGATCAATCCTTAAATCAATCCAAGCAAGCAGCTGAAGAGGGTGTGCCTGATAGTAAAGTAGCAGAATATGAGAACAAGGAGAAAACCATTGAACAAACCAACATCTCCTTGAGCTCTGAATCTGTTGCTTCGAACTCAGTTGCTTCTAATCAACCTGTTGTTGAGAAGTACAGGCCACCAAATCAAGTTAAACAGAATGCATGCTGCAACTGTACGTGTGGGAAAATCAAGAGACAAGGCAAAGATACGCCACCAGGGGCAGGAAGAAACAACTTCACAGTGAAGAAAAAGAGATGTTTTCACTGTGGAACACCTGGACACATTGCCAGAAATTGTCCTAATCGCGCATATGTTCCCAACTATGCACAAGGCTGGCAGAACGCCCCAAGAGGGAGATACTTCAAAAGAAACCCCTCAAGGTCACGTTCAGACCATGGTGACTGGAATGCCCAGAAGGCCAAGAATCAAACTCAAAAGGCCAAGAATCAAAATCGCAAGGGCAAGAAGGGAATGCCGACCAAGAAGCCAATTTCAAGAGATGCTCCTGTGAAGCCAAGACCGGTTAGGTCAAAGTCATCTCGGCAGCCGACTACAAGTTCAAAATCAAGTGCCGAGGCATCCATCAGATCGAAAAAGAAATGGGTTAAACCCAACTACAAATGGGTTCCAAAGGCTCACTCTCCCAAATCTTCTAACGATTCTAATATTTCTTCATCTTCTGTTTGTGATAAAACAGGATATGTCATGGGAGAGAGTATCGTGCAAGGATGAAAAAGGTCAACCCAATTTCAAAATGGACTGGGTTCCAAAGACCAACTAATCCCGCTCTGTGTCGGAGCAGCTATGGAGGCATATCATCAGACTTCGGTTTGTTGGTAGTGGCTGTTCCAGGCACATGATAGGGGACATCTCTCAACTGTACAACATTTAGATCTTTGTTTGAGAGTATGTGTCCTTTGCGGGAAATGAAGAAAAGAAGAGATCACACATGGGGTTAGTGCTTAATGACATGAAGAATTTTCGGATCTGTTCTGAGATTACGCATGTAGTTCTCAGACCTTCTGGATGCAAATTCAATCGGTGACTTACGGTTTGAGTTTTCTTCTCTATACTCCTGAGTTTTTCTTAAACTGATTCGCTTTAAAGACTAATTTTTGTTTTAGGATAGTTTAAATTTGTGCATTTACTTTTGTTTCTCTCTTATGCACAAATTTAGGGGGAGAAATTAAAACAAAACAAAAATTAGAAACGTTAATATATATATATATATATATATATATATATATATATGTATATATATATATATATATATATATATATATATATATATATATATATATATATATGGTGTTAATGAAATGTGCTTGAGCGAGATGTTTTGGGAAGTGATATAATCATGTGATAACGGGCAGTCTAAAACCTGTGTAAGGGACTGAATCTGAATTGTCTAGGCTCTGTGTTCGATGTGCTGGTAGGCACGAGAGATTAAAATGGACTTGACTAGGCATTAATGAACTTAAGGAATTCATAGACTTGACAAATTTTGACCTAGTTAAATCTGTTTAGCCTGACAATATGACGCTCGGATAGGTTGAGCAGGGAGATAAACACGGGAATCTACTGGTCACATTAAAAGAACCTGTATCTGGAACCGTGGATTAACTTTTCCTCGATGTGCGGATTCTGTCCTTAATTCCGGTATTGATGGGGTGACTGGTGAATTCCAATAAATTAGGTCTGTAGAAGGTTATATTCTTTCTTTCTATCTGTTAGTCATATGTTGCCTCCTCTGCGTGATCGAAAGATCCGACCTGGAATGTAGCATATGCAACTCTATCTCTCTGCATCCTCCATCTATGCAATTCTTTCTATCTGTTAGCCATATACTATCTCCTTTGCGTGACTCACAATCCGACCTGGTACACAACATATGCACTATTCTACTTCTCAATCCTTCTAAAACTTCAGTTAGTCATATGTTTCACCCTCTGCGTGATTGGAAGAGTCCCGACCTAGGTGTATAGCATATGCATTCAAAATCTATCTTCTCTCTTAATAATTGTCTGCTCACCCGATGTAAGGAGTATTATGGAAGTCCTTGATTACTGGAGCATATCAGGAAGCGGGAAACATGTTCTGATACAACTAAAACTGAACACTTACAGATTGTCTGTAGATCTCGCTGCTCAATTTAAGTGGACAACAATATCTTTGGTCGTCGTCAGCTGAATGGTCCTTAAGGAATATTATCTAGGAACTTAGGATCACATTGTCTTGTCACTTATAGTATGTCCTAATTTTGTCACAATCTCTCATGTTTAAGTGGACCACAATACCGGCGATTGACCAGATCTATTCATGAAGGGAGAGGTACTGATAAACGGATAAAGGTTGTCTAAAAACTTTGATCCCAAATCACTCTTAAAGTTAGATATCATTTTATTTTTGTTAAATTTGTTCATAGTTTTCTTCTAATTTAAGTATTAGGGGAAAATTAAAAATTTTAAAATCCAAACAAAAATCAGAAAATTAAAAAAAAAAATCCAAAAATAGTGTTATTTCTGTTTTATTTCTTTTTCAGAAAATATGAAAAATCCAAAAAAATATTGTGTGCTAAATTTTCTTTTAGTTTTGTTTTGTCTTGAAAAGTGAATTCAGGTGAAGATGAAACTCATGGAGTTTGTGTCGAAGATTTCTGAGCCAAGGCTTCATCCGTGATCATCGAAGAATTCTCTTTCGAAGGAGCAAGAAATGAAGATTATTCTTTCGACATTCAATCATTCAACGCCAGAAGCAAGGTGAAGCTGCAATTGAAGATTATGTGACGGATTGCATTGAAGCCTCCTCAATCAGTCTGCTGCTATTTTGTACCTGCTGAAGTGATCCAGAAGATTAGTTCTCTCTGATGTTCTCTCTGAAGATTCTCAAACTGAAAACATTATCTTTCAAGAATCAGTACAAAAAGCCTCCTCGCCCAATGTGCGTTCAATGTCAAATTCTGAAGAAAAGCCCAACTACTCAAGATGAAGTCATTCATTGAAGATTCATCAAGTTCATCTTGAAGTTGTGAAGAATTTGATGATTAAAGTGGAAGCCAAAGCTCCCAATGAAGATTAACAAGAAAAGCCAACTACTTTTTAGGGGGAGCTTGTTGGGTCATTTAAGAAAAGAAAAGAAAGCTATAAACCAAGGGGGAGATTGTTGGGTCAAAAATATGGTTTATACTTTGCTTTTCTAGGAAAATGTAATTTTATGTCTAGGACCGTAAACAGCTTAGTGTTTACGGCCGTAAACAGGTTTACGACCGTAAACCCTGTTTACGGCCCAATGGGTGTTTACGGCCGTAAACCCATTTATGACCGTAAACCCATTCATGGCCCATGTTCACCAAACCCATGTTTCTTATGTATAAATATAGGTGTAAGGGGTGAGGAGTAGATTGATGAACACTAGAGGAGCTTAAGTGTGTGCATTTGAAGGTGTTCTAGAGAGAGAAACTAGAGAGAAGAACAAGTGTATGTTAGTGTGTGTGAATCTCATGTAAAGGATGATCATTCTATTCATTAATACATTGAGATTCATATTATTCTTCTTCTCCTTCTCTTCTATTTGATCTGAAATCATCCGTTTGATTGGGATTCCGCACCATCAAACGTATCTGATTGATACACAAGCAGATTAGGGACTTACAATTGGTATCAGAGCTTGGTTGTATCAATCAATTTTTGTCAGATCTGGAGCTTATTTGATCATATTTTTGAAAAATTCTTGCGTTTTTGGGTAGATCTCTGAAAATTAGGGGGGGTTTGTTCTTCGTGTTTTTCATAAAAACGAGTTTTTGATCGAGTTTTGGAGCAAAAATGGTGAAAAACGTCGTTTTTTTCGCGATCTGAAGCTGTGTTTATGGTCTTTGAAGGGTTTACGGTCCGAGGTTTACGGTGTCTACCTTCCGAAGTTTACGGTCTGAGGTTTACGGTGTTTACGGTCTGAGGTTTACGGTCCGAAGTTTACGGTCCGGAGTACGGTCCGGTGTTTACGGTCCGAGTTTACGGTCCGGAGTTTACGGTCCGGAGTTTGCGATCCAGCAGCCTCGGTCTTCGCTTCGGAGTTGATCCTCGCACGTCCTCGCATCGCGCCTCGTCCTCGCAAGCAGCAGCCTCGCCTTCCGACTTCAAAAATTGAAACGGATTTCGGGGGTGCCGGGGATCGAACCTACGACCTCTAGTTCATCAACTCAACGCCTTAACCAACTCCTCTAGCATCACCTTTGTTCCTTTCCTTTGCATTCTTTATTCAAAAACACTCCTTTTCGGATCCAAGTTTCGCAATTTTGACAAATTCAGCCCAAAATTCAATTTCTTTTCATTTTAAATTCCAATTTCAACCAAAAATTTTAATTTTTAATTTTTGACTTTTAATTTTGACTTTTTACTTAAAATTTTGACTTTGACTTTTAAAATTCGACCTTTGACTTTCTCATTTAACTTTTAAATTTTCAAATTTAGCTTTTCGGTTTGACTTTTAAGTTTGACTTTTGAGTTTGACTTTTTAATACATTTTGATGTATGGCAGGATCAAGGAAAGGGAAAGGAACTTAAAGAAAGAGTACGCTGAATATGATTGCGAAGATGGATTTCAATCGCACGATTTGAAGATCGGATTCTTGAGCTACTACTTAGAGAGTTATGATAGATTGCTAGAAAAATATGTAATAGCATAGTTTTCATTTAAAGTTGCATTGTAAGGAAAAAGTTTTTCCGCATTTTATAAATAAATAAAATTTTGTTTTATTTTATTATATCTCCTTGCAATGACACTTATGAAAAATTGATGTTTGTATATTTTTAGCAATAATGGAAATGTGAATTTGATTCTTTCATTTGTGGTAGTGTCTAAATTTACCAAATAAGGAAATATTCTCATCACCCAAGTTTTCAGTTGGATACAAACTTGGAATCATGCAAGTTGTATAGTATGATGAATGAGAATTTTCATCTTTGGAAAATTAAGACTAATTCCTTGATCACATATATATGTGAGTCAAGTGAAGGACTAAAGGGATCGAGTACACATTCTTGTGCACTAGTCAAGTCCACCATAAAAGATCGATAAGACTATTCGTCATGATTTACTAAAGTTTAGTAAATATGGTTATACTTACAAGTTTAAGTATAATTCTGAAACATTGGAAAAGTTTCAATGTATGGCAGAACGAATGAGAAGAATCAAATTAGGCATAAAGATAAAAGGTTCTCAAATCTGAAAAGATGGGAGAGTACTTTAGTATCATGTTTTATGATCATCTTAATGATTATGAGACCATATCACAATTCATCCTCTAAGGACATCTTAGTGCATTCTTATGGCTAAGAAGAGAAGTCATGAATTGTTGAAATGGTTAAATCAAGAAGATGAGTCATACTTCGTTCCAAAACAATTCTTAGAGTCATACTCCAAGATTGTAACTTGAGTGACATATCTTAAAGAAGGTTTATTAACACTTGTCAAATGTAAGAGTAAAATGTGTTCTACTCTTATACATTTGAAATTGGTAAGTTGTGATGTTTTGGATAAAACAAAGACCAACTAAGGCCAATTGTGTGAAGTGTTTGTCTTGATAAGAATCCGCACTATCTCTTGAATATTTGTTTTGTCAAGGAATGGTTCTTGGCAAGAGAGTCTTATATGTTAAGAGGACAGTGGGAGTCTAGAATATCTTGGAAAAGTCTAATCAAGAATAAAACCTTTAGTTTATCACTAGCACACGACTTGAGGTTTATAAGTTTTCATGTTGACATAATCCTATTTTTGTGCCCATTCCAGTTGAAGTTGGCTTTGCATATGAGTTCTGAGAGTTCTCAATTGGTTGCATAACAACTTGGAAGCAATGGCAGGCCCTTGTGCTGCCAGGTGGCAAGAAGTTAAGACTGCACAAGTTCAATCCATTTGAGTTAGGATTTGCCAGGTGGCAGGCCCTTATGGTTTTGACAAATTCACATGGATAGGAACACATACACCATAAAATCTAAGTGTCATACGGTTTCTCTCCGACTCATGAAAATGATGGTGAGGAAACGCTTTCACTAAGTAGATTTTAGGTAGATAGCAAGTGTGATACTTGCATTCTCAAAGTCGTTAGTGGAGCGTGTGTGGTTAACCGGCACACTAACATGGACTTGTGAGGAATGGAAAAGGTCTAAACAATTGAGACTATGATTACAACATTCCTTTTCATAGTTCTAGAATTGTTTAGACACACATGTGAGCTATCTAAGGAAGGGTGTGTGATTTTGATAAAGTTTTATCAAAGCATTTCGTATCAGAAGTCTGAACGTTGGTAAGAAAGTCAATAAAGTATTGATTTCTAGAAGTCCAGCTGATTTCTGAGTACATGTCATAGCTAGCGGGAGCATAAGTGTTATGCTAATAATCATCATGTTAGTGGGAGCATGATAATTATCATAAGTGTTGCAAGTTAGCAATGTTAATTATAGAAAACAAAAGGTTTCAATTGGAAAAAGTTGTTTTGCTATAATTAAGGCAGTGGAAATTATACTTCATTTCAATTCTAAAAGCTTAGATTGAGGTTTTAGTCATCTTTAGTCAAGGATATATATATATATATATATATATATATATATATATATATATATATATATATATATATATATATATATATATATATGAATTTTATGTTGGACTAGCTCAACATAAGGAAATTCTATATATGGGTACATTATTTGCGTTCTAAAATTCGATTATGATTACAGCATCCCTTTTCATAATCTGAATTATGAGAACTTGGCAAATAAAAATAGAAATATTATAGCAAAAGACTGATCTAGTATCATGTCTTTATGTGAGACATCATGAATCGTGTCCCATATGCTTCGGATATAGGATCGATTGCATGTGCTATAATATTCATCTGTTCTAAATTTTTCCAAATGCCTAGAGCATTAAGAGGGAAAAAGTACTAGAACTGGATATGACTAATTTGATTAAGCAATTGTCGAGAACAATCTAAGGTTTACCAAAGATTGGTTGCTCAGGGACAGTTGGAAGTATAGTATTAATTTTGGAAGGACCATATTGACATATTCTGAAAAGAGCAACTCTTGTTCAGAGGTAATAGTCAAAATGAGAATATGGAAATATTCCCATAGGTGGAAGTTACTCATTAGATCTATGTAAGATTAGGAAACTTAATGCAAGAAGGATGTTCAAATCATTGTAATTTAAATTTGAGACTTCGTTTCCATGGAATGATCTCCATTGGAATACTCTATAATGACTGTTGACAAGTCTTTGTGACTTTGTGCATAATCATTACAAGAGGATCAGTGCATATAAGTTTAAAATCTAACAAGATTTCGGTAAATGGTAGGAATTTGGAATTCTTGCATTTGCGGTAAGGATTTCGGATTGTGAAATGAGTATCATTGGAATTATGTTTAATCGATCTATTTCATAAAGTAAAAGATCATAGACAAACTTAGTGTGCATACTTGGTGTGTGGCATAACTAATGTTTGGAAAAACATAGTGTGCATACTTGGTTTATGGTATGACTAGTGTTTAGAAAAACATAGTGTACATGCTTGGAGCATGGAATAACTATTGTTTTAATTCAAGTATAAAGTTGATAGTTTGAAACAGTATGCAATGAATAATGTGTAATCAATATGGTGATAAATAAAAGGTGTTATATTTATATTCATAAGTTGTGAGACCATATTGGATTCGATTATTCTTGTGCTTCACTTTGCATGTTTTCACTTACAGAATAACTAGGTCGTTCTTCCCGAATGACTAAGTTATTCAAACCATCCACAGTCGATAATAAGTTGGAAGTAGGTATTAAGGAAAGACTGTCATGAAGCTGGTTTGTAGATGTCCAAGGTAGTGGACATAGCAAAAGTTGCTGCAATATTCATGAGTGCTCATAAGTTCTGAGTATTGGATTAAACCCACGCTCATTTGACTCACTTCATGGATTTTATCACAAGTAATCATGAGACGATAATATCTTATATTCTTCAAACCTAGATATATGAGTTGTTGCCTATGAGTTGGTTATACATTGATTGTACGAAAACGCATTGGTAACTCGATGTTATAAAATTTGCCTTTGTGTATGATTCAACAAGTAGTAGAACAAGCATATGAGTCGAAGTTTATCCATTCCTTTTACCCTTGAAAGGATAAAAGCGATATCTGTGGGCCCCTCGATGATTTAGTGATGACACCCCGAAGTGCTTGGCCAAGCCTGGACTGGTTTGATTTGTTCAATTAGTCGGTCGTCATAAATCGGAAATCGGGAAACAACAAATGGACAGAGAGAATGATTATAATCCATGTCTCAGTCCATATGATATCTAGAATGGAGGAATATATGATCCCTTATCTAATGGACGCGTCATTGACTTGTTCAGAGTTCGACAGCAGCTTTTAAGAGCTACGATTGCTAGTCGGGTTTTAAAGTCATACGCAATAATAGTTTTAGACTTATCCAAGTGGGAGACTATTGGATTAGTGTCTAAGTCCATAACTATAATTGGTATGTACTTGACCCGATTGGCATGGTCCATTTGGGTTGCATGGCATCGGAACAATTTGGATAGACTTTTATGAGAAAAGGATATTTATGATTTGTTAATATATTATAAGTTCTAATATATTAATATGAAATCATATTATTTAATTAGTATTGATCAAGAATTAATTTGGAATTAATTTTGTGATAAAAAAGAGGCTAATTAAATATACGGGGATTGATTGTGTAAATCATTCATGCTTATATATGTGGGCTTATGATCCATAGTTCTTCATGTTGGGCTAAACCCATGGAGTAACCCATGGATACTCCATGGAGGTTTTAACCCATGGAGCATGGAGAATATGGAAAGATATGAGTTACATGGTGTAACCCTAATAGCCACCATATATAAGGACCCCATGGCTCAATAAATTGGGACTAGTGTGCGTACACATGAGGGCTAGCCGATTTTAGCATAGGAACCTTTTCTCTCAAGTTATTCCAAGATGTTGGTGATGTTGTGTGAACCATTTGAGGTGTCACATTTGAGGCACTAGGCTCTTAAGCTCCATGGAATCAAGCTACAACAAAGAGGTATGTAATTCTACTAGAATTTATATTATATGTACTTCATTATATGCTAGTTAGATCAATACCTTGGAAAGTTGATATTTGCATGTATAATAGAGAAAACATAGATCCAAGGTATTTAGGGTTGCATGTACACCTTAGGAGTGTTAGAATTCTCAAAACCCAACATAAACATCTCACAACTGGACGACTGACCCCACACTACTCATCCATGAAACTAACACCAACCCTGCAGCACTCCTGTATGCTAGCCATACATAACATTGAACCCTATAGATATTCTAATATCTGATCCTACCCTAAGCCCTTTATCAAACTAGAACAGGAAATAAGGCCAAACCAAACTTTCTTAGGCTATAAGATCTTAGTTATATATATAACCGTGACGCATACACTAAGCAACTATAGTAATGATGTCAATTCCATAAAAGAAAGGTCCTAGGCTATCAGGCATCATATAAGCAGGAAAATCTATCATGCAATTCCTGAAGATTCCTAGCCTATCACTAGCATGTTGTTCTAACATATTACAATATCAAATAACAATATGGTATCTTGGGGTCTACTTACTGGCTCCGACTGATCGTACACATCGCATCATCCTTGAGTATTTTGAAAACCCTTTGAAAATCATTTTGAAAATCTTTCCTTAGTTTGAGACTGGATTCACACGAGTGCTCCTCCAATTCACTCAAACCAAGGCTCTGATACCAACTTGTAACATTCATCAAATTCAAGAAATTTTAAACTTTTAAATATAATCATAAACCATCATTATTTACAAATTGCTTTCAAATAGGTTCAACATCAGAGAAGTCCCAAAAAGTGAAACAAAACATGAGGAGGTGCACGATCATGCCTTCGCCTTCCCGGAATCCTCAAAAGTACCTGAAACGTAATCCAAAACTTTAAGCCCAAAGCTTAGTGAGTTCCCCAAAAATACCACCACAACACATAATCATAAATACCATGGCAACATCATGCATACAGAACCTTCAGCATGTCTGGATTGCCGCACTGGGCCTTCAGCCTGTCTGGACCGTTCTCCGGGCCTTCGGCCTGACTGGTCTGCCTCACAGGCTTTCAGTCTATCCGGGCCACCCTGGGTCTGTTGGCCTTCAGCACAAAGCAGGACCGCCTCAACCCAAGCACAACACACATGTCGACATATACATAACTCATAAACATATAATCAATCAACCGACAAAGATACAGATCTTACAGATCAATAAGCATAACATTATCCTATCTATCAGGATACAGATCTAACAGTTCACTATAATACTCAATCATGCAACAATCAGGATAATCAATCCAAAAGGGTCGGCCTTGGTGCCTTCGACCCAACAAGTATAGTGAAGAACACTCACCTCACAAGCTGCACAGATGTGACAAGGTCTGACTCTGAATCTTAACTCTCTACTCAAAGGCTATAACCACCAAGTGACCAATTTCCATCAAATTTCCAAAATACCCAAAGTACCATTAAGGTCAAACTTAGCCAAAAGGGCAAAAGGTCAAGAAAAGTCAACCCATCTTGACTGCCACGTCGTGGTTATGGATACGACAAAACAGTGCGAACCGTCAAGCCACCACGTCGTGGTTACGGGGTTTTCAGCAACTTACTGCATTCAACCACCTCATCTGATTCCAAAAGGTCTCCAATTCAGATCTGGTCCAAAATACGGTCTATATGGATAATGTTTCCAACTTTATCCAATAGAACCCTCTAAATGCATAGATCTCGACTTTTAAAGTCTAAAGCACTATATGGCTTCACCAATAATCGTCCAATCCATGGGGTTACTTGACCAAAGCTACAAGAGAGTCTCTAACACCATAAAGGTTGGTGCTTTTCAGACATGCATGTCCAATGCATGTCTTGAACTCTTATTAGGTCAAAATAGGGCAAAAAGGCCAATATTTCATTCATGACCCTCAAGCTCAATTCTATACTAGATCCAACGAGCCAAATGCTCCAAATGGCCTGTACACTCATAAAGTTGCAAACTTTATGAAGTAAAACAACCCAATGCAACAAGATCTAGAGAAAGAAAGGGAAATATCCATAGATCTACTCAAAAACTCATCAAGATGAAGACTTTATGCCTCCTTGAGATGCTAAAGGAAGGTGAACTCATGGATCTTCTTTGCCTTGGACTCCCAATGAGGTCTTCCACCACTTTCTTCCTTCACAGAATGGCTCTAGGGTTTGCAAGGAACGACTTTTGAGAGATGGAGGCTGATGGCAGGAGACTAGAAGGGGGCTAAGGATCTTTAAATATGGCTCAGCCTTTAAACTCTAGGGTTTTCTTCAACAGCCGCTACCATGTCGTGGCACAATCACCACGTCGTGGTGATTCATTAAATCCAGCGGCCCAAAACTCGACGCCACGTCGTGGTGAGGCTCCACCACATCGTGGTTTCCAAAGGAGATTGTCATATATACTTGAAAATAATGCCATACCTTGAACCGGGTGTTACAATGTCCATCAACAGAACATAGCAGAAGCAATTTTGAAATACTCTGTCATATTTTTCGGATATAATAATTATTTTCAATTGTTTTGTTTGTCTAACCTTCTGTTTTTAGAAATTTGTACACAAGTTCATTACATGCTCCTCTATCAGAAGAATTCATTTTCACAAGAAGAAAAAGTTATAATAATAAATAGTGTTCTTATGATTTGTATTAAATTTTAGGGAGAATTTTGTATATACCCTTATTAAACTGTTAAATATCGTATTTTCCCGGCCTAAACTTTAAATAGTGTCAATCATGAAGGCTAACAACAACAGCCCTTATGAAAATTTACTTAATAATGTAATTTTTTATTAAAATTACAATGCCTTAAGTTTTTGTTCAAGAACAAGCATACCTACATGTATACAACTCTCCTGTATAACATTTCATATCAGTGATCTTTGTTTACTTCAATATGTTTCCCAAATAAAAAAAATCAACTATCTATGTTTAAGTTGGTATCATAAAAAGTTAAAAATAGATTACCATTATCACAGAAAAAAAATCCCTTAAAACAAGTCCTAAGAAATTTAACATACGGGTTCAGATGCTTTTGGAGGCATAGGAAGACTGATTTTTGTAGCGGACATGTCGGTCTTTGTGACACGTGTCTGAGATTTCTTTTTCATTTGACGGGGTACATATTTTAGTAGGTTTTTGAAATTATGTAGGGGCGTTGTTTTCTTGAAACATCTAAGGGCGAACCAGTTATTCTATATTTAGCAGCTTATCTCTTTTCTTCACACTTTTCGCTAATCAAGTTCTTAATGCCAACCTTGTCATAGTTTCTACTTTCGAGGTAGTTCTGCTTCCACATAATGAAGCTAATATTTGTTTGCAAGAAGAAATGTGTGACTGGGCAAGAAGAAGGAATACAATCTGACGATCGTGAGGAAGAGGGTTACAGGTGAAATACGATCTTGTTATTTAATTACCAATATAATGTAAAATAAGATCCTGTTATTTAATTACCATTATAACTGTAAGGGTCGAAGACCTGTTGTAATATGTCGAAGTCATAAGTTTATTTTACAAGGCATTTTATGTAACAAAGCGTACTGTTTAGTCCTTATAATTTTTTGTGTGCTTTCATGTTTCCTATAAATAGGGACATTACTTAGAGTTAGATAAGAGTCTTTGGTATGAACTTGTCTATATTCTCTCTGTAACAGTGAAAGCATAATAGAGCTGAAACCAGATCATATTTACATAGTGTGTTCAATCTACTTTTGTTTAACTCTGATTTGATTCATACTTGATTCCACACTTCATCAATTGGTATCAGAGCAGGAATCATGATCTGAGATCTAATTTCACTCTCATTCAAAAGGTTTTTGAATCAATTTTCTGGTTCAAAAAGTTCCGCACCTTTTGACGTGAAAAAGCGTTCTAGATCTTCAGTTGTGATTTGATTCTGCAACTGATTTGTTGAATCGAGTATTCTACTTGATATTTCTGTTCAATTCAGCAATTTCCTTTCAAATTCTCTTTGATTTCTCAAAAATTCTCAAAAAATTTCTTCTGTACATCAATGGCGAACTTCAATCTCAACTCGATGACTTCATACTCTCATCTGCTAGGATCTTCAACTAAGATTCCTATGCTCATTCCGGAATACTATGATCAGTGGTCTGATCGTATGCAAGATTACTTGAATGGAATCGATGAAGAGCTTTGGTCTTGCATCTCAGGGAATGTTACACTTCCGACAAATCTTCAACCAATTGGATCGTCGTCTGGTACTACGAGTGTGGAAGATCAAAATGTTCGAATGAAGAAACTTGAAAAACGATGCATAAGGGAGTTACGTGGTGCATTGCCTCCAGTTGTGTATAACTATGTCAGCAATTGTACAACTGCAAAGGACATCTGGAATATTCTCAAAGAAAAGTTTCAAGGTAGCGAGAAGACGAAAATCAATTCAGTTAAGCAATGTTTGATTGAATTGAAGGATTTCAAGCAAAAAGATGGTGAAACGATTGAAAGTTACTATGATAGGCTGAACGAGATGATTTACAAATGCAATCGTTATGGAATCACGAGGTCTGCCATGGAATTCAATCTCACCTTTGTTATGGGACTCCGTAAAGAATGGATGAGTGTTGGCATGATGGTGAAAAATCAACAGAGTTTCGACACATCTACTTTGAATGATTTGTACAATAAACTGAAAACTCACGAAAGTGAAGTGAACGAAATGGCAGAAGAGTCGAAGCTTAGTCTGGGAGGTCCATTAGCACTTGTTTCGAAAGTGTCTGAAAAGGAAGCAGTCGAAACAGGTGATTCTGATGATGAAGAGGGGTTTCTCATGAATTTGGATAATGAGGCAATTGCTTTTTACTCTAACAACCGAGTCAAAAAGTTTTTCAAGAAACCGTTTAATTCAAAGCTGAAGCAAAGTGAGGCAAAAGGAAGTTTCGTGAACAAGGCTGCATGAGAAGAGAAGAAGACGTATGAGAAGAATGATATGAAGGGTGCTGAGGAGAAGAAAGAGAAGAAATTGAAAGGAGATTCTGGTATGGATTGTCATTATTGCAATGGAGCAAATCATCTAGCAAATTATTGCATGCTTCGAAAGAAGGATGAGAAAAAGAATAGAGTGAAGGATGAGGCATATTATGTGGAGAGGTTGGAAGAGGTGCGTACGAAGGAGGACAATTTGTCTTTGGTGGCTCAAGGTGAACACGAGAATGATGGCACATATCAAATTTGGTCTTCGGGCTCCGATGATGAGGAAATGTGTAATCCTACGCATGGGGCCATGAATGCGAAGCTGGAGGAAGATTCAGACGAAGAGGTAACGGGTCGATGCTTTGTGTCAAAGTCTGCTGATAAGTCTCTAATGACAACGAAGGTACGTAATATTCTTCAATCTTTCAATATTGCTTTAAGTGCATATGATTCTGAAATTGTCGCTTTTGATGATACTGTTGCTTATTTTGATAATTTGGTTGTTTCTGCTAGCAATGAAGCTAAGAAATTAAGCAATCAGTTGTTAGAGACACAGAAGAAGTTAGATTCGAAAGTTGTCAAGATAGAATGTTTAGAATTGCAAATAACAAACATAATGTGTGATCGAGATTCATTGTCTAGTGATGTAAAACTCTTGTTAGCTCAACGAAATATCTACTACAATTCTGCTAAACGTCTATATGGCAAATTAACTGCATTGCATCATTCGTGTGATATTAGCAAGGAACAACATAGGAAATTATTACCTTTTCTAGCATATGCGAGAGCGAAGGTTGATAATATTTCGTATGATTGTGAGAAAAATATTGCTGAGTTTGACAAAATTCCTGATGATAGATATGCTTATGGAATTGTCAAAATTGATGAATGTCTTGATTCAAATGAATTAGTTAACATTGTGAATGATACTTTGACAAAATCAGAACAAATCAAAATTTTGAAAAAGACTAAAAATTCAACATCTGATTCTCAATCTAATTTTGCCAATATCGAAGATAACTCTGACAATATTAGAGAAATTAGTGAAATTGAGGATGTTGATTGTTCTCAGTTGTCTGTCATTAATGTTGCATCAAAATCTAAAGGAAAAGAAAAACTAAAGGATTTGAAGGTTAAGATTGACATTGACAAACCTTTAACTTCGAAAGTTTGTGATCCTGAGAATGTGGATATCCGAGATAGTCAAACGGATAGCAGTGATGATGAAAATGATGATGACAATTCGGAAAAAAAGGTCTCATCAAACAAAGATTCGAAAGAAAAAGAAATTTCATGTGTTGTTGTTGATTAAGTATTTGGGGACACTGAAAATTTCGACAAAGTGTTGTCAGAAAAAGGAGCCCATTATTTGGAAACAAATCAAGTGGTGTATCCTAATTTCAAGTGTACTGATGATGTTGTTTTTTCAAATCAAGTGTTTGTCACCACTGGAAATGTTGAGAACATTAAACCAGAATTTAACAAAATGGTCGAAGATGACAACAAGAAAACAACAAACGAAGGATTCTTTTCAAACCAAAGCACTGTCGAACATAATCTAACAAAGAATTCATATGTTTTTCAAAGACACAAACCACAACACAAATGGGTTGAAAAATCAAAAATTGTCAAAGAAGTTACAAAAGAGGTTGTTGTGGAAAATGAAACTGTTGTCAAATTAAATTCCAAAGAATTTACAGAACAAATTGACAAATTTTCAAAAGAAAATGCAATTTCAAAAAGACAAGCTCCAAAGAAGATTTTTTGGCAAACCATGGAGCTTCGAAAACAACAAAATGATTTGACTTTGAAAACAACGGGAAACGCAAAGACTAAATCTATTGAGAACAAGTCATCTCATTCAGCAATTCATTCAGATCAAAAGATAAATCCCGCTCAAACAAATAAAGCTACATCTAAATTTCATTCAAAAACAAATTCTTCGAAAGTTTCAAACTCATCATTTTCTAAAGATAACAAAAATACCTCAAAGAGTGTTCAAAATCAACCATCAACACAACGATTTTCTTCTAATCAACAAACAAGGTTTTCCTAAATACAAAAATCTCAAAATCGATTTTCTCAAAATGTGAGTGTTGGACACAATGATGGAAGTCGATACGCAATGGCATTTCGACCTAAATCAAATGTTGATTTCTTCCCAGAAAAATCGAATTTTCAAAATCCTACAGGGAAACAAACCTTAAAAGTTTCGTATACAAAAGGGTTGTCTCGTGACAAAAACATCGATCATTGGCTTGAAGGAAAAGGTCGAAAATATCAATCAAGGAAATATTCTCAACAACAAATTCACGAAGCTTATGAGCATTATGTGAATTCTTCGTCAACTGAAAGCTCATCTTCAAAAGATTTGAATGTTTCGGTAAAAACTTGGCAACCGGTTTCGAAAGAAAAGAATGATCATACACAATCTAAAAAGACGAAGGCATGTGTCTGTGACAATCCCAAACTAACAAAAACTTATGTTTCTATTCCTTTACCTAGTGATGTGGACTTAATTGATTGTCTCAAAACTAAATTTTGTGATTGGGTTAAAAGTTCTTCATTTCATTCTGTTTTCAAAACTAATTTCCAAGGACCCAAACAGCCTTGGGTACCTAAATTCTTTCATTGATCGCAGGTACTATGTAACGAGCATAATGATGAGAAATGGTATATCGATAGTGGTTGCTCACATCACATGACAGGACGAAAGGACAATCTGAGAGATTTTCGAAGCTTGGAAAATGCAGGAGTTGTGAAGTTTGGCAATAATCACAAGTGACAGGTGAAAGGTTATGGCAAATTCACGAATGGAAAGTTCACTGTTAATCGTGTTGCTTATGTCGAAGGTCTTCAACATAACTTGATAAGTGTTTCACAACTTGTTGTGGGCACTGGCAATCAAGTTGTGTTTAACGAAGAAGGAAGTATAATCTCAAAGGTTGAAACAAACGAAGTGTTGCTGAAGTCAAAACGTTATGGCGATATGTTTACTCTTGATCTTAAACCAATCATTGGCAAACCCTCAGTGTGCTTACTTTCGAAAGCTTCCTCTGATATCAGCTGGCTATGGCATCGACGTTTATCACATTTAAATTTTCGAAATTTGAATAAATTGGTTGTTGATGATCTTGTTCGAGGTTTACCTGTACTAAAATTTGACAATGATACCTTGTGTGCAGCTTGTGAACAAGGGAAATAACACAGGAAAGGACATCCAATTGTGATAGATTCAAAAATTGTGGAACCGTTGGAACTTCTTCACATTGACCTTTGTGGACCATCAACGGTTGAAACTCTCCACAAGAAACGGTACATTTTGGTTATTGTTGATGATTTTTCACGATTTATTTGGGTATATTTTCTCAGGTTAAAATTTGAGGTTGCTCAAACAATGATCGAGTTTATAGAGAAGATTGAGATGACTCTGAAGAAAAATGTTCGAAAGATCAAAAGTGATAATGGATCTGAGTTTAAGAACAAAGTGTTGGATTCGTACTTAACAGAAAAAGGAATTTCGCATAACTTCTCTTCGCCCTATACACCTCAGCAAAATGGTGTTGTTGAAAGACGAAATAGGTCACTTTGCGAAGCAGCGAGAACTATATTGACATATACGAATCTTCCTCAATATCTATGGGCTGAAGTAGTTTCGACAGCATGTTTCACTAAAAATTGATCTTTCATACATTGTCGATTCAATATCACTCCGTATGAAATTATCAATAACTGAAAACCTAATGTCAAATTCTTTCATGTTTTTGGTTGCAGGTGTTTTATAATGAATCTTAAAGATAGCCTTTCAAAATTTCAAGTTAAGGCTGACGAAGGCATATTTTTGGGATATTCGCACAATTCGGTTGCATACAGAGTGTTAAATAAGTGCACAAGAAAAGTCGAAGAGACATTCAATCTTACTTTTGATGATTATTTTGTCAAACAAGTTGAAAAGAAATTTGAACAAAAACCAATTATTAATGAATCATCTGATGAAACTGAAGAATCAAATTCATCTGGCTTTGATTATGATTTAATTTTTGGTATTACTGACAGGGTTGTGGATGCTAAAGTTCATGAGAATGATAATCATCACTCTGAATCTTGGAAGCATACTGATGACTTGGAAATTCCTCAATATGTTGTAGATGTTAATTCAACAACGAATTCTCCCGGATTTGGCGAAAGTATGCATAATAATACAGTGGAAGGAGAGCACTTGGATTCAAATACTCTGGATGAGGGGGAGCATTCTTTCGAGGGGGAGAATGGGAGAATGAATGATATTGTTGAGGGGGAGCATCTAGTTGAGGGGGAGCATCAAAATGATAATCATGTTGAGGAGGAAAATGAGGAAACTGATACAATAAATATTAACCAAAATGATGATTTTCATGATCTAAATGATAATGTTTCTGTTGTAGGATCTAAAAATGAAGAGATGTACGAAGATGCACCTTTGGAATTTGATCTGGCATATCCACCATTAGAGAAATGGACAAAGACTCATCCGATTGATCAAGTCATTGGGAATCCTCAAGATGGAGTATTAACAAGAGCTCAAATTCGTGCAAAGAATGAGGTATTAAATACTCATCAAGAATTTTGCATGTTCAATGTTTTCATCTCGAAAATTGAACCAAAGACAGTTAAGGTTGCAATGGAACACTCAGATTGGGTTGTTGCAATGCAATCTGAACTGGCTGAATTCGATAGAAACAAGGTATGGAGATTAATTCCAAAATCTGAAAATGTTTCGATTGTCGGGTTAAAATGGATTTTCAAAAACAAAACCGACAAAGATGGAAATGTTGTACGAAATAAAGCACGACTAGTTGTAAAAGGATATTCACAACAAGAAGGGATTGATATGAAGAAACCTTTGCCCCTGTCGCAAGACTCGAGGCTGTTCGAATATTTTTAGCTTATGCAGCGCTTAAGGATTTTGATGTCTATCAAATGGATGTGAAATGTGCTTTTCTCAATGGTGAACTTGAAGAAACTGTTTACCTTGAACAACCTCCAGGTTTCGTAAATGAAATGCATCCTGATCATGTGTACATTTTAGATAAAGCAGTTTATGGGTTAAAACAAGCACCAAGAGCATGGTATACAACTCTTACCAGTTTCTTAAAACAATCAAAATTTAAACAAGGATCGGTTGACCCCACATTATTTCGAAAGAAAGTTGGGAATCATCTAATGCTTGTTCAAATTTATGTTGACGATATTATTTTTGGCTCTACTGACCCTGTTTTGTCTAGTGAATTCGAAAATTTGATGAAAAGCCAATTCGAAATGAGCATGATGGGTAAAAATCAATAATTTTCTTGGCTTAAACATTCATCAAAGCAGAGAAGGCATTTTCATCAATCAGGAAAAGTATACAGGGAATTTGCTTGAAAAATTTGGAATGACAAATAGCACGAAGCTAAGAGTACCAATGGTTGTTGGAAAAAGGCTAGCCCCTTCGTTAGACACGTCTGCGGTTGATCTTACCTTATACAGGAGCATGATAGGTTCATTGCTTTATCTTACTACAAGTAGACCTGATATCATATTTTTTGTATGTAATTGTGCTAGGTATCAAGCAAATCCACGAGAACCACGTTTAATTGCAGTGAAGAATATCTTTCGTTATCTCAAGGGCACAATTTCGTTAGGATTGTGGTATCCTTCGAAAATAGGGTTTGTCATTCAGGCATTTTCAGATGCTGATCTTGGAGGGTGTACTTTGGATCGAAAAAGCACAAGTGGTGGTTGTCAATTTTTGGATGGCAAGTTGGTTAGTTGGCAGTCGAAAAAGCAGACGTGTGTTTCGATTTCTACTGCTGAAGTTGAATATGTTGCAGCTGCTGCTTGTATATCACAAATTATTTGGATTCATAGTCAGTTGAGAGATTATGTTGTTAATATGAAAAAGATTCCATTGTATTGTGATTCACAAAGTGCTATATGCAATTGTCATAATCCAGTACAACATTCGAAAAAAAAACATATAACTCTTCGTTATCACTTTATCAAAGATCATGTGGAAGATGGCAATATAGAAGTCCATTTTGTAAAAACAACGGATCAGCTTGCTGATATTTTTACAAAAGCTTTGGATGAAAAATCATTTGTTCGAATTTTGACAGGATTGGGAATGATCGAAGCAAGTTCAGTTCCAGGAATGATTTCGCATATATAACAACGAAGTGTTATATAAATATGTCGATTCAGAGGTCATCATGATTCATTCAGAGGTTGATAGTATTAACCATTCATAGGTTACTGTTCATAGTCAACGCTTCGACATGCTTCGACTTCGTTACATTGAGCATTTTGGTTTGGTGTAACACTCTTCGTTAGATTTCCAAATTTCTTTTGTATCTTTGTTTTATTTTCGAAAAACCAAAAACTACAAAAAGATTTTATCTTTGTTTTGTCATTTTATTTTCGAAAAACCAAAAATTACAGAAAGATTTTTTTTGTTTTTGTTTTGTCATTTTATTTTTGAAAAATCACAAAATCCAAAAAGATTTTCTTTTGTTTGTTAATTGTTTCTTTTAAGAAAAATCAAAAACATCAAAAAGATTTTTTTTATTTTGTTCGTTATCTTTTGTATGTATAGATTTCACGAAGGTTATACAAGGGTCATGCTTATGTTTCTCTGGGAAGGTACAATTTTGACAATTTTATACTAGTTAGACCGTCCCTAGAAGCATGCTGCAGCATGTCGACCCAAGCCTCCGTAGACTCAATGTGTGTTTACGAAAGCCTTAATGAAAATTTTCATATGAAAATTTCTTCCCAAGTCAGGCTTATATTCACATTAGTCAAATGAGCTACCTTACTCTTCTCAAATGAGTTAAGAGTTGTTTGTTTGGTCCAATCATAAGAGAGGTACAAGTGTTTTCGTGAACCAATCTTTTTCATCACCAAATTTCTTATACTTGCACACACAAAGACATATGTCCAAGAGATCTTTGATTCAACCCATCAAGATTTAGACATGTCAAAATTTTGTGTTAATGATCTGACATCATGAGGCCGTGATGAAAGTGAAACCCAACACTCTATCTTCGTAAGGAATTGACGGGGAACTATGTTCCAGTTTTGATGAAACATTTGTTTTAGTACCACTTTTCGAAAATTCAAATCATATTCATTTCTTATGCGTAATCTTAATCAAACTATCGAAGCCCACGATGTTTGTTACCCAACAGGATTCAGTATCAATTCTTTCATGAATATGATTTCCGTGTAAGTTTCATTTGCTTTCAAAGTCACTTTCAAAATAATTCAAAGCATACTTGTCACTGACTACACTGGTCAAACAAGTAATTTTGGTTACAATTACTCACCTTATGTTAAGGTTGATATGTAACGAAATTGTAAACTACCCATGAAGCCTTATAAAAGAAGCCCTTTGATACTTCTCTATAAGTATTCGATTGAAATTCACGGGAACAAACACAAGCAGTTGATTATCTCTCTTGATAATTAACGAAGTAACCTTTGCCTGGGGTTTATCTGCTTTTGTGTCGAATATTACTTTATTTGACATCACATATCCAAATTTTTGTTTAATTGTTTCTTATCTTATCTTTGGATCACTGCACTCATGAAATCCTTGAGGTTCTGAGTAATACCAACTCAGGCTGATGATTTCAAACATCTGGCATATGACTTCGCTTTTTATCCCAAAAGTGAAAGAGCCTTACCTCCATCCGAAGATTGATGACGGTTACAATTCAATTGAGATAAACGATCTGACTGTTTGAAAAGACGTTCTGTATTCAGTCTGGGTTTCTAGGTGATGTGACAGCTACTTTTTGACGCATGGCTACTTTATCGGCAGTATGGTGCGAGATTCAAGGTGCCACGTCGGATCTCATTTAATTCCAGTCCCGCTTCAAATTCAAACACTAGGGTTACATATAAAAAGGGGAATCAAAGCGTGTTATCAGTTTACGCTTCCAAACGAAAAATTCCAAATTTCTCTGAAAATTTCCAATTGTTCTTCAAAGCTTCAACAAACCCTAATCATGGCCAATTCTGCTGATGTTGTTGTTCAATCCGAAAACACTGAAGATATTACTTCCCAACCAATAATGAAGATTCAAGGCACGAACTATCAAGTTGAAGATGATGTTTCTCTTTACCCAGACGAATTGAAGATGTTGGTAGTCGCATTGAAGAGTTCTGTTCTTTCCACTGACATGTTCAATTTGTTTGCAGTTCCACTTTCATGGCTTTCACAAGCAGGTTCCACTGCTACGTACAGCAAAGCAATGGATATCATCACTTTTCAACTGGTGAATTAGAAGAAGATCCGTTTGTCCAAGAATATTTTTTGTCACATTCTTGATATCCCTAATTTTCCAATCTATACTGATCTTTCTTCTGCACAAATCATCCACATGTTCAATGAGATGGGTTATCAACCCCCACTCACCAAGATCAGTGATTTCAAGAAGTCAGGACTTCCAACTGTTTGGAATTTTCTCTTCGGAATCTTTCTACGTTGCTTGACTGGTCGCAGTGTAGGTTTGGACAAAGGTCGAATGGAGGTGTATGCAATGGTAGATGGGTTGTATTATGACATCACTGTGGATTATTCTACACAACTATGGAAGGAATTTCAAAAGGGTGTAGAAAACATGAATGTTGTTTAAGGAATTTCGTGTGCTAGGTATTGGAGTTTAATCCTTCGATATTTCTATGCCAAAGAGGGAATTGTGGTGCCTACTGATGAGGAGACTGCTGAATTCATCAAGTATCAATTTCCGAAGGAGGTCACGGATGATGCTGAAATCTTTACACACATTGCACGAATTCCAGATGTAATGTTACAGCATGTTGATCCAACGAATTTGTTTCTAATGGAGTATTTAGAAACCATCAATCCTGATGATGGGTCTGGGAAGTTGTTGCCAAATGAAACAGTTGGTCCTTTGAAGAAGTCTCGCAAAACAAAGAAGGATGCAACAATTACTCCTGAGCAACCTGTACAGGAGCCAAAGAAAAAGAAATCACCACCGAAACAGACGAAGCCAGATGCACCAGTTTCGACTGTTGTGGTTGAACCGGTCGAACCTGTTGTTGATACTCAAGAAAAAGAATCAATTCCATCAAAATCAGGTATATTTTGACGAATTAAGAAAAAGTCTCGTAGATCACGCAAGCTTTCCGATGGTTCATTTAAGTCTTCTTATATGGTTTGTAAACCATATCTGAATCACCAAGGCATTCTCATTCGTGAGGTTCCAGCTCCTGTTTCTCCTTCTTACAAGAAACGACGAGCTGAAGATGTTGCTACACATATTTCGAAGAAGAAGGTAAAGAAAAGGAAGATGGTTCTTCAAGCAGAATCATCCGAAGGGGAGAAAGTACCTGAAACACCTAAAACCAATATTCTCCAATCAACATCGATTCCTGAGCAGACTAAGGTCACACCACCCGAAGTTTCGTTAACCGAATCAGTTCTTGAGGAGGTTCGAACTTCATACATCAATACACACGTATCTGATACGGATGTAAATGTCAATATGGGTGAAGGAAATACGAATACAGAACTTGTTGTTTCTACTCAAGGTATTCCTGCGTCCTCTGCTACTTTTGTTTCTTTACCACCATTCATTGTTCCTATCTCGAACACTACAAACTCACCCACCTTTGAAACCATTCTCACCCAACCCATCACAACTTTGTTCTCATCGCAAACCACTGATCCACTTCAAAATACTGAGGATACCGATGTTGACGAAGGGGGTTTTGGAGGAACATTTGAAGAGATGGAATTTGATGAAGAAGAAGAAACTTACCCTGACAACATGTTAATGACGATGAAGCAATTTAAGATTTTGAATAAGAAGATGAGTTCCATTATTCAATCTCAAGCTGACATGGGGGAAGTCAATCTCTTTCAAGTCTAGAATTGAATGTTATGCTTAAAGCATTCGAAGCCAGGATGGTTAGCAAAGTGTCTGGCATGATTCAAGATTCTGAATCCAAAATCTTGGAGAAGGTGGACCAAAGTGATAAGTGTAACGAATTGCGAGTGAAGTCTCAATCTTAGAATTTTGTGAGTGAAGTTAAAGACTTATGAGGGGTGGCTAAAGAAATACATGTCTTGTTTATTAAAGATGCGAAGCAAGTTCGCGAAGATGTCAACTTAAAGCTTCAAGAACTTCGTGAAGACATGATCAAAGAGATTTCTAGTGCTCAGCAAGACTATGCATCTCTCAATCAAAAAGTAGATATTATTTGTGAGTCTGTAACAAAATATGTCAAGCTGTATGAAATCTTGAGTCCTCAAGTAACTCAACTTTCTACAGATAACAGTCGAAGCTTTGTGGAGCTTACCTCTTTGTTGAAGGAATTGAAAGATTTGTCTACCACACCTGTTCCATCTTCGATAATAACTCCAGAATTCTTGTCTCAAAACTTTTCTCAGTTCGAGGCTGTGTTGCACAAACAGTTGGCTCCATTATCCAAGTTTTCGAGTCTTCTACCAACAGATGCCCCACCTGTGGTCACAGGGGTGCAAGGGGGAGAGAAGAAGGTTGGTAATGCGAAAGTTAGTGAGGTTTCGCATGAAGCTGTGAAAACTGTTGGGAAGATTTTTCAAACAACAATTCCAGTATCAAAGCCGATTATCTCAACTGCTGGGCCTGTTACTTCGACAGTTGTGACAACAATGCCAATTTCTACGAAGCCAATTTCAAGACCAATTTCTAAAGGAATTGTGATTGGGGAAGGTGGTAGTAGTTCGAAGCCCAAGGAAGTTGTTGATAGTTCTTCGATCAAAGACAAAGGGAAAACAATTTTGGTCGAAAAGTCGAAAGAAGAGAAGAAAGCTGAAACTGATGATGAGCTAGAGAAATTGAGAGTAGTTCAAAGCATTTAAAGTTTTCGTGCAAGTGACCCACCTGGAATGAACAAGGGTGATCCTGCAAAGCATTACAACTACGAAACAATTGAAGCAAGAGTTGCATATAACCATATGTATGCTTTTGAGAAGAAGCCGAAGCAAAGCTATGCAGTTGTTAATACGGATATGAGACAACTGGATTTCCCGATAAATGAAATGATGTTCATCATGGCTCAGTACAAGATTGCTGAGAAATTTGATAATGATGACGATTACACATACATGAAGCTTAGGTTTCATGTTGTGCTTGGGAAACTTCCAGAGGAAATTTGGTCACTCGTGAAGATAAAGAAGGTGATCAGTATTAAGAAGGATGTTCTTTTCGAAGACATGATACAAAACCTTCGATTTTACGTTGCAAGGGCGAATGGTCAGGAATGCAATTTCTCGATTGCTGATTTTCCATTAATGAACTTGTATGATCTTATACAAGTTGCATTACTTTTGAAAGACAAAGATGCTTCGTATCTTCGAGAGACTAATCCAGATGTTTTTCGTCTTGGTCTTGCTCACATCAAAATATTCATAGATAACTACTATGAGTGTTTGGCCCTAACAGATGTGGAGTTAGCTACTGCGAAAGGGTTGGAAGTGAAAGTACCCATGGAACCAACGAAGACTCAACCAGAGTTGAAGAAGTATGCTGATGGGGAAATATGCTTGAAGCTTTTTGGGATGGTTTTCGCAGGGAAAGACAAAAAATGGAAACGCCAAGAGATTCTTATTCCAAGCTTGCGAAGTGGAGAGATACACAACGTCCCAGTATACGAACTTCATTGTTCGTATGAATAGTTGCAAGAAGAATAACGAAGGGGACAAGAAAGAGTTGAAGAAGATTATTTCTTGGTACTCTGAAATCCGAAGGGTGATGCTATATGCTATACAGATTCTTTTGAACTGAAGATGGTCGACATTATTACAAAGGGGGAGAATGTAAGGGTCGAAGACCTGTTGTAATATGTCGAAGTCATAAGTTTATTTTACAAGGCATTTTATGTAACGAAGCGTACTGTTTAGTCCTTGTAATTTTTTGTGTGCTTTCATGTTTCCTATAAATAGGGACATTACTTAGAGTTAGATAAGAGTCTTTGGTATGAACTTGTCTATATTCTCTCTGTAACAGTGAAAGCATAATAGAGCTGAAACCAGATCATATTTACATAGTGTGTTCAATCTACTTTTGTTTAACTCTGATTTGATTCATACTTGATTCCACACTTCATCAATAACCTGCCATTTAGAAGGTAAGGGCATTATTGTCTATTAACTGTTTTTTTTTCAATTATAATGATTTAAAATTAAAAAAAAAGGATTATTAAGTAACAAAAACTATTGAAAATATATCTTTGGGAAAATTTGATATTTTAAAACATTAAGAAGGGAAAATATGATATTTAGAGTTTAAGTTGGGCAAATACGATATTTAGCTGTTTAATAAAGGTATATACGAAATTGTCCGAATTTAATGTTAACGACATTTACTCCTATAAATTTTTTGTCCTCTTAAAATAAGGTTTATCAAATCATAAACGGTTACATTTAATTTCAAATCATTCTCTCTTCAAAAGATGAATAAAAGACACACGTTACCCTATCAAGTTTTTCTTTCTCTCCAAGACTGCAAATTTTTCAGAAAAAGGTAACTTCGGAAAATCAGTTTTGGGTCACATCAATTTGGGTTTTTATACCTCGATAAACCGACATAATAAACGCTTTCATTAAACCGATATGCCATTATCATTAATGTTCCGTACTTATCACTTTAAAAGTAATCTTTTTAATTAAAGATATGACAGTTCATGATCTTATCTGGTTGATTCAAAACCCTTAAATATCGCTTCTCTCTCCCACATTATGCCCCACTCTCACAAACCTTTTCTGACCTCTTTCTCTCCTCGTTTCAAATCGTTCATCTTACCTTCTTCAACCTGAAACAATGGCAAAATCAGGAACCTCATCAGAGAATCCAAGCACATCTATTCCTTTGAAGCCTGTGTACAAACCCGCCTCGTATAATCCTCGGCAAGAACTTTACAACAAGCCTCCAGGACCGAATTTCAAAGACTATCCCACGAAGAAAAAGTCGATTACGAAGAAAAAGTCCATTATAAAGAAAAATAAAGTTGACAAAAAGCGAAAGGATTCTACTATCCCATCCTTTACTCCCAAATTGCATCTCTTATCGTACACTATAAACTCCCAACAGTCCGGGGTGATAAAATACCTTCCGCCAGGTCAAAGAAACCCAAAGCCAACTATTCACCTCCTTAACGAGAATGTGTTTCAAAGATTAAATGGGTTAAGTTATATTCCATAAACACATTTTCTCAAAAAAAATGTTGGGGTTACTTCGTCTACTCATCTCTGAATGGACACTCCTTTACCTAATGGACACTCCTTTAGGTAAATTACTTTGTATCTAGAAGAGAAAATCTTATTCATTTTGGCATACACTTCGCTTCTGAAGCTACTGCTTCAGATACAAATATGATGCCAGAACTACTAACAAATCCATAGGAAATCCTATCAAGACTACCATAAAAATCATCATGTTAGTGTGGATAGATAGAAACTATGATATCAATCTTTTCTTGAATAGAGTTCTAAGGAAACAATGGTACATATGTGTGTGTGTGTGTTTGATAATCCTTTAACAAAATCTCTTACATGAAATTTTTCTCCTAATCCTTCTCCGAAGAAAATCAAATTGCCAGAAGGAATTGCTTCCTCCAACAGAAGTAAAGCAATTGCAGCTAAGATAAGACAAGAGAAAGAGATGAATGAAGATAAAGCAAGAGAAGAAGAAGAAAAGGCTGAGAGAGGGAGAAGCTAAAGAAAAATATGATAAAGAAGCCAAACAGAAGAAAACTGCTCTTTAGAAGAAAGTACTCCAAGAACTCCGTGAAAAAATGGAAAGAGAAAGACTCGTAAAAGAAGCTGCTGACAAGCAAGCCGAAGAAGAATGGATCAAGGCTGTTGAAGAAAGCGCTCGAACGAAAGGACTCACAGAAGAACTATTGCGGAAACAAAACGAAGATGAAGCCTTGAAGTATCCAACTCCACAAATTGAGTGTCCAAATAACACAAGTCCATAGCTGGATCAGGACCCTCCTCTGGAAATCTCAAGATTCTGGAAACCAATCTTGATCACATTCTTCAACAAATGTCAAATCTTGCTCCTTCAGAATCAAATTCGATCGCCCCCGAAGATGTCACACCCCCGAACCAGACGGCGGAAACGTCCGGGGGATTGGGTGACTTCATTCTTGTAGTATCATCACAGATTATATAATTGAAACATAACATCATCATCATCACACATGTAATATTACAACTGTCTTTGGTTTACATCAATAATTGTATTTCAATATTACATGCCAAAATATTCAAAGTATGATGAAAACAAAACATAACAAAATATCCATGTAATCTTGCTGACCAACCTGCTCAACGGTTTCCTGAGAATACAAGTTAATTTAAAAAGGTCAACATAAAAATGTTGGTGAGTTCATAAGCATGTTTAAGTAAAATGTTTTGTATTTTCCGATATTTTCTGAAAAGCAGTTTGATATGTTTGTGTCTGATCTTGTATTAATGCATGTGTGTTAATGTTTGTGAGAGTATAAAGAGAATGACCCCAGACAACCAGATGTTGTCTGCCTATGAGAATGCTGGAATCTCAACACCCGAGGTTGAGTACCAGCGCGAGTATTTTACCGTGTTATCAATCAAAAAGATGGTTTCCCGTAAATTTTATAACGTTAATTCCTCTAAGTGAGTCGTTATAACCAAACTAGATAATGACAATTTCTCCTGTCATGGCGTTTTTGGACGCCGACGGAATAAGGTAAGGTGTTGGTGGATTGGTCGTGCTGATGCCCTGCAAGAACGGGTAGGGTGCCCTTTCCTATTGAAATTCTTACAGTGTAGCTTTCGGCAGGCTCCCTTATGATGGAAACTGCACTTGCTGCATTTTGGGAGGTTTCCAGCATATGGTCTTACTGATGTTGATGTGGTAGGTGTCGCGGCAGCATGGACCACAATAGTCTTTTGTCTCTTCAAGGGCTCTTGTGTTGTTTTATTCTTCCTCTCTCTTCGGGACTTTCTTTTCCTTCCGTTCGGCAGCCCCTCGTTGGGGCCCGTGGTTGTTATTGCGCTTGGAGTTGTTGACACCTTTTTCGTTTTCATTTCTCTTTGTGTTGTTGAGTTGTGCCATGACAGCTGCCACAACAGCTATCAGTGTGGCTTGGAAGGTAGCGGGGTCTATTCGTAGGATCGGTGCTTCGCCGGTTGGCTGGTTGTTCCCATGGGAGGACATAATTCTGTTGTATGAGGATAAACGAGTGCGTGAGTAACCAAGGTCAGTTCTCGTTGTATTCATCTATTTATATTCGCATATAAATTTCATGTGTGGTTGTATGATTCTAAATGCTTCAATCTACGTCCTGATGATGTATTTGTGGTAAGAGTAGAAATGGACATTGTACGAATGTTATGTTTATTATAATAGAATATGGCTATCAATACAATTAGCGAATCAGGATTGCATGGATTCTAGGAGGGCGCATCTCTTCTTGATTTACAACTACTAGTTGTAACGAGGACATAATAAACCTAAGACGTAGTGCATGCATTGTAGGGCTACCATATGCCGAAGTGGCGCACCAGGCGCCCAGTCATTTTTCTCATTTCACGAATGGCCTCCTCCGTTCTCGGTTCTGTTAAGGCTTCCGTAACCTTAGTCTTAATGAGTTGTCTCCTTAGCGTGATTACTTATCCCTCTAAGGAGTGTAGATGGTTGGTGGGTCCTCCTGCTCTACGGGCTGGATTGGTATTGCTCCCGATGGGTAAGGCTCGCTAAGGATTCCTATGGTGCTGTGGGATGTCATGTATCATCTCTGAAGAGTGAGGCTTGCTAGGGAATTACTCAATGTCCCCCACTTCTTCCATCTCCTCATTGGATTTCTCGTACTCATAGTCTGTCTCCACATACTCCTCCGGTCCTAAACCTGGATCTGCCCCTTGAATCATACCAGGTTCTCCTTCGATCAACCCATTGGCCACCAGGTCCTGATAGTAAAGGACACCCTATTGGAACTCATTCATGATGACTGTGCGAGAAACGGATGGGTGAGAAGTGTGTAAGGGGAGTGTATGTAGATAGCCTTTCAAATACTCCAATCGTATTTTAATTGTTTATGTTTGAGCTCCTTAAAGCGTTTTGGATACAAGGTAAGTTTCTAAATTCATTGCCCACCATGATCACTCCCAAACACATGTTGGTGGTATTTTGAATAAATATAGTTGATCAGGCTCTATTTATCCCCAGTACGACTACATAACTGTCCGGGTTTAACCACCATGTTCAATTTCCTCCAGAGACTTTTAGTGTTATTGTGTTAATGCACACTTAGGTATGTATTTTAATTATTTTGTGCAGAGTAGTTAAGTCCCATTGTATTTATAGTTGCATATCTTGTATGATTAGATATGCCAGTTCACTATAAACAATGCTTTGATACCAATTTGTCACACCCCCGAACCAGACGGCGGAAATGTCTGGGGGTTGGGTGACTTCATTCTTGTAGTATCATCACAGAGTATATAATTGAAACATAACATCATCATCATCACACATGTAATATTACAACTGTCTTTGGTTTACATCAATAATTGTATTTCAATATTACATGCCAAAATATTCAAAGTATGATGAAAACAAAACATAACAAAATATCCATGTAATCTTGCTGACCAACCTGTTCAATGGTTTCCTGAGAATACAAGTTAATTTAAAAGGTCAACATAAAAATGTTGGTGAGTTCATAAAATGTTTGAGTAAAATGTTTTGTATTACTTTGTAAACACCAGAAAATCCGATATTTTCTGAAAAACAGTTTGATATGTTTGTGTCCGATCTTGTATTAATGCATGTGTGTTAATGTTTGTGAGAGTATAAAGAGAATGACCCCAGACAACCCGATGTTGTCTGCCTATGAGAATGTTGGAATCTCAACACCCGAGGTTGAGTACCAGCGCGAGTATTTTACCGTGTTATCAATCAAAAAGTTTCCCGCAAATTTTATAACGTTAATTCCTCTAAGTGAGTCTTTATAACCGTACTAGATAATGACAATTTCGACTGTCATGGCGTTTTTGGACGCCGACGGAATAAGGTAAGGTTTTTGTCACCCTAGACCGGTCTAGTCTAACTGTAGCGAACAGCTCAGGTGTGGGGTGTCACCCCCGTATAGATCTATACACAAACTCCCGCTATCCCTCCAGGAGACTCTAGTTATAACTACATGCTACGATTGTACACTCAATAGGTGTCAACCGACACGTCTCACTAGATCCTTAATCGAATTTACGCGAAAAAGAAAAACATATAAGGTATATTCCAGGCCCAATAAACATGAAGTGGACAACTAAGGCCCACTAAGCATGTAAATTATTTCCAGACTCAAAAGAAATGAGAATATATTTATCTCGAGCCCAATATATATGAAAAAGGACAACTAAGGCTCATTTAACATGTATATTATTTCCAGGCCCAATAAGAACGTGAATACCGAAATCGATCTGTGGTTTGTTACGTTGGTTGTTTAAGCTATGTTGTTTACCAAAGTGACATAAAAAGCTCACCTTTTTGTAAAAGGTCATTTTTTTTGTCCTAGAAACCACAAATTTACAATTGTGGCACATTTTTGGTAAAAATGACAATTTAGGTCCTTTAAGGACAAAATTTGCATTGAAGGCTAGTTTTAAGTAAAAATAACATTTTTAACTCACTTTTGTCAAAAATATCATTTTTGGCTTGGTTTTATGAAAATGTGCATTTTCGGTCCATTTATAAATAAATTCATCTTTTTGGCCAAAGTTTTAATAAATTTACATTTTTCGTTCCTCTTATAAAAAATTTACATTTTTGACACAACTTTGTTGAAAATGACATTTAAGCCCACAAGAGTCCAAAAATTTACAAACTTGGCCCAAAAACTCGTAAAAGCCCAAAAGAAGCCCATTTATGAACTTTTACACTTCTAGCCCTTTTTAAGATCACAAATATCAAAAAGATTCATATTTATCAAAATACATTCCTTTTGGTCCCTTAAAAACCGTGAGTTACATAAAATACCCCATTTTTGGTTATTTTGTCACTTTTGGCCCTCTTATGTAATTTTCTTAGTTTTAAGTAACTTTGATGTATTTTAAAACCTTTTCTTTGCATAATAAGTTTAAATAAGTGTTATGTTCTACAAATATCATCACATTTTAATAGATCTTCAAGTTCATGGAGTTTATAACACATAATCACACATATATCATGAAAAACACACAAAATCATGCATACACACATAGATCTACACAAAACAACTTGTATTCTCCCCCAAAACATAGTAAAAACCGAAAATAGGGGGTATGAACTCACTTTGGTTTGAAGATTTTGGTTTTTGGCGAAGAATGATGAGGATCTCTGCCCTATAAGCTTTATTGAGAGGATCCTCGAAAATATGATGTCTCTAGGAGTAATAACACGAGATTTGTGATGTTTTGAGGAAGATCTAGACATAAGATGGATTTATTCGACTTAATGGTGAAGTAACTTACCCAAAAGTGATGAACTTTGGTGAGAACTTGTTGTAACTCCACACCTCCTCACGTTTTTCTTTAAAAAGAATGGAGGAATTTGTTATGCTAAAGAGGGAGAATGTTTGAAGAAGTTTGGATGAAGAGAAGTGAGGATAATGCTTCTTGGCCGAGAATTTGAAGGAAGAGAGAAGAGAGGGGTTAGGGTGGTATTTGCATGATGGTTAAGGCTTAACTTCCTAGATATATGGTGGAAAATATGCATAGATTTCCATTAAATAATAATGAGGTGTCACACCCTGATTAATCCCATATTATCTCTTTTTTTGTTAAAACCGAGAATGTGAGAAAGGAATAAGAGAGAAGAAAACATTTGGGCTAGCATTAATTATAATTGAAAATATAAGGCCCAAATATGGAAGTTCTCGGCCCATTGGGCCCTTCTTATGGGTTTACGGCCCAAAGGTGGTGAAGGAATGGGGTTTACGGCCCAACTTGGTAAAGAAATTTGGGTTTACGGCCCAACATTGTTCAAGAGATTTGTTCACGGCCCATAAAGGCCCATGAGAATAAAGTGGGACATTTTAGGCCCAATAAGGCCCATGAAAAGTCTTATGGCCCAAAATGCTATTATTGAATGAATATGGGTCTATTTAAGGTCCAAATAGGGTTCCTTGACCCAAAATAGTCAAATTGAGAGTTTACTGGCCCATTAGGCCCAGCAAGAGGATCCTGGTCCATTTTGAGTTTGAACCGGGATATTAGGGTTTCAAATCCATAGTTGAGTAGATGAGATGTATTGAATTAGGTTTTGAACTTCACTCATGAGTTTTGATTCAAATGATTGATTTTGAATGAGCATAGTACATGACATCAACGTAAGTTACAAGTTATACAAGAGTTGATTTTACATGAAGACAGAATTTCATAGCTAAAAATGCTAGTTGTGACAGAAGAACTGGAAGTAGCTCTCTAGAAGGTTCTCTCCACTTCTTCCATTGCTGTAGAAGCCCAACTATAGAAGTTTAAGGAACTAGAAACCTTTTTTTGCACATCTATTGCAGAGATCTCCAAAGAGCTTTCTGCACACAAGACGCATGTTAAAGAAGCTTTTACATTGTTCTTCGCTGAACTTGGAAAGAAACATGGCAATGAATTTGAAGAATTGTGACAGAACCTCTGCCGCTATCAGGTTAACATCCTCATCATGGAAAGTGTTTGCACAAAAACCTCCCATAATTTTTTGAAATGACCAAGTGGCCCCGAGAGGAAACTGAGAAGATGGGACAATATATCAAGAAAATAGATAAAACTCATGAAACTGCTGAAATCAACACAGGTTTGGATGCTCTCTCCAAAAAAATGTATCGATCGTTTATCAAAGTCTTCGAGAAATTGGATGGTATGACTACAGGGTTCGTGAATACAGTTGGGTCGTCATTCACAAAATGGGGAAAAGAAAAAGAAGAAGTTAAAGAAGATAAACACAACTCACCAATAAAGAATGTTGATCACTCTCCTCCGAAGGATGACAATAAGAAGAAGACTGGTGAAACTTGTGAACCAAAGAAAATTCCTAAAGGAGTCACTATTGAACATATCTCTGATGAAGATGAAGACAAAGAAGAAAACAAGTCTTATTCCTCTCCCAAGAAGTCTCCAATCAAACATGCTGGTAGAACTCCACCTCGAGATCTAGGACAGAGTAAAATTATTGAAGAGTGAGAAGCCAATCCTCACTCCTCCCCAATCTTATCAGAAGAAATGTGAAAGCAACTTGCCTTGGATCAGAAGCACGAGGATCGCTTGGCCGCTCTTCTCCTTCAGGAAAATCTAAATCAAGAAAAACAAAATCAAACTCATCCAATATCTCTTGAAAAGAGTGAATATGAAGAAGTAGATGTTGATAATGTTGGATTAGTGTCTAAGTCCATAACTATAATTGGTATGTACTTGACCCCACTCGGCATGGTCCATTTGGGTTGCATGGCATCGGAACATTTGGATAGACCGTTTATGAGGAAAAGACATTTTGTGACATATTAATATATTATAAGTTCTAATATATTAATATGAAATCATGTTATTTAATTAGTATTGATCAAGAATTAATTTGGACTTAATTTAGTGATCAAAACGAGACTAATTAAATATATGGGGATTGATTGTGTAAATCATTCATTCTTATATATGTGGGCTTATGATCCAAGATTCCTTTATGTTGGGTTTAACCCATGTGGTGATCCATGGATACTCCATGGAGGTTAAAACCCATGGAGCATAAGGAATGGGTAAAGTCATGAGTTACATGGTGTAACCCTAATAGCCACACTATATAAGAACCCCTTTAGTTCAAGAAATTGGCACTAGTGATACATATTTTGAGGGCTAGCCAATTTGAACATGTATGTCTTCTTCTCATGGTTATTCCAAGAGTTCATGATGTTGTGTGAACCATTTGAGGTGTCACACTTGGGGCACTAGGCTCTCAAGCTTCATGGAGTCAAGCAACAACAACAAGGTATGTATTCTATCTATTTTAGTATCCTAGTATCAATGTTTTGGTATGCTAGTTAGGATAATACCTTGGATAATCATATTTGCATGTATAATAGAGTAAACATAGATCCAAGGTATTTAGGGTTGCATGTACACTTAGGAGTGTTAGAATGCTCAAAACCCAACAGTGGTATCAGAGACTAGGCTTGTTTTCAATTATACTTGATGCAAATTGCTGAAAAATGCTGAAAAAGTCGAATTTCGGGCATTCTGGGCACTGGACTCGCCGAGTCCACTGATGAACTCGCCGAGTCCATGAAGAAAATCATCCTACTCGGCGAGTAGGTTGATACACTCGACGAGTAGGAGCCCCAGACAGCATATTTTCGAGTTTTTTTGGCTAGAAATGGGCTAGAAACATTACCCTAAGATGTTTTTGAACTTATAAACTTGTTTTTGATGTGGTAATGTTCATACTAATCCAATTTCAAAGATAATTGTCAATAGATTCATGTTTTGTATTAGTTTAGTGATTAGGCTAATTACATGGAAAAGTTTGATTTGAATTATCTTGTTCTTATGAGTTGCTTAGATTAATAGAAAAGTTAATTGATTATGTGTTTTCAATCCATTTTAATCTAAGAGTTGATTCTAAAATGTGTTTTTGTAACTTGTCCTCAAGTTATATGAAAAGTCACATTTAAGTTTCATAAAACTCATAAAAGTTGGCAATGGTTACAAAAATGAAGAGTCTTGTCCTCAAGTTATGGAGGTTGAAGATTCACTTCATTAAGTAATAAAATGTGTAACCTTAATTAATTCCATAAGTTACAAAAATAAAGAAAAAGTTACATTCTTTTATTAGTTTAAAGTCTTCCATAACTTGTCCTCAAGTTATGGAACTTGAAGAGTTTTTTTTAAAACTAATTTAAACACATAAGTTATGGAATTAATTAGTTTTGAATAATTTCAAAACTTGCCCTCAAGTTTTGGAATTTGAAAAGTTTTCTCTTATGAATACTTTAATTCCAAGTTAAGCCCTTAGAATTTTAAAAGTTAAAATTCAACCCTTATACTTTATAATATTATAAGTTAATAATATATATATATGTATAAGAGAAAGTCAGTCTTACCGTTAGTAGGCCTCATTCACGAAGCCGGTCTATAAGGGGGTATAAGGTTACTGCCTATAAAATGGCAATTTAATGGGTGTCCACTCTCACCCACCGCTTCCTTGACTGGTGGAGGGTCGTTAGCCGAACGGGTAGGACAAGGACTAGAAATCTCTCTTAATTAAAAGTATTAATGATAAATACTAAGTAACTAAACACTTGTACATTCCCAATCTTAGTTACTTAGGAAAATGTGAAAAGGTGCTAACCCATGAAATTACACTTTGTACCTTACCAAGTCATTAGTGGAGCGTGTGTGGTTAACCGACACACTAATAAGGACTAGTAAGAGTGGCAAAGGGTAACTTGACTCTATTATAGATCGGTGGAGCGTGTGTGGTTAACCGGCACATCGATTAGGTGATAAAGTTAAGGGTACCAAGTCAATTTGCATGGTTATTCACACCTTGTTTGTGATCCTCAGCATCCCAGTCACAAACTTGAGAGGGCACAATCGAGATTCAAACATGTCATTCAAAGTTAATGTATCTCAAAAGATCTAGGAGTTTCAAATCCAATAAAAACTTAATTATATTTCGTTTTTCATGGTGGAAATTGGTAAATCGTCATTTACCTACCTTCAACTATTTTATAACTTGGATTACGGCATCCCTCTTCCAGTTATAAATAGGTTGTTGGGTCCTAGCCTTAATATTTCATATTGGGTGTTATATTAAGGACTTTAAATCAACTATCTTGAATATCTCCCAAAAGATGATCTTCCCAAATCTCTTGAAACAAGTTTTCCTAAAATGAAGAGGATGTCCCATGGAAATCATACTTCTTTCACCTCCTCCAACTATTCTCCCTAACCCACAAGTTCCTGAAAAGTTTAAGGTCACTCAAGCCCTATTGGAAAGCAAAGGTCTATGTGTGATCACATCTTGGAGATGTAGTCACATATTGACAAACCGGGAGAGTTGGGTGTCAAAGCCTAGAGGAAGCTGATAATCAATCACTTTCTAAGTCACATAGTGAGTTCCTTTGGGACTCCTATGAAACAGACTATGACAAGACCCTTAATGATCTTATCTATTTGCTAAGATCAACTTCCTAAAACTTTATGGACATTGACAATGATGACATTGGATATCCAGTAAAGCTCTCTCTTCCCAATGGAAAGGGATCAGCCATAGTCAACTTGGTTGACCAAATGGTAAAGAGAGAGGCTAAGTCTGAGATAGTCCCATTATCAATGGTCCATTGCCAAAGAAAGGGGCATTGGTTGCGAAGCTGCCAAATTTACCTAAGGATGTTGAAGTCAATAAGTTTGACTCTACTTCAGGTAAAGTCCACTATCTAACTCTGCTAAGTTTCTATTATGAGATTCTTGATACATGATGTGACTGGGTCACATGGTGATGTTTTAAGAATCAAAGAAAAAGTGAAGAAACTTAAAGAAAGAATATGCTGAATCTGATCGCGTAGATGGATTTCTATCACATAGTTTGAAGATCGGATTCTTGAGCTACTTCTTAGGAGTTATGATATTTTGCTTAGGAATAGATAACAACAAGTTTTCATATGGATTGTAAGGATGAGTTTTTCCGCAAAGTTTTAAAATAAAAGGTAAATCTTTTGATTTTATTTATTTTAAAATATCCTTACAATGGCATTTGTGAAAAACTGTGTTGCTTATAAGATTCCATTAAGAGCAAGAGTGGAAATATGAATTTGATTCTTTCATTTGTGGTAGTGTCTAAATTTACCAAATAAGGAAATATTCTCATCACCCAAGTTTCAATTGGACCGAAACTTGGAATCATGCAATTTGTAGAGCATGATGAATGAGAACCTTCAAGCATTGGAAAAATTAAGACTAACTACTTGTTCACATGGATGTGTGAGTCAAGTAACGGACTAAGGGATCGAGTACACATTCTTGTGCACTGATTAAGTCCACCACAAAAGATCGATAAGACTATTCGTCATGATTTACTAAAGTTTAGTAAATATGGTTATACTTACAGGCTTAAGTATAATTCTGAAGCATTGGAAAAAGGTTTCAATGTATGGCAGAGCGAATAAGAAGAATCAACTTAGGCAGAAAGATAAAAGTTTCTCAAATCTAAAAAGATGGGAGAGTACTTTAGTATCATGTTATATAATCACCTTAATGATTAAGAGACCTTATCACAATTCATCCTCTGAGTGCATTCTGGTAGCTAAGAAGAGGAGCTATGAATTGTTGAAGTGGTTAAATCAAGAAGATGATTTATACTTCGTTCCAAAAACAATTCTTAGAGTTATACTCTAAGATTGTAACTTGAGTGACATGTCTTAAAGAAGGTTTAAAACACTTGTCAAATGTAAGAGTAAAAGTTTTCTACTCTTGTACATTTGAAATTGGTAAGTTGTGATGTTTTGGATAAAATAAAGACCAACTAAGGCCAATTGTGTGAAGTGTTTGTCTTGATTAGAATCCACACTATCTCTTGAATATCTGACAAGAAAGTCTTATATGTCAAGAGGACAGTGGGAGTCTTAAAGGTCTTGAAAGTCTCAAGAACTAATCAAGAATAAAACCTGAAGTTCTTCACTAGCACACGACTTGAGGTTTATAACCTATCGTGTCGACATGTCTGTGCCTATTCAAGTTGGCTTTGCATAGGAGT
This sequence comes from Lactuca virosa, assembly GCF_052849685.1. Lineage (NCBI taxonomy): Eukaryota > Viridiplantae > Streptophyta > Magnoliopsida > Asterales > Asteraceae > Lactuca > Lactuca virosa. The sequence continues at coordinate 192,111,451 of NC_136431.1, forward strand.
TCTGAGAGTTCTCAATTGGTTGCACAGCTACTTGGAAGCAATGGCAGGCCCTTGAGCTGCCAAATGGCAAGAATTTAAGATTGCACAAGTTTAATCCATATAAGTGTGGATTTGTCAGTAACCTTGTCTTGTGATTATGGTTTTGACAAAATTCATATGGATAGGAACTCATACACCATAAAATCTAAGTGTCATAAGGTTTCTCTCCGATTCATGAAAATGATGGTGAGGAAACACTTTCACGAAGTAGATTTTAGCTAGATAGTAATTGTGATATTTGCATTCTCAAAGTTGTTAGTGGAGCGTGTGTGGTTAACCAGCACACTAACATGGACTTGTGAGAAGTGGTAAAGGTCTAAACAATCGAGACTATGATTACGACATCCCTTTTCATAGTTCTTAAAATTGTTTAGACACACCTGTGAGCTATCTAAGATAAGGTGTATGATATTGATAAAGTTTTATCAAAGCAATCTAGTATCAGAAATCTGAACTTTGGTAAGAAAGTCAATAAAGTATTGATTTCTAGAAGTCCAGCTGATTTCTGATTATATGTCAAAGCTAGTGGGAGCATAAGTGTTATGCTAATAATCATCATGTTAGTGGGAGCATGATAATTATGATAAAGGTTGCAAGTTAGCAATGTTAATTATAGAAAACAAAAGTTTCAATTCGTGAGGTTGCAGGGGTTGAAAAAGTTGTTTTGCTATAATTAAGGGAGAGAAAATTATACTTCATTTCAATTCTAAAAGCTTAGATTGAGGTTTTAAGTCGTATTTAGTCAAGGATATATATATGAATTTCATGTTGGAATGACTCAACATAAGGAAATTCTGTATATGGGTCCATTATTTGCGTTCTAAAATTCGATTATGATTACGGCATCCCTTTTCATAATCTGAATTATGAGAACTTGGCAAATAGAAATGGAAATTTTATAGCAAAAGACTGGTTTAGTCTTTATGTGAGACATCATGACTCGAGTCCCATATGCTTCGGATATAGGATCGATTACATGTGCTATATTTATCCTTTCTAAAATTTTCCAAATGCCTGGGGCATTAAGAAGGGAAAAGGTCTAGAACTGGATATGACTAAAAGGATTAAGCAATTGTCGAGGACAATCTAAGGTTTACCAAAGATTGGTTGCTCAAGGACAGTTGGAAGTATAGTGATAATTCTGGAAGGACCATATTGACATAATCTGTAAGGAGGCAACTCTTGTTCAAAAGTGATAGTCAAAATGGAATATGGAAATGTTTCAAAGTTGGAAATTATTCAATCTGTGTAAGATTAGGAAACTTAATGCAAGAAGGATATTTCCAAGGAGCTGATCTCCTTTGGAATGCTCTGTAATGGTTGTTGTCAAGTCTTTCTGACTCTGTGCATAATCATTACAGGAGGATCAATGCATATAAGTTTAGAATCTAACAGATTTCAGTAAATGGCATGAATTTGGAATTCTTGCATTTGCAGTAAGGATTTGGGACTGTGAAAGAGGATCATTGGAGTTATGTTCAATTGATCTAATTCACAAAGTGAAGATCATAGACAAACATAGTATGCATACTTGGTGTATGGCATGACTAGTGTTTAGAAAACATAGTGTACATGCTTGGAGCATGGGACAACTATTGTTTTATATTCAAGAATAAATTTGATAGCTGAAACAGTATACAATAATGTGTAATCATATGGTGATAAATAAAAGGTGTTTTATTTATGTTCATAGGTTTTGATACCATATTAGATTCTATTATTATTGTGTTTCATTTTGCATGTTTTGACTTCCCGAATAACTAGGTCGTTCTTCCTGATTGACTAAGTTATTCAAACTATCCACAGTCGGTCATATGTTGGAAGTAGATATGAATCAAGACTGTCATGGGTTGGCTTGTAGAGGTCTAAGATGTTGGACAAGGGGCTACAACACTCATGAGTGCTCATAAGTTCTGAGTATTGGATTCAACCCGCGCTTATTGGAATCACTTCATGGATTTTATCACGAGTGATCATGAGACGATAATATCTTATATTCTTCAAACCTAGAGATATGAGTTGTTACTATGAGTTGGTTGTACATTGATTGCACGAAAACGCATTCGGTAACTCGGTGTTATAAAACGTGCCTTTGTGTATGATTCAACAAGTAGTAGAACAAGCCATATGAGTCGAAGTTTATCCATTCCTTTTACCTTCGGGATAAAAGCGATATCTGTGGGGCCCTCGATGATTTGGTGATGACAAATGTAAGTGCTCGGCTGGGCCTGGACTGATTTGATTTGTTCAATTAGTCAATCGTCATAAATCGGAAATCGGGAAACAACAAATGGACAGAGAGAATGATTATAATCCATGTCTCAGTCCATATGATATCTAGAATGGAGGAATATGTGATCCCTTATCTAATGGACAAGTCATTGACAAAGGTCAGAGTTCATCTACAAGGTCAGAGTTCGATAGTGGCTTTTGAGAGCTACGATTGCCAGTTGGTTCCTGAAGTCATACGCAATAATAGTTTTAGACTTATCCAAGTGGGAGACTGTTGGATTAGTGTCTAAGTCCATAACTATAATTGGTATGTACTTGACCCGACTCGGCATGGTCCATTTGGGTTGCATGGCATCGGAACATTTGGATAGACCGTTTATGAGGAAAAGACATTTTGTGACATATTAATATATTATAAGTTCTAATATATTAATATGAAATCATGATATTTAATTAGTATTGATCAAGAATTAATTTGGACTTAATTTAGTGATCAAAACGAGACTAATTAAATATATGGGGATTGATTGTGTAAATCATTCATTCTTATATATGTGGGCTTATGATCCAAGATTCCTTTATGTTGGGTTTAACCCATGTGGTGATCCATGGATACTCCATGGAGGTTAAAACCCATGGAGCATAAGGAATGGGTAAAGTCATGAGTTACATGGTGTAACCCTAATAGCCACACTATATAAGAACCCCTTTAGTTCAAGAAATTGGCACTAGTGATACATATTTTGAGGGCTAGCCAATTTGAACATGTATGTCTTCTTCTCATGGTTATTCCAAGAGTTCATGATGTTGTGTGAACCATTTGAGGTGTCACACTTGGGGCACTAGGCTCTCAAGCTTCATGGAGTCAAGCAACAACAACAAGGTATGTATTCTATCTATTTTAGTATCCTAGTATCAATGTTTTGGTATGCTAGTTAGGATAATACCTTGGATAATCATATTTGCATGTATAATAGAGTAAACATAGATCCAAGGTATTTAGGGTTGCATGTACACTTAGGAGTGTTAGAATGCTCAAAACCCAACAGATAATCATCTCTTTCTCCCAAGAAGGTACATTATTAGAATATTAGAATACCGGGACATGGTTCCCCACTACACATATGATGCTCCTTTAAACTCAGAGTTTGAAAGGGATGTTCCAAACTTTCCCAATGCTTAGTACTTTCCAATCTTCCATCCTCTTGAATTTGTCAAGCCTAGAGTGATCCTATGTATGAAAAAGGGACAACATTGAGTGACTTCTACTCCAAATATCAACATAATATTTATGGGTGGTTAAACAGAACAATCATCAAAGTCAAAGCCTTCTGATACCGTTCATTCAGAAGCACTTCATACGATGCATTCGATTTGCATAGAAACGATGAATATGAACATTATCTCACCTAAGTTGAATTTCCTATCTCCAATCCTACTGATCTCTTATACCTTGAAAAAGAGTTAAAGAGAATAATTTATTCCAAAGAATCAACAAGGTCTACTCTCATACCGATCCAAACTTTTCTTCAAAGACTCACGTTTAAGATGTCCACAGTCGATTTTGAAGTAAAGACCATTATTCCATTGCCACACTTTGAGGAATTAGATTCCAGCTTGGAAGGAACTAAAGAAAGATACTATGAGATCACTGACACTCCTAAACTCATAGTCGTTTATGGAGTTAATGAAACATAAGAGAAGCCTTCAGACTCAGTCAGAAGCATCATTGCTCAGACTCCTTCTTAAAGAGTATTATGCATGTTGCAATGTAAACTCCAGAAGCCTTTGATGGAATCAAGTTGGAGATTCTCAAACAAACTGAATTGATGTTCATTGTCAGAAGATTCTATAAGAGGATGATTGATCTTCTGGACAACTCTCAAGACATTTGAAGCAAGAGCAGTTACGGTCACTTAGGGGGGGATTGTTAAGCCTTAAAGTGACCCTCCATAAAAGTTCATCTATAGCTGTTATCCATAGATTTTCATTGTCATCCGTAGGAACGCATCAGAGGAAGTTGAGTTATGTATTTTGACATTTAGGGTTAGCAGTCTTTGTCTATCAGTTCGTAAAGATGCTCAATCATTAACTACTAGAGAGGATCTTGTCTATATCTTGTATCAGCTTTTATTTACAAGATTACCATTTTGCGTATCTATAAAAGGGAAACTGATATGTGGTTCTCCTTACACCTTTCCCAAATCTTTCTAATACAATCTACCTTGAAATACAATATTGCTCTTTTGTTCATCATGTTTATCTATTTACGCATTATGTCTTTCATTCTATATATCAGTTGTTAAGTTTATATCTTCTGCACTTGTCATAATTAAAAGATTAATCTTGCTTATATATATATATATATACACACACACACTAGGGGTGTAGCCACGAAAAGCAGCGACGACGTATAGTTTCTTTTGGCGATATATATATATATATATATATATATATATATATATATATATATATATATATTGCAAAAATGTTATGTTCTCGCTAAAACCCATTCATATCCCAAAAATTCAGGAACTACTATCAGAGTTTTCATCGGTTGTTGTTTTGTGTGTTAGATATTTGTATCTTAAATTTAAAAGTTTGGACAACTTAAAATATAATACTATTTTATCGATAGATTAGTTTATTTTTGGAAAATGACACATTAACCTAACAATATATTTCGAATTTACCTATTCAGTCCTTTAACTTATTTTTGTGCTTTTTGAAGCAATAAAGTAGACGATGACCTGTTTATTTAGTCCCTCTAACTTGAAATAGTCTATCTACTATGATACATAGTCGGTTGAAGAATATGTGGCTGCCTAATCAGCATGATGTGGCTGACATGTGGATTTTCACACAAACAATTGTCACACCCCCAACCGTCGGTGGAAACACCGGGTGGTGTAACGTCATTCTTCGTATCACAGTTATATAACATACAGTGAACAGTACTAAAGAAAATACATACCTTTATTGATGATTGAAAGTTACATTATTGTTTTCCTAGTACTTATTACATAATATCCGACTATGGCATACTTCTTAATGAACAGAAAGGTAATAGTAAAACTTCTCCTGTTCGAATACATACCAGCTTTTCAAGTTCCTGAAAACACATGCATTTTAAAATACGTCAACATAAAGTTGGTGAGTTCACAGGTTTTGACTCCATATGAAAATAATACTTTTCTTAAGTTCAAAAGTTTAGTTTTTGAAAGTATCATTTTGACGCTCCAACATTTAGTATATATATATATTAGGTATAATAGTTTACTTATCAAATAAGTGTTATACCTAAACGTTCCTTGAACCTAGGGTATAAGTAGGGGGAAACTTATACTTAACATTAATACTTGTATACGACAAAGTATAATATTTCTAACAATTTGCTACCATGAGCCTGTAACCGCTGCTATGACATAATACATCTGATAAAACACACTCATGATTTACCATGAGAAACAACACAATCATGATTTACCATGAGAAACAATACCGCACGCTTCATCGACGCCGGAACAATAACAAGTAAAAGGATAGTTCGTCACTCGCTTATGGTTGACTGTAGCTAACAATCACAAGTGGGGTGGTCAACCCGTATACTAATTATACACGACTTCCTCGCTCACACGGGTTAACGGTTACAGTTCAGAGGATTTCCGCTAAGATCCCCAATCTTAGTTGATGAATACAATTACTCATGTAGACTCCGACGACTTCCTATAGCTCTAACAACAAAAGCATTTTCATGTCTAAAACCCTAAGTTATTAGACATTGCTTTTAAACATTTCTCCTAAGTTCATATTACTTTAGGCAGTACAACGGCTATAACTTGAGGAAGAAACCAGGTTTTATCTTAACATAAAAACCAACAATAACAATACATAACATACTAAGTTTTATCTTGTCATAAAACCGACAATAACAACCTATAGCATACCAAGTTTTATCTTGACATAAAACCAATAATAACAGCATACTTTTTAACATATAGAACGTCCGAATATAACTTCAGATGTATATTGCACACAACATATATATATAGAATCCTAAGTATAACTCAAGATCTACATTAGCACCAGAACACGCTAACAAGTTGATAATAGTTGTATATATTCAAAATATTATATTTAGAACAACTATATCCCGGTTATTATAATTATCTACGTTGATATTAATATACTATCATATAGACATAATAATAACGTATATACATTATTTATAATGCGTTTTCCCCCAAAAATATTAGAAAGTGGGGCCATGAAACTCACCCTAGTAGCGTGATTTTATGTAATCTAAGCAGAAACGGTCAGCGGTACGAGGTCGTCGGGACTCGGGATGCAAGAGGGCTTCAGCAAAGGAGAGAGGAGAAAGGGAAATGATGTAAGGAAGTGTCAAGGTCGGACCTGCTATTTATAGGAATATTTTTGGCCTCTCACGTCGTGAGCCATATAGTCTTACGTCGTGAGCCATGGCTGGTCACCCCGTAGACTTGCCATTTGCGTCCCTAGCTTCGGAAGGTGGCCATGTGACTCCTCACGTCGTGAGATATCCTTGCTCACGTCGTGAGCTTAGAAATTATCCCTTCGTAGCCTCGTCACGCACCTTCTAGATCCGAAATGTGGCAAAATGACTCCTCACGTCGTGAGTTTCCGTGCTCATGTCGTGAGCTCAGTTAGATTAGGGTTTCTGACAGCTGAATCTTCGGAAGGTCGTAACTTTCACATACGAACTCCGTTTTTGACGTTCTTTATATCCACACGTAGGTATTTACGAGTACTACAACTCTCTTTTAGACTCCAATAGCTAGTTCTAAGTCTATTTTTAATTCCTCTTATTATATAGATTTATAGTGTTCGGTTTATCATAACTTCTTCATGCGAAGTCAGATTCAGACGTTCTCTATATTTTTGGAATCGTATGGACGTATACTTTGAGTTGCATCATAAAGAAATTTCGTATTTGTATTAGAATTTATCATGAACTACATAGTAAGTTTATCATATTACTAGTTTAACAACAACATCACATTACATGATTGGCATAATCACATGTGATTGTCTATTGACCTATTTTGATTGGTGTTACAACAATCAAATAAACAACTATTTTTTTTCTCTTTCTCTCTCTCTCTCTCTATCTCTCTCTCTCTCTCTCTGTCCACCCACGCACAAGAATCCACAATCCACAATCCATAAATTTCCCACCCACAAACTCAAACACAACCTCAAAACCGCAACCACCCTGATTCAAAGAAACCCTTTTGTTTTCTGATCTAATTCAACATTTTATGTACTTCTTCATTCAACTCTGTACATGTGAGTTTTGTTAAATTTTTTGACTTATGGTGGCTTATGTTCTTAGTTATCTCTTATCTTTCTACTTGAACTCCATAAAACCTTTTGATTTATCGTTTCAAGCACTTGTTTTCAGCTCGTATCGGGTTTCAAATTTCAACATCTCTTTGTACTGATTTTGTGAGTTTTCTTAATTTCATTTCCGAAACCCTTTTAATTTTTCGGATATAATCACTTGTTTTGATCTGTTTCTTTTTTTTCCTAAAATCCCGTGTTAGTGTTCTTGATAATCTTTATGTCTTAAATTCAACACACTTTTGATTTACCAGCTTCAATCACTTTTTTTGTTGTTGTTTTTCCTTTTGAGTTCTTATCCATATTTTTATTTGATTCCATTCATGCAGGCTGTTATATTTTGAAATTTACTGCTTTTTTTCCTTACTTATTTGATTGGCAGCAGCTCGATATGAGTATATGCCAACTTTAGTGTTAATATTTTTTATTCAAATGAGCTTCTAAGATCTATTCAAATCAAGTTTTTTGAAGCTAGGTTTTTGAAGAATGTGAAGTCAAAAACTGAATTTGAAACTTACTTGGTTTAGTTCTCTAATATCTAGGCTTCAGAGGTGACAGATAAACAACAATATAGGTCTAGTAAGTTCCTTGCTGTCGAGTTGCAGCATGACGACGGAGCCATTCCGGATGAACCTCTGGCCAACTGCAAGGTGACGCGATGGAGTTCTGATCTGCTAGTGACCGTGGATTTCCCTATTGTTGTTTGAGATTGAGCAAGGTAGTTTGTTGGGAAGTCAAGAACTGTTGTGAACTTACGATGAGGTGAGGAAGATGAAGACGATGAATGGTAGGAGAGAGAGAGAGAGAGAGAGAGAGAGAGAGAGAGAGAGAAGGATAAGAGGAATATATGCTCTAACCATCATATAATTTTGACTTTGAAGTTTAATTTTAACCAAACAATTGTCTATGTTGCAAAACCGTAAAGGGGTAATCGGGTTATTCCTTCATTTTGTCCAAAGGAATCAATTAAACCAGACAAAAACAACTTTATTCCCTCAAAAAACATGAAAATAAGTTAAGAGATTGAATGTACAAATTCGAAATATATTGTTTGGCTAATGTGTCATTTAGTTAAAATTTTGAATGTTTTAAAATTATAGTATTATTACAAAACCAGACAAAAACAATTTTATTCCCTTAAAAAAACATAGAAATAAATTAAATGACTGAATGGATAAATTCGAAATATATTGTTGGGCTAACGTGTCATTTAGTTAAAATTTTGAATGTTATATTGTTATCTTTCAATCAATTTTTAAAAGTCAAATTTTCATATACTCACGTTGTCGATGTCCCACTCTTTATTGTCAGTTTTGTCGATGTCCCACTCTTTATTGTAGTTTTCTATAAAAGAAGAACGTTTATTTGTTAAAAAGCAAGCTATTTTTTTTATATATAATATAATTAGATATTTGAAAACTTAATTTCACTGTTAACCTCGAGAAAACAAAAAAACGTGCAAGTATTCATAAGGGCATTTAAAAGGACACGTAGTGGTTGCATTGTTCTTCGTCTCACAGCATTCAACTCTCATAGAGTCATATCTCTTTCAGTAATCACGTTCATCTCTGCCGCCTGCCACAACCACCGAAAATGGGAAGAGCACCTTGCTGTTCAAAGGTCGGTTTGCACCGAGGTTCATGGTCCTCCGAAGAGGACAAGCTTCTTATCAACCACATTCAAACTCATGGCGAAGGCCAATGGCGGGCGTTACCTTCAAAAGCTGGTACATTAATTAGCTTCTTACATGTTGATTGTAAGCTTGTTTAATGATTTTTGTGTTGACAACTACATAGAAGGTTTAAGTTTAGTAAGATGTTGTTATGGACGTAGGGTTGCTTAGATGCGGGAAGAGTTGCAGATTGAGATGGATGAACTATCTACGGCCAGGTATCAAGAGAGGAAACTTCACTTCCGATGAGAATGACGTCATTATCCGGCTGCACTCTCTCCACGGCAACCGGTGGTCACTCATTGCAACGGAGCTCCATGGTAGAACCGACAACGAGATCAAGAACCACTGGAACGCTCACCTCCGGAAGACGGTTGAAAACGCCGGCCACCACCATCCAAAACTGTCGAAAAACAAGAAGAAGGTAAAGAAGATGAGAAAATCGGCCGATCGGAAAGCAGAAACAACGAACCAAGGAAAGTCGAAGAAAGTCAAACTTGATCGATCTCCTTCTTCCACCTCGTCTTCACCTTCTGTGTCGTTGAGCAAGAACGAAAGTTCTGATAATGGGATGATGAGTGGGGCATCATCGAGTTGTACGATTGACCTTGGAGATGTTGACTTTGACTTTTCATGGTCAAATTGGACACCATTGTTGGAGGTGGAAGGTACAAGCACCATGGACTGTCAACAAGATGAGGATATTCTAATGGACGGCTGTGATTTATTTATGTCCACAGCCGATGAAAGGTTGATGCTAGAGAACCTTTATCATGAATACCTAAATCTCCTTAATCAAGAAAATGAAGAAGTACTAAATACTAATCAAATAATGTAGTATTGAGTTTTCCTTAATGTATTACTCTATTTATTAAATTTAATATTTAATGAACTGAAACTAAAACAAAGTTTTGGTTACACTTTGTTAAGATTGATTAAGTTTTGCAACATTGTAAATGCAAAATTAACTATAATTTTTTATGCCACAAACTATAAAGACCGGAGGGTGTGTGGAAACTCTCCTCACTTTTTTCCTGTCATGTATCTTTTCCCCCATTTTTCTTTCCTTCGCTAAAGTGTGTATGCAACTTCATTCACATTTTTTTTTTATTTTTAAATAAAAGTAATTGATTTTTGTGATTTATAGTTTTTTTAAATAAATAATAAACATAAAATTAATTAAAAATAAAAATCACTTCATTAATTAAAATAAAAATTACATAAAAAACCTAAGATTTAATTAACTAGAAAAAAAAACATACAAAACAAACAAATATCAATCTATGAAAAATATTTTTGCATAATCCGTTCATTTTTCTTCAAAACGAGCTCCAAAGCCGGTCCCGAAAGTTGGTCGGTTTTTTTCATCAAGAACCTCATATCCTCCATTTCTTTTCTCTCCGCGCGCTCCTTTTTTGCTTCTTCTTTTTCTTTGTCGAACGTCAAACGTTCAGCGAAATTAAGATTATATCGATCAAACGTCTCCGTCATTTTCCGCATTTCTTCCGCGTCCATGCTGAAATCCGATGCACCCAAAGAAGTCCCTTTTCCCTTCCTCTTTGCTTTGTCCCTACCCATTGGGTGGACAATTTCTTCTAGCTCGAGTTCGTCCTCCTCATTTAGATCTAGACCGACCCGGGCATCGGAGGAAGTTGTGTAACCATTAGAGTACGTTTTCGTTCGCTTTGATTGTTGTACTCCAAAATAAAATCTTGCTCGTATTTTTTCCACTTGGAACTTTTAATTAATATTTTCCAACAATTGTGCCACTTGAATTGTTTTCCGAATTCCTCAAAATAAAAATGCAAAGCTTCTTGAAGTATTTCTTCATCTCCTTGGCCGCTTCTTCGTTGGGTTTTTAGGTTGTTGTACAACCTGTTTATTTTTGAAACGCCCTTCGCTATTTCTTGAAACTTCGAATTCACTTGATGTTTCGTACGGTACTCATCACCTTTTCCTATCTCCCCCCGAAACCTCTCTAAAATGAGAAGCCCAAAATAATCCCTCGGTTGTGCATTTCCCATCCTCGAATCCTCTGGAATGTCAACCCAATCTTTTACGACAACTAGCTCTTCATGTGGAAGCTATGGTACCGACTTTTGTCTACCCAATTGTGCGATACCCTCGCACGCTTGTTGTTTTCCTTTGCAGCGTTGTGGGGGTGGTGTGGGTTTAGTTTCCCGAACAATCTCTTCATGCGAGTCATCCAAATCATCGATGAGTTGGTACTGTGGTTAGGGTTGGGTTTGGGTTTGAGATTGAAAGATTGGGATTTGAGTTTGAGGTTGATTTGACGAATGTTGATCTGGAAAAACAACAAAGTTTGAGAACATTTGAGGAGTAACATTTGGAACTTGGACCGAGTAAAATTTCCTAAAATTTTGGTATTGGAATTGTAGTGGAGATTGAATGGGAGCATCAAGTTGGGGACGATAAACCCCTTGTGAAGAATCGATAGAGAAAATGTTTCGAGTAGGGATGCTTGAACTCGAAACATTGGTTTTTTTCCTTCTATCGGAGATTGGGGTTTGATTGTTAAGATTCATTTTTTTGAAGAAAGTAGAGAGAAATTGATAGAAGAAAGTGTGGGTTTGAATGTTAATGGGTATGAGCATTTATAGATGTTGTAGAGGGTATATATATATATATATATATATATATATATATATATATATATATATATATATATATATATATATATATATATATATATATATATATATATATATTAGGCTTGTAGCCATTGAAACAAAAAAAAAGAAAAAAAAATTATATTTCATTTTCTACCGTTTTTAATGGTTATTTCACAAAAAAAAAAATAGGTGGACCAATAGGAGGAAGAGAGAGACAGCGGCACCCCCTTACGCAGATGAAGAAACAAAATATTCGTGACCTTTAATTTACAACTAAAGTGTTAGAAATTTGGGGTAATAAAAGGCTTGGAAATTCTGAGAATCGTGTGTACACTTTCAGATTACAGTATTTGGGTGGTACTCCCAACCTTTAATCGGATAAGAATCAGAAGAGTTTCAAGAACAGAGAATATGAAGTATGATTTTCGTGATTGTTGTTGTACTAGGAAAATGATGACCAAAATGATTAAGTATTTCATTCGTCTGAAAACTGTCAAGATAGTTTTCTTTGTCCAAAAACTACTCCAACTATCAAAAACAGTTTAACAGTCATAAACTATCACCAAAACCGGATCATTAATAAAGGTCAAAATGAAGTAAAAAAAACCGGGTTCATTTACATAAAATTCAGATTTCTAAGACATTTTTTATATAGCAAAATGAAGGTCAAAATGAAGTCAAAAAACCGAGTTCAAAATGAAGTCAAAAACTACTCCAACTGTCAAAAACAATTTATAACAACTCGACCCCAGCTAGGGGCTCTGCCCCTTGGACCCCGCCAGGGGCTACCGCCCCTTGGACCCCGCTCCCAGGGCGCAGCCTCCGGACCCCCGTTCATTAGGGGTTTCGCACCTAAATGACAGTCTACTTTGAATCTTGAATGAACTTAAACAAGTGTGCACTCCGCACCTTCCTTACTTGTTTAATATTCATCAAGATTGATTTTTGGTCAACAAGTCAATCCATTACACTTAAATATACATTCATGATACAAAATCACCAACATAAAAGCCATAAGATCACAAAAGAAATAACATGTTTAATATTTATATTGTAATCTTATCAATCAATTCCACTCTTGACAACTTATATATCTAGTTGATCTTTTTATTATATAAATCAAACCTATTAAAAAATAAAATATACATCATTAATTCGTATTAGTTCATATGAACCTATAAAATTAAAATTTATTTCTTACTGATCTTATGTGCATTTTATAAATCAATTGATCCTATAAAATTAAAATTTATTTCTACTTGATCTTATGTTCATTTTATATGTTATTATTGGTAGCAAATAATTTTAAAAGTATATGTTAGTTACATTATATATTTTTAACAATAATGTTTATAGTTATCTGTTAATATTGGTTAACAATAAATGAAAATGACAAAAAAAGAAAGTGCATTGCTATGAAATATGAAATATGAAATACAAAAAATACATTACTATAAAAAAGTAAAAACAAAAAAGAAATTACATTGCTATAAAAAGAAAAAAAAACAGATAGTTCATATCTATATGGTAACCATTATATATATATATATATATATATATATATATATATATATATATATATATATATAGACCTTAGCTGTTTTACTACTAAGGACACCCCCCCCTAAATCCCATAATACACTGGCGAGTGCTATTTTTTAAGTAAAATTGTCCAAGATATTGAAGTGAATTTTGAGATGACGGATCGGCAGAAAACAATTTTTCAATGTTTACTTGCACCATATGCTCAAGATTTTCTTCTAGCTATCCCTATAGATAGGCTTGGCCAACATATGTTTCTTGTGGAGCATCGTACTATCCTCAAATATTGACTCATGATCCCAATATTCTCAGCTGACGAGATATGTCACGTGTGTCGCAACGCATTTTTGGACTCTTTTGGAGAGCAAGCAGTTCATTGTAAAGATCTCATGTGGTTCAAATACAGGCATACTATGGTTAGGGATGTTTTGTTCGACATATTTAAGCGTGTCGAGGTTTCCACCAAGAAAGAGGCACCTGTGAATTTCTTGACTGACCCGACAGAAGGAAGGTCAACCCTTAGACCGTCTGACATTTTGATTTTTGGATGGGTTTGAGGGAGACACACATGTATGGACCTTACAGGGGTATCCCCTCTCGTAGGCTTGGGGCAGGGGGTTTCATGGCGGGAAAACTACATTAAAAGCTGCTACATGCAACGTCACTAAACATGAGAAATCCTGCATGAAAAATCAACACGGGTTCATACCATTTGCATTTGATACGTTTTGTTTCCCTGCGTACCAAGGCGTACTCTGATGGTGACCAAAAGCAGGGCATTGACCGCGTACGCGCAACGTACCATCAGGTACACCCAACGTATGTAGCCCAATCCCAGAACTCCATTAAGACCTTATTTCATTAAACCCTTACATCTAAAACTCATATCCAAGCCCAAAACGATGTCCTAAGTCATAAAGTTTCCAACTTTATGGCTTTGCACGGCTATAAGATGCTTAATGTCCAAAACCCTAAGTTCTTAAACCATTAAGACATCACAACTCGTGCATGGAAGGGATAGAAGGGCCAAGATCACATTTTTATGGTTCATAATAGCTCCATAATGGATAAAGTTTCTAACTTTATCCATTAGAATGGCCCCAAAAAAACAAGATCTAGTCTTTAAGTCTCATAGGGACCCAAAAGTGCATCTTTTTCTACTTAATCCATTAATTACAAGTCTCCAACCTTCAGATCTGAATAAAAATGATGTTTAGATGGATAAAGTTTCCAACTTTATCCATAACAAGGTCACAAACTTTCAAGATCCAAACTTTATTCACTTAAAGTTACCAAAAGCTCATAACACCCAAAACTAGCTAAATCTAACAATTCCATCATCAAGATTCAAACTTTATACCTCTAGAAGAAAGATCAAGGCGAACAAAGAATGGATCTACAAGCTCCAATTCAACCAACACTTCTTCAATGAGTTCCTTCTTCTCCAAGGTGCACCAAGAATACTCCAAAGCACTTAAAACACCTTCTTTTTGCTCACAAGGATCAATCTAGGGTTAGGGTTACAAGAGAGGGTGTTGGAGAGGCGGAGGCTGAGAATGGAATGGGTTTGGGGGAGTTAAGGAGCTTAAATAGGGCTCAAACCACGAAAATAGGGTTTGGGCACTGATCGTGTATGCCCAACGTACTCAATTTACGCCCAACGTACGCGGCTTAACCCAAAACCGCTCTAACTTCAACCAGTCATAACTTCTTCGTTTCAACTCCGATTTCGCGATCTTTATATCCACGGAAAGGTGTTGGGAACCTCTACAACCCTGTAAACCCTCCTTTGCCTTAAAACTTACCAAAATTAAATCCAAAATTCATAAAAGGCTCAAACTATCACTTTACGGTTATACCCTTGGGCTTTAAAGCACCAACCGAACTCTTAGATCACCTAATCTACATTACCCACATCCAAAGGGACCTAAATCTCTCTCTCCCCCAAGGCTCGAGGCCTTATGATAACTGATCTTCGGGTCACGACCCAAAATTATGTAACGATTCGAAACAGGGTGTTACAACTATCCCCCACTTAAATTAGATTTTGTCCTCGAAATCATTCCTTACTACTTCCTATGCCATGCCAGTCGATCCTGCTCGAACTTCCTGAATTCCGATTAAGACTGAAGAATCATCCCATACCGACGACCACCTCCCAAACCTGCCATCCAAGCCCCGTCTTGAAAGAAATCGCTTATACCTCCAAAAGAATGAACCTTAACACTCTTCCCTCAACCAAAGAAGGACGCCTAACTGCTATGTTTGAGAACTGAAACTACTACCTTACTCTTGCCAACTGGAAGACCTCATATCACATTGATAACCACCCAAAGCAGGAACTTCCTGAAAACATGAACCCATCAATTTAAAACCCAAAAATTATTCCTTAGGACTGCTGATCATTCATTCATCGCACCATCCCCTAGTCTCTAACTTGGACTACCATTCTACTATGTAGAAGGAATGCTCAAAATATATTGATAGTGAATTTCACCAAATCCCTCATTCGGAGGTTGCGCCTAACAACCTTAAATACGCACTTGACTTCTTGACAAGTCATCACCAACCTACTGATCATGAGCATAAGGAGGGTCAATCCAAAAATTCTCACGTTGCATCCAAATCCCATGTCAGCTCAGGTGCACCCCTACCTGGAAAATCACTTGAGACATTTACAATGAACTTCATGACTCGAGATTCCATAAACAATGCCTCACATTGGTAACCAAACTCCTGATAGACAGGATGCAAGCAAACAGAGTTCATAATTCAAACATTCTGAAAGTGGATACTGAAGCACAACTATTATTCCTAACAACCATTAACTGCCCACATGGTCCAAACTACCTGGTTACTGAATCTCCCGACTCCCACAATGCACTAGCACCCAAATAGGCCAAGAAAGCCAATGATATGAGACCTAAGAGTCTCAATCAAAAGACTACCGGGTCTTACCCATATAAATCATACAACCACTGGTTCACGAGACATCGTGAAACCTGTTATCCACTAAACGATAAGCTCATGGCACTAAACCGATGTTGTCGTCATCACATCCATAGTCCGAAGACTCGCGACCAGCACCATAGGGGCCTAACGATGCCTAACCATCAGTCCACTAACTTGCAGGAACCCAATCAACATCCCTCTCAATGCTAACTGAACACAACGTGAGCCATACCCTTCTATCACCCACAATTCCTTTCACAACACATACTGATAGCAACGTAAAACTAGACGAAAACATGGTCGCACATAACCCGAGAATGAGATAGACGGTCACATGCTTGTCCTGAATCGAAGGCTATAACCCAAATGATAATCATGCTAATAATACTAACCATGTGGTCTCATGCTATCTTACTCAGACCACTTACACCCCTCATGACCATAATCGAGGCACTATTACAATGTACACCTCCAAGGGGAGACACATAACTAACCCTGGATATACTGCACTCTTTTCATCCTCATAACCTTACCCAAAGGGTGAAGTACCAAAAAATTGAACGAAATGACGAACCTCAATCATTAACAGAAACATCCTCATGAACGACCGATACAAGATCCTCCACCTCGATTGGATCTGAACAGATCCCACCTATAAGGAATAGCTCAAGAAAACTTCCAAGGTGATCTAGAAATCCTGCCAAAATGTTGTTCGTATCAATCCCATTACAAATCCTACCAACACAGCATGCCAAAAAAAATAGATTCTATGTAGATCAAGGTCACACCTGGAAAGCTGAACAACGCTGCCCCAACATCCGAACTTCCAATAACCGAGGACAACTACCAAACTTGAGCTTACCAAAATTCCACACCAAAATTAAGGGTAATCATACCTAGAAACTAAAGAAAATATAAAACATACAGAACTTAACGATAGGTTGACACATCCATTGAACTTCAACTGACACAACTCGAAACATTCAAAGAACCTCCACTTTTGATGATGAATGAAATGACCAACATTCGAGAACGCATTAACAATTAACCCAATAACCCAATACACTACTGAACAAAACCTATGTGAAACTAAACATACCAAACCGTGAAGCTGATTTACCGATCAATAATTGCCCACCCTAGAACAGGGATAACAATCTATACAATGAGTTAAGGAACCCTTAGCACTCGATGCTTAACCTGAGCGTCCCAAATGCCTCTTGATCTATTCAGCGACATTCCGAGAGGAACCACTGGATATAACAAGCTCCTTATCCAACATTTTCGTTCCATGAAGACGACTCTTGAATTTTTGAACACATGCATCTGATGATAACTTTCTATGCACCTCCGTCTTGACCAAATCCTGAAATAAAGTTTCGCATACCCGAACCACAAATCCCTAAGAACCATTCTTCTGAAATCATAAACTCAAACATAGAGATGATCCTTCAAGCAAAATAGCCAGTTCTCCCCCACTTAGGGTTCGAACTACCACCAAATGACGTTGCAGACAAGCCACATCTCAAACCGGTTCAACCGGATGTGTAACATCCTCAAATATTTAGTATATATAACACAACATAAGTTGGTCTTCCGAATAAGGACCAAGCGAACTCAAAGTTATTTCAGATCTAATATGGAGACCTCGAAAACCTCCTAATCATAACCACCTCTAACATCAAAATCCCATGCAGATGCACAAACAATAATTTTGTCCATTCATGACACCGATTCTTTATCTAGAAACAAGTGAACTACCACATACCTCGCCTAATTCCCCAACAAAAAATTCATCGCAAGCATTACTCATAAATATAAGAAACATCATTCTCTTAGTCAGGATACATTAGAGACAACAAAAGTTGCTCTTACTGATTCACTTCCCTTGGTTCCTGAAATAATCAACTAGCACCTAACCTAACTAAATTTAAGAAATCAGACCCTTAATCTCATCTTAAGGCAACCATACCACAAAATCCTTTTGTGCATTCCTATGCTGCCATACCTGTCGACAAAGAAAAACCACAATCTTTTAGACTCATGTCGGGACTACATCCCAACTCTGAAAATCACATGTCTACTCTCTCTTTCCTCCGAACGTGGAAAGCTGGAAGAACATAACCCCTGTCGAGGATAGTGACATCCCAATCTATCTGCCAATCACTTAACCTCCGGCTGCAATCCTCGAGCCATTCATCACAATCGCTTCCTTCTTGAGTCCCGTGAGTCAACTGTCACTACTTGAGCAAGGCCCTCTAGACCTCGAATTCAACTACCTCTCATGGGTCTGCACCATTGAAACCCAACAGACATGCCCACTAAGGCCCAAACAATCGTCAGACCCATCCTCAACCTGAACGACCATACCCAATAAACCGATAATGGCGGAAATACACTACAATGAATCATGGTGCCAAACCATGCCATCTTCCTTAACCGGTTCCTTAGAATCCCCTAAATTTTCCTTGATTCGAGTATGGATCCTGTTCTTCCAGTAGTACGGACCCAATAATACCTTCCACACCTATCCATACTTTCCTTAAGAATCATCTCGAATCCTCTAAGTAACTAATCATGTCCACATCCGTCCTATCCATTCTTATACACCCGTTCTCAAACGAATACCCATCTCTAAACAGCGCAAGCCAACCCACTACAGCACATCTTAGGCTCTCCTAGGTTCCCGATCTCACACTGCCATTAGCTGCTGAAGAACTCTCAATAATGTCACTTAACTACTTCATAAATACAATCGCATGCCACAAAGCCTAGATAATCCTTCGAGTAACAGACTCGACCCTATAATGGTTAGACTCAAACGAGAGCTGCACAATAGAGTCAAATCCTTCACTCTGAGATTATTTAACCTTTGCAACATGTGACTCGACATATTCACTTAATAGTTAACTCACATCACTAAGAGTTCCATAAAGCACAAAGCAAGCAACATTCATACAGTAACACTCCAAGCCACATAAAAAACAAAGGAACTCCCCAAGCTCACTTACTACTAACTATGCTAGGAACTTCCAATCTCACTGTCGGTTGCCTCATGCATGCAAATTATACAAAATATAGGATCAAATACACTGTCGAATAAAAGACTCTATCCTAAGATCACAACCAAACAAGGAATAGGAAATAAGGCCAAATCAATCATTCTCGGGCTATATGATCCTAATTATATACAATTTTTAAAGCATACACTTAGCAATCAATTCTACCAATACAAATTCCAAATCTAGAATAACATCCAATTCTTCTAGGCTACAAGGCATCACATATCAGGCCAATCTATCATGCAAATCCTGAAAGTATCCCTAGCCCCGTCCTAGCATGCACGCATTCATATAATATATCATATCAACATGTATGGGTATTATAGGAATCACTTACTTGAGCTCGACTGTTTGTGCGCATCACACCCCCTTTTTCTTTATAAAAATCTTTTCAAAAACTTATTTTCTTTAGAAAAAAATATTTTTAGAAACTTATTTTCATTTAAAAGATTACCAATTCCTCAGTTTGAGTTCAGACATACCCGAGAGTGTATCTGAATCCCTCAAACCAAGGCTCTGATACCAACTTGTAACGTTTCGAAACCAATCAAAGTGAATATATTATTTGAAAATCAGAGTAATATCATTAATTGGCAATGCGGAAAACTCTGGGGGATGTTGTGCAGTCACGCCGGGCCCTTCCCTTTTGAACAGAAAGCACCTGAAATCGTAAATATGAAACTGTAAGCACAAATCTTAGTGAGTTCCCTAAAATACCACATAACAAAACATACAAGTGTCATGGGCTACCCCCATGACCTTTCCTTGTAGTGTCGATGGCCAAATCCCGGTCTTACATACAGGTGTCAGGGGCCAGATCCTGGTCTTTCATACAACTGCTAGGGTCTAGATCCTTGTCTTTCATACAATTGTCAGGGGCCAGATCCTGATCTTTCGTACAATTGCCAGGGGCTAGATCATGGTCTTTCCTGCAAGCATCACAAAGACAACAAGCATTCCACGTAACAAGTAATGGGCCAACATTGGTGCCTTCAATCGATGGATATAGTAAGAAAACTCACCTTACAGTCTGAAAGAATAGCTTCAACGATCACTTCTCTAAAAGCTATCTCTACTGGTCACCTATACAATTAACAGGAACCCAAATCTTAAACTATAAATCAAATTACCCAAAATGCCCTTAGTTCAAACTTGGTCAATCCTGGTAAAGTCAAAGTCAACGGTCAAGGTCCAAAAGTCAATATTTCTTCCCAGCGGAGTACACCCTGCATACCAATAGAGTGCGTCTAGCATACTTTGATGTTGAACAAAAATGGGGCGCTGATTGTGTACGCGCAGCGTACCACCAGGTACGCCCATCGTATGCAGCCCAGTCCCAAAACTCCATTAAGAGCTTATTCTATTAAGCCCTTACGTACAAAACTCATATCCAAGCCCAAAATGATGTCCTAAGTCATAAAGTTTCCAACTTTATGACTTTGCATGACTATAAGGTGATTAATGTCCAAAACCCTAAGTTCTTAACCCAATAAGACATCACAACTCATGCACGGAAGGGATAGAAGGGCCAAGATCACATTTTTATGGTTCATTATAGCTCCAATATGGATAAAGTTTCCAACTTTATCCATTAGAATGGCCCCAACAAACACGATCTAGTCTTTAAGTCTCAAAGGGACCCAAAAGTGCATGTTTTTCAACTTAATCCATTAAGTACAAGTCTCCAACCTTCATATCTGAATCAAAATGATGTTTAGATGGATTAAGTTTCCAACTTTATCCATAACAAGGTCACAAACTTTCAAGATCCAAAATTTATGCACTTAAAGTGACCAAAAGCTCATAACTCCCAAAACTAGCTAGATCTAACAATTCCATCATCAAGATTCAAACTTTATACCTCTAAAATAAAAATCAAAGTGAACAAAGGCTGGATCTACAAGCTCCAATGCAACCAACACTTCTTCAGTGAGTACCTTCTTCTCCTGGGTGCACCAAGAATACTCAAAAGTACTTAAAAACACCTTCTTTTTGCTTACAAGGCTCAGTCTAGGGTTAGGGTTACAAGAGAGGGTGTTGGAGAGGTGGAGGCTGAGAATGGAATGGGTTTGGGGGAGTTAAGGAGCTTAAATATGGCTCAAACCTCCAAAATAGGGTTTGGGATTATGTACGCCCAACGTACTCAATTTACGCCCAACATACTAGGGATGCCCTAGTATGCTCAATGTACCCGTTGAGTACGCCCAGCGTACGCGACTCAACCCAAAACTGCCCTAACTTCAAACGGTCATAACTTCTTCGTTTCAACTCCGATTTTGATGATCTTTATATCCACGGAAAGGTCTTGAGAATCTCTACAACCGTATCAGGTCTCCTTTAACTTAAAACTTATCAAACTTAAATCCAAAATTCATAAAAGGCTCGAACTATCACTTTATGGTTATACCCTTGGGCTCCAATGCACCAACCGAACTCTTGGATGACCTAATCTACATTACCCACATCCAAAGGGGCCTAAATCTCTCTTTCCCCCAAGGCGCGAGTCCTTATGATAACCGATCTTTGGGCCACGGCCCCGAAGTATGAAACGATTCGAAACAGGGTGTTACATTAAGCCTATACAAATATAACTTTAAATATAAATTGGGAATTAGCCGACAGAGTCTAAATAAAAGTTCTAGATCTTGTCGATAGGTACGCATAGATATAAAGAATGTCAAAAACGTAGCTCGTATGAAGAAGATATGAAATTTACAAAATCCACATTTTGCATGGTGCACAACTTCTAGAAGGTGCAGCGTGGACCATAGGGGTTTAGACACATGGCAAGCAGCAGATTGATCGATGTTACCCTAGTGTGTGGCGTGCACCTATAGTGCACGACACACATCCTTACTATAAATAGATACCTCCAGTTTTATTTGTTATTAACCCTTTATTTACTCTAGAAAACTCTCTAGGCTTCCCTCCCACCTCGAGCCCAATATTTCCGTGTTTTAGAGTACTTTAGTGAAGCTCTGAGGCAGTGGGCTGGGCAAATAGAAATGCTTGGTATTGAAGCCCTGCCTGCGATCTTCCCTGTTTTTGCTAGGATCCCTGTAATTTAAGCTACGCTTCTAGTGTAACTTATATTTATATTCATAGTCGTTGTTATGGATATGTAAATAAGATTTATCAGTAATTCCATTTATATTGATGATTAAACTACTTACAGAAGAGGTGTCTAGAATGGTTACATTGGCATGGTTGTAGGATTTAGAAAGGCTAAATTTCGAAATGATCCTGCCTCCCAACTGTCCGACCTGACTAATCCTTATTTGATAAAACTCTCAGTATGCATTGGGATTAGTGATGGATCTAGCTTTCATTATCGGATTGTCATAGGAACTGATAAGTTATAATATTCTAGGTTAATATCTTTAAGAAGTGTCACCCGTTACGCTGGAAGGATATCTGTCAAACGTCGGAGTAATTGTCTAGGTGAGTAACCTCACTATACTATGTACTACAATATATATATATATATATATATATATATATATATATATATATATATATATATATATATATCCATGTATTTTAGGATATAAGAACCAGTAGGAGAGGCTGGTAGTATAGTTTGTTTGGGCCTAATGTTATTATGCTTAAGTTAGTTGGAAGTTAGTTATATTTAGGCAATTAGATTAGTTTAGTTAGTTGCCTATTTGTTGACTGTTTATCTGTTTGCTATATATATATATATATATATATATATATATATATATATATATATATATATATATATATATGTGTGTGTGTGTGTGTGTGTGTGTGTGTGTGTGTATGCGTGTCTTGATATGTTATATGGAAAGTTGTGGTAGCGGACTATATTTATGTTGAAGGAAAAGGGGTGAGTTGATGGCAATAGTAACTTAAGCGATTGTGAGCTTAGATACTCGATATATGCATGTATATGTATTGTAATCTATGGTATTTTGGGGAACTCACTAAGCCTAGTGCCTACTCAGCTTTTTATAAATGTTTTTCAGGTACTTTTTTAATACCTGAGAAGGGCAAGGTTCGACTGTACACACGTGATTCACAACATGTTTCAGCTAAATATAATTAAACTCTGATATATTTTAATAAATAAAAATGAAAATTTTTGGGTTGAAAATTAAGACGTTACAAGTTGGTATCGGAGCCCTGGGTTGAATGTACTAGATGAACACTCATGGGATTCCAGACTCAAACTAAGGATCTAAGTAATTAATAAATCTTTTCATATAAAGAATAATACAAAAAGGAAAGAATGTGATACATGCAATCAGCCAAAGCTCAGAAAGGAAAGTGATTCCCAAAATATTCATATTCATTATGTTTGTTGATATATTAACTATTAGAAATAGATGCTAGTATGTAAGCTAGAGAATTGATTGTTATTTTCTATTTAGAAGCAATATTGATATTAGTTAGTTATTTGACAAGTACGTTAGGTTGCATGTTCCCAGAATTAAATAGTGTTAGATTTCCTGATTTGGCACTATTTTGCAGCTCTCGTATGAATCTAACCGTTGTAGTGTCAGATTTTCAATCAACAGACTGTTTGGTTTTAGAGACATGCAATCGTATTCGTCTAATAATTAGTTAATATTGGTAAAATTTTTCCTTGGCAAATAGTAGGGTAAAGTGGAAGGAATCCTAGAAGAAGTCTTTCAGGAATTGCTAAATAGAATTGCCTAATAATTAACATGCCTTATAGCTTAGAGATTTGCTTGTTAATTGTTCCTTAGAACCTATATTGATATTAACTAATTATTTGACAAATACATTAGGTTGCATGCTCCCAAAACTAAATAGTTTTAAATTGTTTGATTTGGCGCTATTGTGCAACTCTCGTATGAGTCTAACTATTGTAGTGTCGAATCTTTTAGTCGACAGACTATTTGGTTTTAGTAGCATGCAATTTTATTTGTCCAATAATTAGTTGATATTGGTAGAGTTTCTTCCTCAACTAACAGTAGGGTGGAGTAGAAAATAATCTTAAAATGAGAGTCTAAGAAGTTTAATATATGCTTGCTAGGGGATATATTTGTAAGGTAGGACATTGGTAAAGATGCAAAGTCCTAGTGGCGTCTAGGAAAACCTATTTTATGTGTTCATGGGACACACACACACACACACACACACACATATATATATATATATATATATATATATATATACATTTAGTGGTTATCGTGTGTAGTGTCGGAGGTGACTTTGGAACTGCAAAACAATTCTTGGGGCAAGTACAAGTGGGTATGAAAGGTAGTGGATGCCTATACTACCCAAAGAATATGAATCATACTTGGATCAAGATGAGTCACAAAGTTGCTAAGGAACTGGTAGTTAGGTAGATAGTGTGCCTAACACTATCAATTCACTTCATTTCCGTTATTACGGTGATGTCTAAAAGAGTGACTCTAAGTTCAGGGCGCAAGTGGCCATATAAGATTGAGTCTGATTTACGTAAGTAAGTTAGATTTTGAGAATCTTGGCTGACATAGTGGCTAATTTAGGCGTGAGATTTAAGAAGGAAGTAATCAAGATATAATGGACAAAATAGTTGCAACCTTCATTGGGGTGAAGCAACTAGCAACTAGATTTGCTACATATTGTGGTGTGGTTGTATGATGACCCCCATAACCCAAAGAGAGAAAGATGGAGTGAATTCAGCAATCGTCATTGTTGTTAGTAGTTCGAATACGATATAATACCCCTTATACTGATTAGTTACATGTGTTAGTTAGTACATCTCAAGACAACATTGTGCTTATCATGACTTTATCATGTTTTGGTCATGCCATGCAAGAGGACGCTTACGATAGGCACAATTAGTAGTACTTCAAAGAAAATGTCAAAGGTCATTGGATATGAAAGACATGAGTTTCTTCAAAGTCAAAAGGAACTACAATTTGCGTAGGAAATACCAATTAAGAGCAGCAACAGATGATGGGATGAACCCAAGTGGGATAGAACCAAACCTTAAAGAGTAAGTACGAAAAGTAGTTCGACTTTTGATTTCGACGTCAAGGTCCAGGAGAGTATCAGCACGAGTAGGCAAAAGTTGTTAGTTTCATTAGGCGGGTAACAGAAGAAGAATTTCTTCTGTTAGATTACCCATAGGCTATGATTTTTTTTCTTCTCAAGGGAAAGGTTAGCCCTTCATTCCAAACTTCTGTTAGGAATTAGGATATTGCCAAATTTTCAGGTGCGGCTCAGATAGCGATAATAGGTTCATGCCTTTGAGGATGTAGGACTTATCCTCGCAGTAGAGGATCAAGAATTCAATAGGTAGTACTGTTGCTTTAGAGAGTGTCAAGTAAGGGATACACCAGACCTAAAGATTTGATTTCAACCATAGTAAGAATTTAGTTAACCCATGCCAAAGGAATATAGCAGTAGGATCAATGTTAATTGTGACATCCCTATTTTTTATGGCCAGAAAAGACCGATTTGTTTATGGTTATTAAATCATAGTTTTCTTTTTTTAAAAAGATTTATTATGCAGAATTTGTCCCAAATACATGATAATAATATTATCAAAACATTTTCGACGAAATGTATTTTATTTATAAAACTCAGGATGTCATCTTCAATACATAAACATAAGCATAAACAAAGACCTTACATTAATTTACACTAATGATCTACATTTCCTTAAATCTCTCAGTGTAATGTATCTTCGTATCGATACATGTGATACAATTTAACTGAGTGGGTCAGGTTGGGAAACCTGTTGAGTACATAGGGTTTTCAACCAACAATAATATAGTTAATGTGTTTAATCATCAAACAAACAATTAACCTAATTACCCATCCCCATTTTCTTATTTATTCTTCCCTAAAGGGTTATCCTAAGGGTCATCACCTATATCGTGTTTACCTATCATTGCATACATCGCATTTCCTTATATGTTTATTGCTAAGGAATTTTCCTAAGGATCATCGCCTACATTGTATAGACAATAATGTTTCGGGGATTACTCCAAAAATATGTGTCCAGTAAGGTTTAGAGTATCATCGCATGAATATGTAGTTACTACATCGACTGAACTCGTAATTCATCACCTACAAGTTATGAGCCTGCTGGTGTTTCCACATGACTTGTTTAGATTAGTCAGTGGCTGCCATTTGTACTCCGGTAGATGACTACATCGCAGCATCACAAGTCAAGGTTAGGGAATCTGTTAGTCATATCCTATTTATCATCACCTACTTATAATTACCTATCTACCATCACCTATCTATCATCTCCTATCTACCATCCCCTATCACAACCCAACACATATTTATAAGTATATAATACTTATATGATTAAATCAATCTAAAGGTCATCTCATATTATTTTATCTAACACATTTTCGGCACAATCCTTTTGGGTTGCCCTCAAAACTAGCAACTGGACAAATGATTTTGGAGAGGGAGGTTGAATTTCTTATTTGATTAATAAATTGAAGTAAATGATTTGTTAATATATTATGACAATAATATATTTGAAATAATAATATTTAATTAATATTTAATCAGAACTTAATTGAAATTAATTTTGGGATTAAAAGAATTAATTAAAAGTGCAGGGTGATACCTGTGGAATGTACTAGTTTTAATCCTAAAACACACGGAAGACAGTGTACCTATCGATTAGCAGTTTAGTGTAGGAAAGTAGGGTATCGAACTCAGGAAATGGTAAACAGTTAAAATAATACTAATATTATCTAAATAAAGCAATTATTAAAAGGGTTTTTTCTCAAGTTTTGCAATACTAGAAACTTAAGCAATTACTAAGCAATTAGCATAGAACAATTAACAACTAAAAGAGAAACAAACGACAATTAGATTCAATAAGATTAAAGAGACTTCCGTTTAGATTCGATTCACTTATTCTTATGGTTGATTTCGTGGCAAGTGCAATGGATTAATATATCATCAATTACTGATTTCTAATGTGATTAGGTTCATGTTCACTATTACTAATCCTTTAGCAAATAAATCAATTCAAGCAGTGATCAAGTGATTAAATCAAAGCATTTACTAGTGTTCCATTCGAATCAAGCAAGACTTGTAATAATAGTTAATCAAATTGGTTGGTTCAATTAACTCGTATATGGTTGGTCATCATGCATGCTCACACGTTAACTTATTTATTCTCTAGTTAACCCTAGGTTATGTTCATAACACTAGGCATACAATCTTGTTTTCACAAAACCATAAGATTCAAGTAATCAAGCAGATATTCATACAACTCAATATACTTAGTCATTAACAGAAAATAATTATCATTAACATATAAGGATCTTTTAACAAACTTAACAAGATAAATAACTAAATCAATATAATCCAAAACCACTAATCAAACCATATTCATAAGATCATCTAGTCTAAAAAGAAGTATGGAGTTTTAGCCATAACTTCAGCAAATAAACACATAAAAACGAAATTCAATGTTGTAAACATGATTCACACAAAGAATTAAGAGAAAGGTATTGATTAATTGCCTTTGATCTATTCTAAATTAACCTCTAGTCGAATTCTGAATTCCAATGCTTCTTAAGAATGTATCTGGCCTACAAAAGTCGCTAATAGCCTCCAAAAAACGTTAGGGTTTCGAATAGAAACGATCCAAATATATAGATTATGAAAAACGACGCAACTCGGCGAGTTGGAGGACCCAAACTCGGCCAGTTGGTCATTAAAATCCTGTATTCCCCAAGTCGGCGTCAAGAATCGCGAAGCTTCTTTTCAACACGGCGAGTTGGAGGACCCAAAGTTGCTGAGATTGTTTGGAATCAACATTTTCTCAAAACATGAAAGTCGTCCAAAATTGTGTCTAGTTTGCAGAACATTTTAAATATCGTCAATCGGAGTTACGAGTCATGAGATATGGCCAAAACACTGACGAGGGATCAAGCTGTCCAGCAACATCCTTCTTTCTTCAAAATCCAAGATCCAAGCTTCCAATCGTCAATTCCGCTTCCTTTTCTTTCCGAGCATGTCTTTGTTGCTGAAATGAGATTTTACACTAATTAAGTATCTTTTTTTCAATATTTAAGACAAAATGCAATATAAATTATTAAGATAATGCATGAATTATATGACTAAATATGCCCATATCACAGGGACTGAATTGTAATTGTTCAATAGTTGAGCAAGAGACAATGTAGAATCCTCCATAGGCTATGAACGTTTTTTCCATTAGGTTTGGATGATTTCTTCATGCCTAATGGATTCTGGAATTATCCTTAGAGGATAAACAAGAAAGTAGATAACTGCTTGGTATAAGATAATCTTGGATTAGGGATTATCTAGGGTTTCCTGGCTGCACTCTAAATAGGGATATACCCTATGGATTTTAGCCATTCTCTTCTCTGGAAGACCTAACCGAAATTTTGAAGCCTTATCCTCCTTCTTCATCAACTTCCTTTGCTAGTGTTGGGTGTGAACCATTAGAGGCACGACATTTATGGCGCTTGCTCTCAAGGCTTCAACAACACAAGGTTTTCATTGTTATTACTACATAACAATTAAGGTATGATTTTATCAACCTAATTGTGTATTTTGAGTATATACTAGTGTACTAGGGTTTCTACTTTGTTGTTCAATTTGTATGTTCAATTAGAGAAAACATAGATCAATTTATTTAGGGTTGCATGCACATATAGGATTGTTTGTTATGCTCAAAACCCATCAGTGGTATCAGAGCATCGATTTAGTTTTCTATTGAATTGATACAATGGTGAACTTGAACAAGGAGGAGAAAACAGAATCGTCATTCTGCTCTTCAAATACGTTGGGGTGTTCTTCCTACACGGCGTGTTGGCCTGCAACACGGCGTGGTGATTCTCAATCACGACGTGATGTGCTGCCATATCCAAAATTTTCTGCCTTATCTGCCTGATATGCTTTTATATGATATATACTTTCTATACTTATCCTCCAAATCCAATTTTGGTGTATCTATGATGATAAACTAAAAGCCTAGAAGATAGGATATAAATATTTGACTTAATTAATTATTTTTGTTGATTGATATGATTATTTTAAGAGCATAAATAAATATAGATATTAATTGAATTAAATAATTAATGTCAAATAATAATTGGTATTTTGAAAAGTTTAAAATACATCCATATGGATCTTATTATTAATTTAATTAAGTAATTAATTAAAGGACAATTAATGAATCCATAAAATGGTTTAAATTTAATTAAATTAAAAGTTTAATTTATTAAAAGATTAAACTCTTGCAATTTTAAAATGTTTTAATATTCACCTTATACTATATATATTATTAAAAGTTTAATATATATTATACGTATAAGAAAAGTCAGTCGAACCGCTAGTACGCCTCATTCACGAATCCATACTATAAGGGGAGTTTCAGGAAGCAGTCTATAAAATGACCGTCATTGGGTATCCATTCTTAACCACCGCTCTCTTGTTTGGTGGAGGGTCATTACCCGAACGGGTTTGATAGGACAAATTAGTCTCATTAAAAGTATATTGATTTAAACTAACTAAACTATTTTAGATTCCAGTCTTAGTTACTTTAGGAAAATGTGAATTTGTATGCTAATCCATGAAATTGCACATTACACTTTGTGAGTCGTTAGTGGAGAATGTGTGGTTAACCGGCACACTAATAGGGGGCTTATAAAAGGTGGTAATGGGTGTCTCAAAAATTATCGTTGATTAATGGAGCGCGTATGGTTGACCGACACATTAAAACGAGATGATAAATGACATCGAGAGTACCAAGCTAATTTGAATCATTATTCAGATCTCGTTTGTGATCCTCGGCATCCCAGTCACAAAAGTGAGAGAATAATCGAGATTAAACATGCCATTGAATAGTTCAGTGAATCTCAAAAGATCTAGGAGTTTCATGAGATTGAAATTGGTAAATGCTTCACCTACCTAAAATAGATTTGAATTTGATTACGACATCCCTCTTCATAGTTCGAATGGAAAATATGGATCCTAGCCTTAATTTAAATTTATGGGTTAATAATTAAGGGTTAAAATCAACTAACTAGAATTCTCTTTTATTTTTTTATAAATGACAAGTTCCAACATCAATGGTCTTCCTCGTTCTTCTGGAAATGTTTTTCCTCTACCTTCTAAAGATGATCTTCCACATGTTGATCAAGGTGAAAGAATGTTCCCTTCTTCAAGCAATGGTGAAACTCGAGATCATGATTCTTCAACTCTTCCCCCTCCTCCTCCTCCAGTGACTCTCCCCAAGTCATGTTTTCTTCAAGTTGAAAAATACGAAGTTACTCAAGCCCTGTTGACATGTAAACATCAAGATGGAAAATCTGTGTGTGCGCATGTTTTTAATATAAATTGTAAATTGACAGATTAGGGATGTTTGGTGTCGTTTTCCCAAGGGATATGGCCATTGACTTGGTACTACTTTTGCTTCCTGATTCATATAGTTAGTTCATTAAAGACTACTATATGAGGGATCAAGATGTGACCCTAATTGATCTGACACATATGTTGATTGTTGCTGAAGCAGAAATGCTTAAGATCACAAGTCAAGCAAAAGTGTTTGAAGGATCTGAGTCCCAAACTTCCATGGACATTGATGATGGTAACAATGGTAGTCCAAAACAGATTTTTCTTCCCAATGGAAAGGGATCGGCCAAGGTCAAACCATTTGACCATATGGTAAAGAGAAAGGCTAGTTATGAGGTAGTTCCATGTACCAACCCCAAGGAGTCTATATGTTTCTATTGCCAATTAAAAGGGAAATCGGTTGCAAAGCTGCCCTGACTACCTGAAAGATCTTAGAGATGGTAAAATCGAGTCGTATGACTCCACTTCAGGTACATCCATTATCTAACTCCATTGTTTTATAAAGTTCCTATCCATAGATTCTTAATACATGATGTGATAATCACATTTTGATGTTTTGCAGGATATAAGAGAAAGGAGGAAGCTTAAAAAGAGTGATCTGAATCTGATTGTGGGAAATGGATTTCAATCGCATGGTTCGATGATCAGATTTGTGAAGCTATTGCTTAGGAGTTATGATAATCTAATAGATTGCTTAGGAAATATCTAGAAACATTGTTTTCATATTTTTGCATTGTAAGGACAAATTTTTTCCGCTTATTATCAATAAAAGTGAATTTTTGATTTATCTAGTTTACTTTATATTTCCTTGCAATGACATTTGTGATAGTGTTGGTTGCGTTTCTATGATGAGCAATATTAATTATGGATTTGATTCTTGTTATATCGCTTGTGGTATTGTCATAAATAACCAAATGAAAAGGAATTCTCATCGCCCAAGTTTCAATTGTATGGAAACTTGGAGTCATGCAATTTTAAATGCGTGATGTATAAGAATCTTGACCGTTGGAATATTATGATTGATTCATTGATCACATGCTTTTGTGAGTCAAGTGAAAACTAATGGATCTAGTACATGTTTATATGGACTATTCAGATCCACCACAAATGATGATAAGCCTTTTGGTCATGATTTAATGCTAAGCATGGTTATGTTTATAGGATTAAACATAATTCTGATACTTTGAAAAGTTTCAAAGAGTAGCAGAACGAATATGAAGAATCTATTAGGCAGAAAAATAAGAGTTTCTCCAATCTAAAAGGAAAGGAGTGTACTTTAGTATCATGTTTTATGATCATCTTTATGATTGTGGAACTATATCACAATTGATCCTCAAAGAACATCTTAGTGAAATTGTATGAATAAGAAGAGGAATCAGATATTGTTTAAATAGTTAAATCGAGAGATGAGTCATACTTCGTTTCCAATCAAGTTTTAGAGTCATGATCCAGTTACTTCGAATCATATCTTGAAACTTATTTCATACTAAGTAGGTTTATAACACCCCATGTGGAGTAATAATATTTTCTTACTCTAGGACATTTGGAATTGGTAGTTGTGAGGTTTTTGGTTGAAATAAAGGATAAACTAGACAAATTCCATGAAGTGTTTCATGTTGAGAATCCACACTAACTTCTGAATATTTGTTTTTTGCTCGTTAAGGAATGTTCCTTGAGAAAGAAACTTACATGCCAAGAAGTCAGTGGGAGTCTTAATGATCTTGAAGAGTTTCAAAAGTAAACCTTTTAGTTATCACTAGCACACGACCTAAGGTTGATAACCTATCATGTTAAGTTGACACATTCTTGTTTCTCTGCATCTTCCAGTTGAGTTGGCAATGCTTATGAGTTCTATGGTTCTCATTTGATTGAAAAAGGAAGAACACGTTGGTCAGTGATAGTACATTGGTCAATGGAGGTGAGCTGCTCTAACAACATGGAAGTGTTGGTAGGCCCTTGAGCTACAAGAAGGCAAGAAATTAAGAGCAGGTCAAGTTCAGTCCATGAACGCTAAATTAGAATTTGAATTTGTCATAAACCTTGTCTTATGATTGTAAGTTGGAAATGCTAGATTCACGTTGGATAGGAAAAATTACACCATAAAATCTAGGTGGAAAAAGGTTTCGCTCTAATTCATGAAAATGATTATGAGGAAACACTTTCGCTAGTAGATTTTAAAGATTTGACAAATATCATTTTGGTTGGTGGTTGTGTTAATTGCGTTCTCAAATTCACAATATGATTACAACATCCCTTTTCATAGTTAGAATTGTAAGAAATGGTAAAAAATAGTTTGAACATTCAGGACTTATAGCTATAAGTTCTGAAAGGGTTTAAACACACACATATGCTATCTAATGAAGACTTATTGAAGCATCACGTACCAGAAATCTGCACCTTAGTAAGAAAGTCTAAGAGTATTGATTTCTAGAAGTTCTATTGATTTATGGATAGATGTCAAAGCTAGTGGGAGCATAATTGTTATGCTAAGTGTTGCAAGTTGGCAATACTAATTGTAGGAAACAAAGTCTACAAATTTGCAAATTGAAAAGTTTGAAAATTGTTTTTACTATAGTCAAGGCTCAAGGGAGAGGACACTCATACTTCATATCAAATCTAAATGTTTACATTGCATAGTTTAGTAAAACTTAGTCATCGTGTTGAAATGGTTCAACATAGGAAATTCGATATATGGAAATATTATAGCAAGAGACTGATTAGATATGTGGTCTTTATGTAAGACATTATGAATCAAGTCACATATGCTTTGGATATAGGATTGATTACATATTCTATAATATTCACTTCTTCTGATTTTTCCAACTGCCTTGGGCATTGAGAGGGAAAAAGGGCTAGAACGTGGTGCGACTAAAGTTGTTAAACACTGTCAATAACAGTCTGAGGTTTACTGAAGATTGGTTGCTTGTGGACAATTGGAAGTATAATATTATAATGGACAGACCATATTGACATAATTCTGGGTGGAGGTGATTCTTATCCAGAATGAATGGTCATATGGGGATATGGAAATGTTTCCATAATAGGAGTTGATTATTTAAATCTACATGTGAATCAGGAACTTTAATGCAAGGAAGGTGTTCAGGGAGTGTATCTTGAATTTGAGACTTCGTTACCATGGAATTGTTTTAAGTAACAAAGTTTCAATGGAAAATTTTATAATATCGTTGGCAAAGTCTCTGTGACTTTGAAGTCGCGACATCACAAAAGGGATATTTCATGTAAGGTTGAACTCTAACACATTTAATAGTAACAAAAATTTGAAATTGTGAAATGAGGATCACTGGATTAGTGTCCAATCGATCTGTTCACAAAGAAAGGACCATAAAGAGACATAGTATGCATGTTTATAACATGGCATGACTGGTGTTTATTCAATTGTTTAGTTGATTACTCGAAACATTATATAATGAATAAAGTCTAATTAATATGGTGATTAAATAATAAGAGTTTTATTTATGTTCAATAGTTTTCAGACCATAGTTGGTTAGGTTATTATTGAGTTTCACTTTGCATGTTTTACTTCCCAAATAATTGGATTATTCAAACATCCACAGTCGCTCGCACTTTTGGAAGTATGTAGTGAATTAAGATTGTCATCAATTGAATTGTAGATTGTCTAAGGGTTTAGACATAGCAGTAGTTTTGCTACAATGTTCATGAGTACTTGGAAATGGGGATATTGGATTAACCCACACTCAGAGAATTACTTCATGGATTTTATCACGAGTAATTATGAGACGATAATATCTTATATTCTTGAAACAGAGATATATGAGTTGTTGTTTACAAGTCGGTTGTGAATTGATAATACGTAAATACATCAGTAACTTGATGTTATAAAATGTATTGTTGTGTGTGATTTGATGAGTAAATACTACAAGCATATAAGTCGAATTTTATCCGTTCCTTTTTCCCTAACGGGAAGAACGATATTTTAGGGACCCTCGGTGATTTGATGTCGACATCTAAAGTGCTTGGCCAAGACTAGACTGAATTGATGTGTTCAATTGGTAGTCTGATTTCACTCATCATAAATCAGAAATCGGGAAACTAATCTAGGATAGAGAGATTGATTGTAATCCATGTCTCATGTCCTTTCGACAACTTGTAGAACGGAGGAATATTTGATCACTTATCTTAGGGCACGTAACTGACTGGGTTAGAGTTTGACAACAACTTTAAGAGCTACAATTTGCTAATCAGTTTTAGAAGTTATACTGGAAACTATAGTTATTAGACTTATCCAAGTGGGAGACTGTTGGATTAGGTGTCTAAGCCCATAACTATAATTGGTATATACTTAAATTGATAGTAGCACACTCCTTTTGGGTTGCCCTCAAAACTGGCAACTGGACATATAATTTTGGAGAGAGAGGTTGAACTTATTGTTTGATTAATAAATTGAAGAAAATGATTTGTTAATATATTATGGGAATAATATATTTGAAATAGTAATATTTAATTAATATTTAATAAGAAATTAATTTTGGGATTAAACAAATTAATTAAAAGTGCAGGGACTGAATTGTAATTGTTCAATAGTTGAGCAAGAGGCAATCTAGAATCCTCCATAGGTTATGGACGGTTATTCCATTAGGTTTAGATGATTTCTTCATGCCTAAGGGATTATAGAGTTATCCTTAGAGGATAAACAGGAAAGTGGATAACAGCCCGATTTCAGATAATCTTGGATTAGGGATTATCTAGGGTTTCCTGACTGCACTATAAATAGGGATATACCGTATGGATTTCGGCCATTCTCTTCTCTGGAAGACCTAGCCAAAATTGTGAAGCCTTCTCCTCCTTCTTCATCAACTTTCTTTGCTAGTGTTGGGTGTGAACCATTAGAGGCGCGTCATTTGTGGCGCTTGCTCTCAAGACTTCAATAACACAAGGTTTTCATTGTTATTACTACATAACAATTAATGTATAATTTTCTTAACCCTAATTGTGTATTTTAATTATATATACTAGTGTATTAGGGTTTCTACTTTGTTGTTAAATTTGTATGTTCAATTAGAGAAAGCATAGATCAATTTATTTAGGGTTGCATGCACACATAGGATTGTTTGTTATGCTCAAAACCCATCAAACTCGAGGTTAGGGCAGTGCTCCACCTTAACACTTTTCCAAAAGACCTGTATGTACATAATGCTAAGTCTTAGTCTAGTTTCATGATCCTGGCGACTATAATAACTATGCAATAATCCCAATGTCAGTAGATCTATAGATGATAAGGTATAACCAGGTAGGATCATATCGGAGGTAGGGTCCGTTTGGTATATAGAGTATACTATTCAGAAATCCCACTTTAAACACCTCACTAAATCCATCCTAAACATCATCCCTGTAAGTAGATCAATCAGTATAATAACTTGGACTCACTGATAAATCTTATTTATAAGTTCATAATAACGACTATGAATATAAATATAAGTTACACCGAAAGTGATACGAGTGGCTTAACTTACAGAAATTTCTTGGACAAAAGTCCAAAAATTGCACTCGCAGAGCTTCTACTCGCTAGCTACTACTACTTCATGGGTCGTAGGGCTTCGCCGTAGACTAAAACTAAGAGAAAATGAGGCTAGAACCGAAGGAAATTGATAGAGGGAGTTTTGGAGATGTGTGTGGAAAGAAAGGAGCACAAACGAGGTATTTATAGCCAAATTTGGGGTGCAGGACGTGCAAAAGGGGTGCACGTCGTGCATTTTAAGGCTACGTCTCCCCATCCAATTTGTGCCATGTGTCGACCTCTCTGTGTTCCGTGTTTTAACATTCTAGAAGCGCGCGTCGCGTACCCGACGCGCACTTGGCGTGCACTACCTGGGTGCAAACCACAGATTTTGTAAATACCATAACTTCTTCATACGAACTCCGTTTTCGAAGTTCTTTTTTCCACACGTAGCTCTCAATGAGTGCTACAACTTTCCTCTATGACCCATCTGCTAATTCTGACTTTATTTTTAGCCTTTATTTTTATATGATTTAATGATTTTGCAAAAATCATAACTCTCTCGTACGGACTCCGATTTTGATGTTCCTTTTACCAAAATTCATATATTAAAGAGTACTACAATTTTCATTTTGGTGACTTTAACCAAAAGTCAACCATTCTCTCCGTACCTTTTGACGTTAATAATTTTTAATTACGTGGTTGATTTTTATATATTATAAAATTAATATCTCCTTCATATGAACTCGGATTTCTACGAAATTTATATTTTTTGGATCACATCGATGTATAATTTCAAATTATATGGTAATATATATATATATATATATATATATATATATATATATATATATATATATATATATATATATATATATATGTTTTGGCGCACTTATTTTTACGATTTACGGATGATTCGGTTGATTTTTCCTATCTTTCTTACTATAGAACTTATATTATATCTTAAATGCCTGGCCCGATTTTACAGGTGTTACATCAAGGGATAGAGTGTTTTCCTAAGTACGATTAGAGACCCATATGGTGAGACCATTTAAAAAGGACTATGCCCATTAAGCAAATTGTAATACTTGAATGTTATATTAGGCTTCAGGGTAGACTATGTGCCTAGTTTAGTTATTCCTTTAGTCGATAGCATAAGAATCAATATAAAATTTAGATCAAATTTTAACATTTATAGGTTGATATATTATGGTAGTTAGACTTTAGCATCCGTACAATGTACATTAAGGACCTTGAATTAATTATAGCCTCAAACTTTTAAAAAGCCAAGATCCATTGTGATAAGTATATATCAAGAAAGG
Organism: Lactuca virosa; assembly: GCF_052849685.1. Taxonomy (NCBI): domain Eukaryota; kingdom Viridiplantae; phylum Streptophyta; class Magnoliopsida; order Asterales; family Asteraceae; genus Lactuca; species Lactuca virosa. The sequence goes on from NC_136431.1 coordinate 192,149,103, forward strand.
ATGTTGACTAGGTTCCTTTAGGACAATCAGATAATGGCTGTGAATCTTTAAGACCACTGAAGTGTTGATCGTGAGTCTTCAGGCCCGGGGGGATGAAAACAAGAGCGATCTGGTATTTAAATCCCAGTAGTTGGTTAAGTGTCATGACGAATTGCTTGAACAATGACCTATGGTTCATTATAATCTAGTAAGCTGGATGATTAGCAAGCCTTGTTATGAGTCTGTCGCCAATATTAGAGTATTGGTTTCAATATTTTCAACACAATAAACCCACTATAGTAGTTCTGATTAAAAATTTAAAGTGTTGGAACACCTGAACTAGGTTGTCACACCCCGGCCGTCGGTGGAAACACCGGGCGGTGTAGCGTCATTTATCATATCATAGTTATCAACTTCCTGAAAACACATGCATTTTAAAATATGTTAACATAAAGTTAGTGAGTCCACAGGTTTTGACTCCATATAAAAATAATACATTTTCCAAGTTCAAAGGTATGGTTTTGAAAGTATCATTTTGACTCTCCAACGTTTAGTATATATACCCTAGGTATAATGGTTTACTTACCAAATAAGTATATACCTATAAGTCTCATATATTATAAATATAAATGTTTGTACAAACTAAGTTGCTACGTATAAATCTTATTTCAATTCTATACGAGTAAAACCGCTATGTATAAATCTATTTCAATTCTATACGAGTAAGTAGGATAGGTATAGTTGTCTACTTAATATACAAGTAATATACCTACTAGATTCTTATACTTAGAGTATAAGTCTTTGAGAAACTTATACTTAACATTCATACTTGTATATCGACAAAGTATAATGCTTCTAAAGTTGTGCTACCATGAGTCTGTAGCTGCGACTGTATGACTTAGTTTTATACCTCTTATTATTATTACAAGGATCACATCTTGTGGTAGTTACAAGGATCACACATTGCGGTGGTTACAAGGATCACACCTTGCGGTAGTACAAGGATCACACCTTGCGGTAGTTTCCGCACACTTCATCGACGTCGGAAGGTAGTAAATTAGGCAAGTTCATCACCCGGATAACGTTGGGTTGGAGCTAGAACCACGGGTGGGGTTGTCAACCCGTATAGATAAATATACAACTTCCTCGCTCACACGGGATTAACGGTTATAGGTCAGACGATTTCCACTAAGATTTCCAATCTTAGTTGATGAATACAATAGCTCATGTAAACTTTGACGTCGTTCTATAGTTCTAATAACAAAAGCATTTTCGTGTCTAAAACCCTAAGTTACTAGACTATGATTTTAAACATTACTCCTAATTTCATAACATTTAGGCAGTATAACAACTATAACTTGAAGTAAAACCAGGTTTTATCTTGACATAAAACCAATAATAGCAACATACTTTTTAACATATAGAACTCCTGAATATAACTTCGGAACTATATCACACACAACATATATATAGAATCCTAAGTATAACTCAAGATCTACATTAATACAAGAACATGCTAACAGGTTGATAATAGTTGTATATATTCAAAATATTATATTTAGAACAACTATATCCCGGTTAATATAACTATCTACGTTGATACTAATATACTATCATATAGACATAATAGTAATGTATATACAATATTTAGCATGCTTTTTCCCTAGAAATATTAGAAAGTGGGGCCGTGAAACTCACCCTAGTACCGTGATCTATAGAATCTAAACGGTCATAGGCTCATCGTTGTCAGGCTCGAGAAGGGAAACGGCCTTCGGAAACGAGAGAGAATGAAATGAGAAGGTGTAAGGATTGAATGAAATTTGATCGCTATTTATAGGGTGTTCTGGGCTCACTCATGTCGTGAACATGATAGGTTCACGTCATGAATTTAATGTTCACGTCGTGAATCCAGACAGCTAGGGTTTTCTGCCACGTGTCATGCTCTAAGACAGTTGTAACTTCGGAAGGTCGTAACTTTTGCATACGATTTCCGTTTTTGACGTTCTTTATATCCACGCGTAGGTAATTCCGAGTACTACAACTCTCTATTAGATTCCAATAGCTAATTCTAAGAATATTTTAAATTCCTCTTGTTATAGAGATTTTATAGTGAAAGAGTTTATCATAACTTCTTCATGCGAAGCCAGATTTCGACGTTCTCTATATTTTTGGAATCGTATGGATGTACACTTTGATTTGTATCATAAAATATTTATGAAAGTTCATATTTGTATTAGAATTTATCAGGAACTACATAGTAAGTTTATCACATTACTAGTTTAACAAGATCATATTACATGATTGGTATAATCACATGTGATTGTTATTGACCTATTTTGACTAGTGTTACATAGGTAAAGAAAGAAATTACAATCTAGATTCGAGTGTGTTTTAAGATACGTCTTAAGCCTTTTTAGAGGCATGATCCGGAAGGTGGATTCCATTAGGATGTCGTAGATAAAATTTCATAGTTAATCATCTCATTACCAGATAATGGTATCGACATTGTACGTATGAACGAAATCTTCAATCGTAGCGTGTAATTTCTGGAAGTCCAAACTGACGAGTTCCCTGTTTTGGAAGACTTCGTGAGGAGTTCGGGAGTATGTTTGGAGTATAAAATGAGGTTCTACGACCAAATATGTACGGAGAGACGAATTTGATGCAACAACGTTGTCTAGATCCCGAGTTGATCTCATGAAACCCCAATAGGATAGTATAGGAATTATCTTAAGGTGTGATAGGAGTAGGATTTCGGGGATGAAATCTCTATAAGTTGGGGAGAGTTGTAACACCCCATTTTCACCTTATGTATAAAACTATCGGTCACATAAATAAACGTTTTTTTATAGAAGACTATTTAGGATAAATAGTCTTGACGAAAGTCCTAGAAATCGCAAAACTGAGGGCATGCATATAAAGAACATCCAAATCTGACTTTATGAAAGGAAGTTATGATTTTTAGAAGTTGCAGCGCAGTAGTGCGCGACACAGAAACCGAAATTAAGAAAGGTTGATTGTTAGGAAAAAAAATTGAAACAAGAGTTGAGAATGGATATTACATAAGAGAGTTATGACTTTTATACGGAATTTAAGAGTCTAAGCCTATAAAAATATAACCTTAAATATAAATAGAGAGTTGTTTTATGGAGTCTATATGAAATTTGTAAGCCTCGTCGATAACTATGTGTGGATATAAACAACATCGAAAACGGAGCTCGTATGAAGAAGATGTGGAATTTACAAAATCCAAGTTTTGCACGACGCACAACTTCTAGAAAGTGCGGCATGGACCACATGGGTTTTGACACACGCCAGATAATGAATGGATCAACGTTACCCTAGTGTGCGATGTGCACCTATAGTGCATGGCATGCATCCTTACTATAAATAGATGCCTCCGAATTCATTTTTCCTTCACCCCTTATTCACTCTAGAAAACTCTCTGGACATTCCTCCTACTTCGAGCAAAAAATTTCTGAGTTTTAGAGCACTTTAACGAAGTTCTGAGGCAGCGGACTGAGCAAATAGATGTGCTCGGCATTGAAGCCCTGCCTTCGATCTTCCTGGTTTTCGCTAGGATCCCTATATAGTAACCTACGCTTGTAGTGTAACTTATATTTATATTTATAGTCATTGTTAGGGATATATAATATATATATATATATATATATATATATATATATATATATATATATATATATATATATATATATATATATATATATATATATATGTATATATATCAGTAATTCAGTTATAATGTCGATTGATCTACTTATAGGAGAGGTGTCTAGAATGGTCGCGTTAGCTTGGTTGTTGGATTTTAGAAAGCCTATAAGCCGGAATGATCGTGCCTCCCAACTGTCCAGCCTAACTGATCCTTCTTTGATAGAACTATCGGTATTCATTTAAGATTATTGATGGATCTAGATTTCATTATCATATTGTCATAGGAAGTGATAAGCTATAGTATTCTAGGTTAATATCTTCTAGACGTGTCACCCGTTACACCAGAAGGATATCTGTCAAACATCGGAGTAATGGTCGAGGAGAGTTACCTCACTATATTGTGTGGTACAATATATATCAATGTATGTTAGGATATAAGAACTAGTAGGATAGGCTGATAGTATAGTATCTTTAGGCCTACTCTTATTATGCTTAAGTTAGTTGGAGGTGGTTGCATTTAGGCAATTAGATTCGTTTAGTTAGTTGCCGATTTATCTGTTTTCTATATATATATATATATATATATATATATATATGTGTGTGTGTGTGTGTGTGTGTGTGTTGATATGTTATGTGGAAAGTTATGCTAGCAGACCAACTTTATGCTGAATGCAAAGGGGTGAGTTGATGGAAATAGTAACTTAAGTGATTGTGAGCGTAGAAAATGGTAATAGCAGCTTAAGCGATTGTGAGCCTAGAAAATGGCAATAGCAACTTAAGCGATTGTGAGCCTAGATACTCAATATATGCATGTATATGTATTGTAATATATGGTAATTTGGGGAACTCACTAGGCCTAGTTACCCAGTTGTTTTTAAATGTTTTTCATGTACTTTATTGATACATGAGAAGGGCAAGGGTCGACTGTAGACACGCACATTCGCAACATGTTTCCGCTAAATGTAATTAAACTCTGATATATTTTAATAAATAAAAATGAAAATTTTTGGATTGAAAATCAGGACGTTATAGGTTCCGTTTGTATGGTTTGGTTTTAGATGAACCACAACCAAATCAAATGCATTCGGTTAACCAAAATTAGAAAAGACACGATCTCTTTTAATAATTATTCAGTTAGAACGATTTGACTATATTGTTTAATTCAAATTGATTTTGTTTTTTCGATTAGTATGCTCACCCTAAGCATATATACTTTCTCATGTTCAGTCATTGTTATTTTGTAGACTTTTGGATTTGTTGTATTTGATTTAAGGAAATAAATTTACATCATAAAAATAGACGATGCAAAGCAAGTAGGTTTGTTAATATGTTAAAATAAGTTAAGTTAAAATAATTTCAAATTCTTTATGTTTTGTGATGATACTCAACGTGTTAAATGTTAATTAATATTACAGTAAATTACATGAATCGTTTCTTGTTTATATGGCAAAAAAAATATTAATCCTTATTTTCAAAAATTAACTCTCACCATCCCTCCTTTGTTTTAAACTTGTACGTTTCATCCCTATTGACATGAAATGACTATTTTGCCCTTAATAACTTCTTTTTTCATTTTCTTTTATTTTCTTATCAGTTTTTAATTAAAAAACGAAAATAAAACAAATATCCTCACCCCTTCCCTTTCCCAAGTCCTTCTACATACCTTCGTATCCCTCTTTCTCATCTAATCATTGTGAAAGCCTCATCACCCCCACCTTCAACTTCACCAATGCTTCCATCATCACTATCATCTTCAACCCTTCAAACCTACAACAAAATTCCACCATATCCATGTATTCTTCACACATTACCTGGATCAATCGAGAATAAATAACTAAATCGAGTGAATAAAACCACCAACACCATCTTCTTCGATTACTATCGTCATCAAGGTAGGAACCGTCACCACACCACAAACAATAGTTTTGCTGCTACCCATCCTCATTCTGCGCCTATCTTCTTCCCATTCTATTCTCTCTGTCTCGATGATAGGTTTGATTTCCAGATTTGATTTCAGGTTAGATTGTGGGTTTGGAAATCGAAACTGTGCTGGTGTAATACCGAAAGGAGGGTAAAAGATATGGATGAAGGATTTTCTATCCATCTATACAGTAATACTAAGCAACATATGTAACACCCGTTTTCCAGGATTTATCAATTTAGGGTTTTGAGTAGTAAAAAACCTGATTTGTGGTGAAAATCGAGTGTCACGAGGTGAGACATAAGGTCTCACGACGTGACAAGTAAAATACATGCAAAACATCGAGGAGCAATCTCACGATGTGAGAGATAAGGTCTCACGATGTGAGAACTGCTTCAGCCCAAGGCTATGATCTTTTAGGGTTTCCTTCGTATTTCAGCCTATCTAAATCATTTTTAGGGTTCATCACCAGTCTCCAACACCCTTTTACCTCAGAAAAACCCTAGCCCTATTTCCTTGGTTGATTCTTGGCCTTTCAGATCATTTCTTGGCTTGAAAAAGAAGATAAGAAGGAGAAGAAGGTGTTCTTTTGGTGGAGATTGCAAGGAAACTTTATCACGATCATCTCATTTTGTTTTTAGACCTTTGTAAGTGGAAAAGACTCAAAATTTATTGGTTAAGGTGGCTAGATCTAAGTTGTTGTCCCACTTCTTTCATGTTCAAGCAAGTTTGAGTGGAAGGAATACATAAAGTTGGCAACTTTATGCATTCTAAGGGTTCTTGTAGTATGATTATTGTTCAGATTTAGAAGTTGGTTGATTATTGGACCCATACTTGAGTGTTTTGGCTTAATAACTTCATTTTGATCTAAAAAGGATGGAGGACATGCATGAGGCATGCGTATCTATCAAGTAATCATTTTTGTGGACCTTTAGAGTCCTTTTTGGCTTCTAAAAAAGTTAGAGTGAAAGCCTTAATGGACTAAGGACTTACATCCTTGGATTTCGGCTTCATACTGTAGTCACGACGTGAGACATAAGGTCTCACGACGTGAAAATAAAAGAACCCGTTTTCTACTGAGCCTTTTGCGGCTCACGAACTGAGGTTGTGATACTCACGACGTGAGGCCAGTTCAGTGAGTTATACATGATTGAGTTGACTGAGTTGAGTCAAGACAAGTTGGAATTGGTCCAAGTGGACTCTCACGACATGAACAAGGGCTGATCATGACGTGAGGCTTGATAAATGATATGTGGGGATGTTAACTTTGACTTTGACCGTTGACTTTTGGCATGGGATGACTTTTGATCAAAATTATATTTTTAGAAGGTGGAACGTATCTACAACTACATCCCCGAGCGGCAGTCAAACGGGGGCGTGAATGCGAGATGCCAGCGGGGACTTAGGGTTTACCTTTCATGGATTGTTAGGAGGTGTTTAGCACCCATAATTTGGCAGTGAAAGCTATTAGTCGTGGTCGGTGGGACTTTGAGTTGGAATTATAGTCGGCTTTGTGATTCAGATGAGTCTTCTCACTGTACTCGTGGGTCGAAGTCAACAATACCGACCGACTGGATTATGCTATGGAGGAAGACCACGTGGTGGCCCCTGGCAATTATATGAAAGACTTGGATATGGCTCCTGACAAATTGCATGCAAGACAAGGCTTTGGACCTTGGCAGTTATATGTAGAATGCTAGTTGTCTTTGTGATACTTGCATGGAAGACCAAGAGGTGGCTCTTGGCACTTGCTTTTAAGATCTGAGTTTTGGCCCCCAACATGGCAAGGAAAGACCATGATACGACTCATGGCATGATTGTAACTGTAAGACTATGAATGACACATAGCAATCTATATTCTATGTATGGTATGTCGTATTTTGGGGAAATTACTAAGCTTTGTGCTTACGATTTTATGTTTATGGTTTTAGGTACTTCCGGTTCCAAAAGGAAAGGCTCGGTTTGACTGCACAACATCCCCCAGGGTTTTCTACATTGGATATTTATGATTTTTACTCTAATTTGTAAATGATATAAACACTTTGAGTGGTTTTAGAACAACTCATTTGTATGGTTTGTTGTTTTAAAAATGAAAATTTTACTATTAATTTTTGGACGTCACAAGTTGGTATACGAGCCCTGGTTTGAGGGATTCAGGTACACTCACGGGTGTGTCTAAACTCAAATTGAGGAATTAGTAATCTTTTTGAAAGAAAATGAATTCCCCAAAAAGATTGTAGAGAGAAAAGGGGGTGCGATGCGTGTAATTATCCAAGCTCAAGTAAGTGATTCCCATAATACCCATACATAGTGTTCTGTTATATTTTATGAGAATGGCATGCTAGATTAGGGCTAAGGATATGTTCAGGATTGCATCTTAGAATGTTAGGAGAGATGCCTTATATGCCTGTTGGTTGAGCTTTTAGAATTGCATGCTATTTTGGATATCAGATATTGGATAGAATGTCCTAATTAGGGATGTGCTAGTTTAGATTCCTCGATGCCCGATGTTGCTTGCCTTATGCTTTGTGGGACTTATATTGATGTGAATTAATTGTTACATGAACATGTTAAGTTGCATGCTGCAAAGGTTAAATAATATCAGAGTGATTGATTTGGCCCTATTGCGTAACTCTCGTATGAGTTTAACCATTGTAGGGTTGAGTCTTTTAGTCAAAGGATTATCTAAGCTTTGTTGCATGAAATTATATTCATGAAGTAGTTGGCTGACATTAGTAGGGGTTCTTCCGCAGCTGATGGCAAGGTGGGGTGAGGAACCAAGGAGAGCCTAGGAAGTGTTTTAGTGGGTTTGGATACGCTGTTTAGTGGGTACTTGGAGTACCAATTTGAGAAGGTAACTTTGAGGATTTAGGATAATTCTTGAAGAAGGTATGGATAGGTGTGGAAGGTTGAAATGGGCCCGTACTACTAAAAACATAGGATTCGTACTAGAATCAAGGAGACTCACGAGGATACTAAGAAGCCCATAGGACGAGGAATTCTTTGGGCATGTTTTGATCATTTGTATGGTTAGCTTTTAGTATGGTGATAACCACACGCGGAGGAGGTTTAGGTTCTGGCTTAGGATTAGGTGTTGACGCTGAGCCAGATGATGAGCAGATGCGGGAGTTCATCTCATCGAAGATCACCCGCGGTATTTCGGAGCAGCCTCCTGTGATATTCGGTAGAGTCAAGTAGGGAATCATGGAGATTTTGGATGAACATCTAGGCATGTTTCGAATTGAGAATATGGCTATTGTGGGAGCTCAAACTCTTTCTTTTTGTGATTTCTGTGCTTGTGGGCCTCTCAAGTTCTTTGGGTAGAAAGCCCCCATTGCAAGTAAGAGGTGGCTAGTGGACATGGTGAACGTTTTCTGGACAATCTTCTGCCTCGAGGGGTAGAAGGTTAGATTTGCATCCTGTCTTCTGAAAGACAGAGCTCGTGATTGGTGGGAGGAGATAGATTTCACTGTAGGAGGCGAGCCCGTTAAGATGACGACTTGGGATGAGTTCGTGACCTGGTTCAGGGAGGGGTTTGCACTAGTTATTGAGGTGTAGCAGTTAGAGAGAGAGTTTTAGGACCTGCACCAGATGACTGAGACTATGGTGGTGATCACCACCAAGTTTAGGGAGAGAGCTTTATTGGTTCCACAGTATGTTGCAGACAAGGAGATGAAGAAGAATCGGTACCACGACATGCTGAGGGCAGATATCAGGGAGTTTGTTAGCTTTTAAGCTTGTAGGACTTTAGTGGACAGGATAGCTAGAGCCCGAGAGCGGGAGATTGTCTTGGAGCACCTCGGAAAAAGGAAGACAAATCCTGTACAAATAGTTGGGGGTCCTACAAAGAGACCCAAGACTTCTGATCAGCGAGTGAGAGTCCAGTAGGGCTGAGGTCAGTGCGACACGTACATGAAGTAGCACGATGGGGCCTGTCGATCTAGGGGCATGGGTTGCTAAAAGGTTGGCAGGATTGGTCATGTCAGCAGATATTGTCCCTACGGAACAAGTCTGTTATGTTTCCACCGCAGCCAAGTGGGCCACAAGAAGCCCGACTGTCTGAGATTAACAGGTGGAGCGGTGCGGACACCAGCTCTTGCCACTTTGAGGATTACCGATGGCCACGATGACATACTGGAGGCTCCCGTGGTGAGGATTCGAGTGTTACAGTCACAGTCCAAGGAGAATCGAGTTCCATCAGTTTACATCGCAGGTATGTGTTGTATTCACTTCCTTCATGCTCTTATTATTATTTGTACTTATGATTGTATGATTGTGTGTGAGACGCTATGTTTGGTTAATCCAATTCTCCATCTAGGAATTAGAACTTCCTCATGATGGTCTAGTTATTACATTTCAAGAATCTTCATATGCCATTTTGCATATCGAGAGTCGTGCTTAGAAGATATTCGGGTGAGCTGGCTTTAGGACTTCGATATGGGAGACATTTTCCAACGATAGAGAAAGACTTAAGTGGAGGAAGACTAAGTGTTTCACTTGGAAGACCAACAACCGGTTTGATTTTTGGTGGTTTCAGCAAGGAGTCCAAGGAAGCTGCAACATGAGCGTGCCGGATTTGAATGATGGATCTGTAGGAATCTTTCGTGGTTGCGAGGTAATGAAGGATAGGTCTAATCGCAAGTGTAAGATCAGTAGCTTTCAAATTCATACCTTCATTGTGATTAATTGCATGATTCACATGGGAATTTCTCCATAGTAAGTAGGTCGTTGGATTGGCTATCTACCTGTTTTGATGGTTGAGTTATTTGTTCTTCTTCATCCGTTAAAGTTACCCGAGGACTTTGAAGTGGAATTAGTGGAAGGTTCTTAGAGATATTGATTTTTGTTAAGATATTAGGGTGTATTCATCCCATTTTGGAATATGTGTAGGCTAGGTTGGTTGATCATGGAATGCTAGTTCTTGTAAGCTCAGGTTGACAACAACCTTGCGTGGTAAATTTGTGGTTGGCTTGGAAATTCGAATGGGTACGAGATTGGCAGGATTTAGATGATTCCAAGTGGGGGAGAATCACTTGGGATTAATGGAAATGTTTCCAATGCAAGTCAACTTGGAATGGCATGCCAAGGGAAAGTGGAAAGCTAGTTCTAATCATGGAATGGGCCTAGAATCTTACGCAAGGGATAATGTCCATTGGGTTGTTGTAATCAGAGAAGCAATGGTTGGAAACTAGGTTATATTGTTCGAGAATGGGAAGCGTCAGTAGCGGTGCATGTCGGGTTCGTGACTAGTCTCAGGTTGAGGGTTGTGTTAGGACCTCTCTGCCTGTTATAGTCTAAGAAAGGCTTGGGGCTTCAAAGCATGACTCGAACACCTAATTGGGGTATAACTAGATGAGGTTTCTATTGTGATTGATTATGGTATGGTAGATGGATGGCAAGGACATGGTTTGAGTCCATGGCTGTTGTGGAAGTGTTGTAAGACTACGGGGTAGCCGTGGCATTCACTGGGTTGATAGATTGTTGTGGAAGTGTTGTAAGACTACATGGTAGTCATAGCATTCACTAGGTTGGCAGGTTGTTGTGGAAGTGTTGTGGGGTACCCGTAGCATTCACTAGATTGATAGGTGGTAGTAGAAGTGTTGTAAGACTACGGGGCATCCTGTAGCAGTCACTCGGTTGGTAGGCATTGTGGAGGTGTTGTAAGACTGCGGTGTGGCCCATAACATCATCCAGTTCGATGAAGCAGTTGTGAGAGTGTTGTGAATCTGTGATTTAGCTTGTAGCCTTAGCTAGGGAGAATTAGACCATGGAAAGAAGGGTTGTGAGACTGTAGGAGGACCACAACATCTATGAGATCGAGGAAGGTTGTATATCGATTTGGAGGCTGGTTGTGATGTAAGACTATGGCTGGGCCGGTACATTCACGTAGAGTGAAGTGTACTATTTCATGTGGGTGTGTTGGTCGGTAATGTCGCCCTTTGAGGACTATTGAAGCCATATTGGCAAGCCGGCTAGGATAGCTTCTGTCAAATAGACTATTGGTTAGAGTCTTGTGGTACGGTCATGCGTGAGTCTATCCACCTCAACAACCGATTGGAAATTCGTCGCTTCAGCTAATTGGTAGGCTAGCTCAAAACTCATGAGATCTCGGGTAGATCGAAAATACGAATGTTTGGGGTAGCGGGATGTGATTTTGCATTGGTATGGCATCAATGATTGAGAATCGTGTTGGGTGTCATCTTTGTTTTTGGGTGTGCAGGGTTATAGGCATCGGCGAATGCTCAAGGTTCTATTTCTCCGGTATCAGTCGGATAATTCAGGGTCGGAGAGGTTTGTTCGGTTCAAGATGTAGATTGGAGTCATTATGGTTGGGAGACAGAATGATCTGTCTGTTTGGAAGTCATACATGGTTTTTGGGACTTACGAATTTTAGCCAGAGTAGTGATGGTTACTCTTTTTTGGTGAAGCTGTTGTGACATTGTTCGCTTCTATGTCAGGGTAAGAGATTTCCGTTAAAAATAGGCATGGATGGTAGCATTGGGAGGTGGCATTATTTATGAGATGACTTATCTGATCTAATCAGAAGTTAAGAAGTTTGGGCAGGGTCGACTGGCATGGCAGAGGGAGTAGTAGGGAATGATTTCGAGGACGAAATCTAATTTAAGTAGAGTAGAGTTGTAACACCTGTTTTCCTGGATGGGTCAATATAGGGTTTTAAGGAGTCAAAAGCCGGATTTGGGAAGAAAATCGAGCCTCACAATATGAGACGTAAGGTCTCACGATGTGACAAGTGAAATATGTGAAAAACGTCCGGGACCAATCTCACGAAGTGAGAACTGCTTCAGCCCAAGCCCATGATCTTTTAGTGTTACTTCGTATTTAAGCCTCTCTAAATCATTTTTAGGGTCCATCACCAGTCTCCATCACCATTTTACCTCAGAAAAACCCTATCCCTAATTCCTTCGTTGATTCTTGGCCTTTTGGAGTATTTCTTGGCTTGGAAGAAGAGAAGAAGAAGAAAAAGGTGTTCTTTTGGTGGAGCTTGCAAGGAAACATCATCACCATCATCTCATTTTGTTCCTGGACCTTTGTAAGTGGAAAAGACTAAAACTGTATTACTTAAGGTGGCTAGATCTAAGTTGTTGTCCCATTTCTTGAATGTCCAAGCAAGTTTGAGTGGATGGAATACACAAAGTTGGAAACTTTATGAATTCTAAGGGTCCGTGTTGTATAATTATTCTTCAGATCTAGAAGTTGGTTGATTACTGGACCCATGCTTGAGGATTTTGGCTTAATCTCTTCATTTTGATCTAGAAAGGATGGAGGACATGCATGAGGCATGTATGTCCATCGAGTAGTCATTTTTATGGACCTTTGAAGTCCCCTTTGACTTCTGGAAAGGTTAGAGTGAAAGACTTAATGGATTAAGGACTTAAATCCTTGGATTTTGGCTTCATACTGTAGTCATGACGTGAGACATAAGGTCTCACAACGCACGAATCAAAGACCCCATTTTATGCTGAACCTTTTGGGGCTCACGACGTGAAGGAGTGATACTCACAATGTGAGGTCATATTAGTGAGTTATCCATGATTGAGTTGACTGAGTTGGGTCGAGAAGAGATGGAATCAGATGCAGTAGACTCTCACGACATAACCAAGCGTCGATCACGACTTGAGGCTTGATGTAAGGTCACATCTTATGATCTGATGAGTCAAACACTCTATACACTAATTGTCAGCGCCAACGTCAAGATTAGCATCAACATCAACCTCTCAAGTCTATCAACGTCATCGTGTAGTCATACTATCTTATGTAACCTTTGTATATTAGGTAATGATACATATAAGTATAGAATAGATAGCAGATCCGATATCTTTGTTATGAAGATCGATCTTAGTATAGATTAGATACAATCTATTCAATTAAGGGATATAATTATATAGATTAGTATTTTTGAACATTATGGTGAAACCCTAATGTAGTTCGTCTTGGTGACCGTCTTTGTGATAGCCCGTTTTCTTCGTGAAAACAAACCCTTTCTTGGTGAAATACAATTTGGAGAATATCTTGTGTTCTTTACATTCTCTTCTTTATTTGCTTAGTAAATTTGTGTTTGTTCTTTATACTTGAAGTGTATATGATCGATACAAATCTTCAATTGGTATCAAAGCGGGTTTTTGATACACTCAAGTAATTATGTTGACCTCTTTCAATCCTAAATCGACTGCTTGCAACAAGATCCCTCCGTTTGATGAACACAACTTATGTGTTTGGAAATCAAAGGCCATGGAAGCTCTCGAGTTCATGAACTTTTACATAGTCAACATCATCAACAAAGGTCCTATTGTCTTTATGTATCAATCATCCAATGATGGTGCATCTAATAGTAAACTAAAAGGGAAATACGTGTCGCGATATAACAATAAAGAGAAAAGGGCGCTGAATCTCGATGTAAAGGGGAGTGTTGCTATTGGAAACTCACTCCTTTTTCATGTCTATCATTTGGTTCAAAACTGCCTAACTGCTCAAGAGATGATGATCACACTATCCTCTACCTTTGAAAAGAAAAAATCCTCAGACGATGAAGCTAAATGTCTCATGGACCTGATCGTTGAATCTCACGCTGGCACATCAAATGACAGGGTTGGGAATCTTGACGTTGATCCTTCTCAAGCTGCTGTAGACCTTAAGTAAGAATGGGATGCTACCTCAACATATCAGGTAAGAAATCTTGTTAACTACTCTCCTATTGAAAACATCGAAAAAGATGACACGATTGATCACTTATGCTTCGATTTATCTGTTTCAAACAAAGAAAAATCTTTTCTCTGTTTTGAGTTAAAATAATCTCAAAGAAAAACTCTCTTGCTTTGAAAAATCTATTTCTCTATTAAAAAAAGGAAAATACTTGTATCTCGCTAACCAATAATTTTGTTCACTCTGAAAAGGAAAAAAGTTGTTGATCATGCTTGACGCATTCAACTTGTTTTAAAAAACTAGGCCTCTTCTCATTATAATGTCACAAGAATTATTAATGCCCAGATTCCAGATCAGTGTGAGATAATTCTTAGAGGCGGTATACAAGGTGTTGTTTCCTTAATCAAAAGTGTTGAGACTAAAAAAACCTTGTATAAAGCTGATTGTTTAGAAAAAGACTTTAAGAATAGATTTGTAAGTTCTTATTTTAAAAATCAAACTTTAATTGATACTCATTGCTTTACTGATTCTAACGATATTACCAAATGTGTTTCTCAATTTTCTGCTCTTGATCCTTCCCGCCAACCTTATCATCGTGAGTATGTTCTTCCCTCCACTAAGATTTTGCTAAAATTTCCTATATGTAATGGTGAAGTTCATTCAGTAAACGAAATTCTTAGTATATTTCCTCATTGCTCCGTTAGAAACTACGAATCCGAAGATCAATCAAAGTCTTCTATTTCAGATGACTCTTCGATGTATCATGATGACAAAGTATCATCTGAGCATATCATCGATGTCATTCCTTGTTCCAGAACTAAAACAAGAACTCTTAGATAAAAAAATCAAAGTTCTTCAGATTCAATAGTTGAAAAGAAATCAAAATCTAATGTTAAAGGAAAGAATCTTGGAATTAAAGTTTGTTATTGATGTGGTGATGCCTCTCACAAATTCAGCGAGTGCACTTTTGAAAAGAACTACATTCGCTATGAAAACATCATGACTCGAAATGATAAGTGGATAAAAAAGGGAAACTCTTTAAACTGTCTCACTGATGATTGTTATAATATCTTTTCTTAAGTGACCCATTGCAAGATGGGTAACTGTATATTAATTATATATTTTTTAGTTTCAAGTCTTATGGTATATTTTAGTTTTAGGGTAAAGAACATATTTGGTATTTAGATAGCGGCTACTCAAGACATATGACCAGATTCAAGTCTCTTCTGGATGATTTCATAAAGAAGGATGGTCCTACTGTTACATATGGAGATAATGGCAAGGGGGCTACAAAGGGATATGGATCCATCAAGTGCAATTCTTTTTGTGTTCAAGAATGTATCTTATGTGAAGGGTCTTCAGCATAATCTCATTTCAATCATCCAACTGTGTGATGCTTGATATTAAGTTCTCTTCAACAAGATAGAATGAAAGGTTGTTGATCAAAAGAATGTCTTTGTTCTAACTGCAAATTGACAGAATGAAATTTATGTTTTGGATATGTTTTCTGCTGGCAACTTTCTCCGTTGCTGCTTCTTCCCTCGTGTTTATATCTAAACTGGTTGTGGCGCAAGAGGTTATCTCATTTAAATTTCAAGAACATATCAAATATCTCAGGGATTCAGCTTGTAAGAGGAATTCCTAAGATGCAATTTGTCAGAGATAAGCTTTGCTCAACGTGCGAAAATGGAATGAAAACCAAGTCTTTATTCAAGCCAAAGTGATGTTCTTCCATTATCAAACCTCTTCAAGTCCTCCACATGGATCTCTTTGGACCGGTCCCGATTAAGTCAAGAGTTTGGAAGAAGTATACTCTTGTTATTGTGGACGAATTTTCAAGATTTACCTAGGTAGTATTTTTAAGAAAGAAGAGTCATGTTGCTGATGAAATCATTTCTCCCATCAAGCATTGGAAGTTCTCTATGATCACAAAGTAAGATAATTACGTAGTGATCATGGCGCTGAATTTCGAAACTCCTCACTGGAAGACTTTTGCTCAATCTTAGAAATTTCTTAGAACTTCTTTGCTGTTAGAACTCCCCAACAAAATGGTATTACAGAGAGAAGAAACAAAACTATAATTGAAGTTGTAAGAACTATGGTGGTTGAAGCTGGTCTTCCTTTGTCATTTTGGGCTGAAGCTGTCAACACAGCTTGTTATACCCAAAACTGGTCTATTATTGTTAAGCATCATGGGAAAACTGCATATAAGCTACTTAAGGGAAGGAAACCGGACATCTCTTATTTTCATGTGTTTGGCTGTGTTTGTTACGTCTTGAATCAAAGAGATGAACACTCGAAGTTTGAAGCTAAAGCTGATGAAGGAGTGTTTCTAGGTTATTCTAGTGTATCCAAGGCTTCAGGGTATTCAATCTTTTAAGATAAACTGTTGAGGAAACAACTCATGTCACTTTCGATGAAGACTCATTCATTCATGATCGAGTTGATCATCCCTCATCAATTCTGAATGAACTCACTTATAGTATTTCAGACCTTGTTCCTGATTTCTTTCCAAATGACACTGAGCCTGTTGTTACTATTGTTGATCAAATTATCATCTCGTAACCTATCTCTGAAGATCATCCTGGCATCTCTGAAGAAGCTAAACCATCAAATCAAGAAGATTATGTTCTAAACAATACGAATGAAAGTTATAATCCTATAATTCTTCGAGATTATCTTGAATCTCAAATCATTGGAGATGTAAATTCTAGGATTCTCACTCATAGTAGATTCATCGACAACTTCTGGATCTTTGTGAACTTTGTCTCGATGATTGAACCAAAGAATGTTGCTGACGCCCTAAAAGAAGCTGACTGGATCAAGGATATGCAGGATGAGCAGAATGGATTTGAACGTCATCGTGTGTGGAATCTTGTTACCAAGCCTCGAGGAAAAACTATCATTGGCACTCGATGGGTATTCAAAAACAAGATGGATGAAGATGGGATCCTCATAAGAAACAAAGTTACACTTGTGGCTCAAGGTTTCTGTCAGATAGAAGCGTTAGACTATGATGAAACATTTGCTCCTGTTGCTAGACTTGAAGCAATTCGTGTGTTTCTTGCTTTTGCATCATTCAAGAACTTCAAACTCTATAAAATGGATGTTAAGATCGCCTTCTTACATGGAGATCTTCAAGAAGAAGTTTTTCTAAAGCAATCTCCAGGGTTTGAAAGTGAAGAGTTTCCAAGTCATGTATATCGTCTTGATAAAGCTGTATATGGCTTAAAACAGACACCTAGAGCATGGTGTCACACATTGGCGAGCTATAGTCTTGCAAGTGGATACAAAAGAGGAAATATTGACAACTCCCTATTCGTCAATCATTCAGGATCTCACATCATTCTTGCTCAAGTGTATGTTGATGATATCATCTTCGGATCCACTGATGACAAACTAAGTTCAAAATTTGTTGAGATGATGGCTAAGAAGTTTGAGATGAGCATGATGGCTGAACTAAATTTCTTTTTGGATTTTTCAACCAACTAACTGGTGGAATTTTGGTTTGTCAATCTAAATATATTACATACATGCTGAAGAATCATGGTTTCTCTACTTGCGAGCCGACAAAGAGTCTGATGTCCTCATCAGTGTCTATTAGTGTTGACCCAAATGGAATCGAGGAATAATAAGCTCTCTGCTCTATCTTACTTCCAGTCTCCCTAAGATTATTTTTGCTACTATATTGTGTTTTCGTTATCAATCCAGTCCTAAGGAATCTCATTTTCTCGTTGTAAAAAGGATTTTTCACTACTTAAAGCATACGCATAATCTTGGGTTATGGTATCCTCGTGGTTGTGGAATTGATCGTAAAAGTACTTCAAGAGGGGATCAAATGCTTGGAGATAGATTGGTGAGCTTGTCCAGTAAGAAACATACATCAGTGGCTTATTCAATTGCTGAAGCTGAATATGCAGCCACTAGAAGGCGTTGTGCTCAGATTCTATGGATCCAGAATCAACTCTTTGATTATGGTCTAAACTTCTCAAATACTCCCATCTGCTGTGAAAACACCAATTCCATTCACATGATACAAAATCTAGTGCATCATTCCAAGACCAAGCACATTGATAACCTCCATCACTTACTCAGCGACATCGTTCAAAAGGAAAAAGTGGATTTTTTCTACATTCCATCCACTGATTAGCTGGCTAATGTTTTCACCAAGGAATTGGACGAGAAGAGTCTAAACAAATTATTTATAGATCTTGTAATGATTTCAATGACTTAATTGTTTTCTAACTCGTTTCATTTAACATTGCTTCTACTTACTTTCTGAAAACACAAAAAAACAAAAAAAACAAGTGCTTCTTTTATTTTGACTAAAGAACTTTACATAGTTTGCTTAAGCTACGCTTCTAATGTTTACATGTATTCTATTTTCTCTATTTCATCTATTTTCAAGGTCTATCTAAAATTTATCTTCATCTCCTTCCTCTAGAGTTTGTAGGAGCTTGAGTCATCCAAAATGTTCTGAATGCTCTTGATGTTGAGAAAAAGAGTGGCATCGTGTCCTCTTATTCTTGATAATGCCATCTTTCTCCTCCATCCACTGCTATGGATGCAATCAGCAACTATCAACACAATGAGTCTTGTTTTCTTCTACTGACTCATAATCTGATAAAACCTCAAATGCCCTTTGTCAACATGATGGTTTAATGGATTTGAGCCAGTTAGCTCATTGGTTAGAAATACTATTCTCTTCTCCTCTCTTACTTTTGATGAACATGAAGATTGGAATCCTTCTATAACATCTCATCGATTAAAGGCCTCATCATTTTTGCTATGTAGTAAGTTGTATTGTATGTTAATTTATTTTCTCTGGTTTGTGTTTTCTTCTATTGCCAGATTTGAAGGGTAGATATTTCAAAGAAAGGAAATTATTTAATGACTATTTATTTTAAAAGATTTCTCTTTGATGATTCTACTCAAAAGATTTTCTGCCATCATGATTCTTCTGAAAAGGCTATAAATAGAGCTTCTGATAAAGCTTGTATATTCCTTTTAAACTATTCCTTTATTGACTACTCTTACGATTTTATTTTCTTGTCTATTTTGTCCTGTACCATACAAAATTCATTGATGGTGAACTTTATAGGTCTAGATTGCAACTTGACTCTATGATACGGAAGTTAAACCACTTCTTATTGATGAGCTAACACCGTTTATGATTCACGCTAATTCCACCTCAGCGCGACTGAAACACTCCACTGTTTCCTCAATTTCTTCTTAATAAAACTTTACGATTCACGATGATATACGACACACTGATAAAAGTTTGAAACGTTGTGCTGATGGTTAGTCTATGTATTGTAGACTATCACACGCACCAGTCCCTTCTTGCCCTTACATTCTTCTTTAAAGATTTATAATTCAACGTAATGTACCATACGCTGATGAGAGCTTGAAAAATATGTGTTGGTGGTTAAGCTAAAACACCACAGCTTATCACACGTATCAATCCATTCTTTCCATAGTCTTCTTTTTAATTCTATGATTTAGAATATAAATCCAGACGCTGATGAGAATTTGAAAATTCTGTGTCGATGGGTATATCATTGTCTGTGATATATTACATGCACCTACCCACTCTTTCCCAACATTTATTCTATTTTGAAGTTAATGACTCATTGTATTATCCATACACTGATAAAACTTCAACACTCTTTGCCGATGGGTACATTTCATACCATAATGTATTACACGCATCATACCACTCTTGTCTTTTTCTTCAAATAAAAGTGATTAATGAGTCAGCGTATGAAACCACACGCTGATGAGATCTTAGAATATTGTGTCGGTGAATGGTAGTTTAAGCCCACACTATCAAGAGACATCACAAACTTACTGGATTACAAGCTGCAACCTTGATACACTGATTGCTTTCTCCAGTACCTTATGACTGCTGATGTCAAAAAGGGGAGAGACTTACTAAATGTGAGAATTATTGATATGAAGAGAAGAAAAATCTAAGGGGGAGTCAAACTATCCGTCCGTATGATAATCAAAAATAGGAAGTCATACACTTTTTTAGGAGAACATTTATTAAAGTTGAAGAACTTAAAGTTTAAATCTTACTCTCAGGGGGAGTACGAGCTGAGAAATTTTGAAGATTATTTTTGACATCATCAGATAAGGGAGATTGTAAGGTCATGCATAATGATCTGATGAGTCAAAAACTCTATACGCTAACTGTCAACGCCAACGTCAAGATCAACATCAGCGTCAGAGTCTCAAGTGTATCAGCATCAATGTGTAGTCATACTATCTTATGTAACCTTTGTATATTAGGTAATGATACTGATAAATATAGAAATAGATATCAGATCCGATATCTTTGTTATGAAGATCGGTTCTTAGTATAGATTAGATACAATCCCTTCAATTATGGGATATACTTGTATAGATTAGTATACTAGGTGTGAGACCCGTATGTTATACGAGTTTGATAAAACAAGAAATTAAATATGAAAGTTTAAACAAAAATTTATTTAAATTTGAAATTTTAGATTTGAAATTTAAAATTTAAAATTTGAATTTAAAAGGAAAGATATTAAATACTATATTAGTACTAATATTGTAATTTATTGGTTATTTTCAATTAAGGCAATTATTAATTGAGGTGTAAATATAATGTGTTAATTAAGAAAAGATAAAAAAAATATGAAAATGACAAATGGAAAAAAATATTTAATCAAAAATACCAAAAAATGACATGTGTCAAAGTTAATAAGAGAGTGACATGTGGCAAAATTATTTTCATTTATTAGGGAAAGATATTTAACATTAGGGTGAAACCCCAATGTAGTTCGTCTTGGTGACCATCTTTATAACAACATGTTTTCTTGGTGAAAACAAACCCTTTCTTGGTGAAAGACAATTTGGAGAATATCTTGAGTTCTTTACTATCTGTTCTTTATTTGCATAGTTAATTTTTTTTGTTCTTTATACTTGAAGTGTATCCATCGATACAAACCTTCACTTGATGATTGACATTTTTGGATGTTGACTTTGACTTTCACCATTGACTTTTGGCATGGGTTGACTTTTGGTCAAATTTCTATTTTTAGAAGGTGGACTTATGGTTTACCTTGCGTGGATTGTTAAGAGGTGTTTAACACCCATTAATTAGTGGTGAGAGCTATTCGTTGTGTTCGTCGTGACTTTAAGTTGGGATTGTAGTCGACTTTAAGTCAGGTGATTCTACTCATTATACTTGTGGGTCGAAGGCACCAATGTCAACTCACTGGATTATGCTATGTAGGAAGACCAGGAGGGATTGCAGTCGGCTTTGTGATTCAGATGAGTCTTCTTACTGTACTCGTGGGTCGAAGTAAACAATACCGACTGACTGGATTATGCTATGGAGGAAGACCAAGTGGTGGCCCTGGAAATTGGATGAAAGACTTGGATATGGCTCCTATCAATATGTATGGAAGACCAGGGTTTGGACCTTGGCAGTTATATATAGAATGTTAATTGTCTTTGTGATATTTTCATGGAAGACTAGGAGGTGGCTCTTGGCACTTGTTTGTAAGACCCGCGTTTTAGCCCCCGACTAGGAAAGGAAAGGACATGATACAACTCATGGCATGATAGTAACTATAAGACTATGGATGACACATAGGAATCTCTATTCTATGTATGGTATGTGGTATTTTGGGGAAACCCCTAAGCTTTGTACTTACGGTTTTATGTTTATGGTTTCAGGTACTTCTGGTCCTAAAGGGCAGGGCCCAGCGTGACTGCACAACATCCCCCAGGGTTTTCCACATTGGCTAATAATGATTTTCTAATGTATAAATGATTTTTACTGGTTTTGGAACAAATCATTTGGATGGTTTTAATTTTTTAAAAAATGAAAATTTTACTATGAATTTTTGGGATGTTGCAACATAAGCATTAAATAATAATCCTAAGTGTACATGCACCCTAGATCTAGGTTTTACTATTATAGCAACCTACTTTCAAAATTATGAATATAAACTAACAAGAGGGGTAGAATTACTAACATTTCAAGTATAATCATATACACTTGTGATTCCTTTGATGATCTTTAACTCTTGGAAGCTCTTGGAAGGACTAGCACCCAAAGTAGAATGCCTCTAACAGCTTACACCCAAAAGTCTAAAACATTAGAAAATTAAGGAGAGATGAGAGAACATCGGATTCTCTAAGTACATGGAAGATTAGGAACAAAATTATGAAGGCTATAAGGGTCTACTTATAGTAGAGGTAACTTATAGATAAAACTAATCTGAATCAATAAAATAATGAGATTTAATGCATATTCAAATATTTTCCTTATCTGTTACCTGGAATAATTATATAAGCCTTCCAAGCCTCCCAAAACCGTACACTTCCTTTATGGATTCAAGGATGTTTCTTTTGCTAAATTATTGAACAATTAAAATTAATTCCCCTTTACATTTAATCAATTCCTGACTAATTACAATTAATTCCAAATTAATTCTAAATTAATTTAAACAAATTTCTAATTAATTCATTAAGATACGATAAATTAATAAGCTATTTATGTCACTCTTTCAAATCCTTTTCCAGCTATTTTAGTTCTTGAGAGAAACCCTAAAAGGACTTTGTTATTATTCCAAATGTTATACCAATTTAGTTATATCAATGGACACCCATTTCAACAGTTTCCCACTTGGACAAATCAATAATATTGGTCAAATAATCTTTGAATAACCAATAAAGTGTGCCTTCCACAACAAATGTCAAAGTCTAATCTTATCAAATATCAACCTTATGATAAATGATCATTTATTCCTCTATTTCTACAAGATGTCATTGTGAACTAGTTATGGATTATGAATCAACCTAACAGTTCAACATTATGTTTCTCGCTTTTAGATTTATGATGACCTTATTAGACTATAATATTGAACACATCAATCTAGTCCAGGCTTGGCCCAACATTATAAGGTCAACATCAAATCACTGAGGGGCCTAAGGATATTGCTTCTCTTGTTAAGGTACAAGGAACAGATAAACTTTGACTACAAAATTTTTGTCTACTTGTCAAATCACGTATGGACTTACTCATTATGAACACCAGTTACGGATAACGTTAGAGTAAGACCAATGCACAACCAACTTGTACGCAAAGAACTCAATATCTATCTATTTTAAGAATAAAAGATATTATGAAGTAATCTCTCTAAGTACGGGTTGTTCCAATACTTAAGATCTCCATTTCAAGTACACATGAGCGTTAGAAAAATCTACATTGTGTGTCAAATTTCTATGGATAATGCAGCAACCTCATGACAATCTTAATTCCTATACTCATTCCAAAGAGTATGATTGACGGTGGGGTTTTGAATAAATTAATAGTCGGGAAGTGGGTTCTAAACATGCAAGAAGAAAACACTGTGATAAACTAACTGAAATGAGTGATCACCATCGTATATTAAGATCTCTACTTAATAATTTCCAAATAAGATTAAGACTTTATACTGCTTAAGTTCTCATACTTTAAAACAAACTATTTTAAGTGGGATATAGTTAACTCATTTGCATATTAAATGCCTCTTAATCAAGTTTCACTGTCAATCTTACTATCAGACTTGTTGGCTTGGTGAATGGACCGACAAGCTTTTCTTTTGATATGACTCTATTGACTATGATATCTTCATATTTAAACAACTATCAGATGTGATGGTACTTATTAAGTATACGACAAGTGAGCTTGTGCGACTTAGGGATCCATACTCAAGATAAGTTCACCCTTTCAATCACAAGAACCTTCAAAAGGATCATCACTACAAAAGAAATTATCTTTATTTGTATGGAACTTATCATCAATGTAACATTTACATTGATCTCTTCCATACTAAGATCGTATCCTTTGTCCTCCTAGGACACTAAGGAATGAGCTTGATTCATTGCCAAGTTGGTACGATCTGACATGTCATTCTTGAAGCATGCGAGTCATCAGATCTAGTATATGTCATAGCATACCTGATCAATCCCATAAGTAGAAGCATGTGGGACACAATTCATTTCTTCTACCTCAATACTGGAACTAGGAAATTAGCTCAATTTCATGCCACACAGTATGAACTATTTCGAGTTTCTTTGATATTTCATGTACTTTTGGCTTATCTTGAATTATCAATATCCATCTCCATAGACCTACACATTCATTATGTGTGTTGTTTATCCCATGTGTCTCAAGGCGAAACAATTTTTTCAAACAAAATCGAGCTTTTACACTTGCTATGTTAGAACATTATTTCCTTATGAAATTATATATTATGCAAATACATTACAAGGGTAACAACAGTACTCTAACTAGCATTGACATATATATATATATATATATATATATATATATATATATATATATATATATATATATATATATATATATATATATATATATATATATATATATACGGCTTATTTCGCTTCCTCGAAATTCAAACTCTTTGAACTTTCTCATTGAAACAAAAATTCTAATTATTCCTACTGTCTTCGACATACCTGATGGTGCATCTTTATTTCTCGGATTTAAAAATTCGTTGAACTCTATTATTGAAGCAAAGATTTCATCTTGCGAGTTGCTCGTTCATTTCATAAATGAACTTCATAAGCTTACACATTCTCCACAGTCTATCTTGGTTCGACAATGTGTTAGTTCCCATCCATGTATGTCATTTTATTGAAGATTCACTAACACACACATTTTAATGTGAAGTGTTTGATGAATCAAGTTTTCAAACTTCCGTGGACCGAATCTCGCTCTCCATGTATTTCTCCCATCTTGTAGCTTTATAGGGCTTACCATACCTTTCGATAGCTAGCATACTCTGCTTATTGTCTACTAGTGACTCATAAAACCTCACTTTATATGACTAGGTATATGATGTCCTCTATCAAGTCTATTAGGAATAATTGGAGATATGTTAATTTCATCAATTGTGCTTCCAATCTCGAATTGAATGTGTGGACCAACTTCAGGTTCTTCATTGGTTGACTCTTGAATCTTATCAAGATTAGTGTGGGTCCCATTAAATCTTTTCGATATCAACTCCCTGTATTGGAAGACTGTCCTTTAAGCAACAAACATTTTATTTTCAAAATCTTTGTAAAACAACTATCCAAAATGCTTTTTGGGATGTCCAACGACACAACACATCTCTAATCTGAGTCCTAGCTTGTCGAGCACATCATGAAGAACTTAAACCTCATAATCGTAGACGTCTAAATGTACTTAATGTGTAACATCCATAAACTTCACGCAAATTTAATTTTTTTTAAAGCATCCAAAAACCATTAGTTATTACAAAATGTTTTCAAAATAGTTTCATATCAGAGAATCACAGAAATCAAAGTCATAAAATGTGAGGAGGTGCATGATCAAGCCTTCGCCTTCCCGTGATCATCCGAAGTACCTGAAACAAAATCAACAACTGTTAGCCCAAAGCTTAGTGAGTTCCCTTAAAATACCAACGCCATATAAACCAGAACAATATCATAACAAACAACATGCATATAGAGTCTTCAACATGACTGGACCGCCCTCACCAGGCCTTCAGTCTATCCGGCCCACTCTCAAAGTCTTCAGTATGACTAGACCGCCCTCACCGGGCCTTCAGTCTATCTGGACCACTATCAGAACCTTCAGCATGTCTGGTCTTCCCTACCGGGCCTTCAGCCTGTCTGGACCGTTCTCCGAGCCTTCGGCCTAACTGGTACGCCCCGAAGGGCCTTCAATCTATCCGGTCCGCCCTGGGTATGTTGGCCTAGAGCACAAAGCAGGACCGCCTCAACTCACCCCGTAATCACACAATCAACACATAAATATCATATGCTAGCTAGCATGTACAGACAGTCATACAGATCTAACAGATCACTAATCATATCATCATCCTATATACCAGGATAATGATCTAACCGATCACTAAACCTACAATCATCCTATAACCAGGATACAGATCTAACATATCACTAAACATAGCATCATCCTATGACTATCATACAATCCAAAAGGGACGGCCTTGGTGCCTTAGACCCTGTTGATATAGTGAGAAGAACTCACCTGACCATGTCGAACTGAACGGAAAAGATCAAGCTCTCGAATCACGGCCCCAAACTCAAACACCTACAACCACCATAGGACCAATTCCATCAAGACCAAAATTACCCAAAATACCCTCAAAAGTCAAACTTGGTCAACCCTGGTCAGAGTCAACAGTCAACAGTCAAGGTCAACAGTCCATGTTGACCCAACTCGCCGTGTGCAGCTAGTAACTCGTCGAGTTCCTTCAGAACTTAGAAAACCGGGAAAAACCTTAACTAACTCGTCGAGTTATCTCATCAACTCGCCGAGTTTATTCAGAATCCAAAAAGCGGGAAAACCCGACTCAACTCGTCGAGTTGGCTATGAAACTCGTCGAGTTCCTTCAACCCTTTCATATTCAATCCTTTCCAGTCGAATCCAAAGCCCCAAACTACAGATCTGGTCCCCTAAGGTTGAGATACAACATAAAGTTGCTAACTTTATGTCCATGCATGGCATCCAAGGGGTTAAAACACTCATCTCAAACTTAATAAGGGGTTTAGGGCATGGAGGATGGCCAAATCTTGATAAAGCTTGAATATTTAGGCCCAAGGAGGCCTAAAGGTGTCGAGATCTGAAGTCATAACTTCAATTCATGCTCAACTCCGAAAATGGTTCCAAAATGGGCTAAAAATGCACTAAACTTCCATAGGAGAAGATCTAAGAAACAAGAGGTCAAGGTAAAGACTTTTTACCTCCAAATGGTTGCTACCACAGTGTAGATGTCGGATCTACAACCTCCTCCTTTGGCTATGCACTAATCTCCTCAAGCTTCTTCAAGAGATGCACCAAATAACACTCTTTAAGCTCACAAACACTCAAGTAGGTAATAAAGCGCGATTTGGGTTTCTCTATGGATGATAAGGTGGTACGGGAGGCTGGTGAGGGGACTTAAGGTCCTTTAAATAAGGTGCAAACCCTAAAAATTAGGGTTTTCATGCACAGCCTCAACTCGTCGAGTAGGTTCTATAATCCGTGCGGCTTTATTAGTTTCTACAAGAAGAGTTGGGGCCTCCAAATCGTCAAGTAGGTCTTATGTGACGTACAAAATCCTTAAAATTTCATATCTAGAAGTCGGGATGTTACAATTCTCCCCCACTTGAACTAGACTTCGTCCTCGAAGTCTGCTGCGGTGAACAACTCCGGATAATGCTCCTGCATCTCGGCCTCCAGCTCCCAAGTCCACTCGGATCCTTTCTGATGCTGCTGATAGGTTTTATACATAGCAAACAATCCTATGTGTGCATGCAATCCTAGGTTTTAGGATCTATGTTTTCACTATTAGACATACAAGCATTGAACACAAGAACTAGAAACCCTAGGAGGCACATGTAATATTCGAAATTAACATATAATTAGGGCTAGGATACATACCTTGATTGTTATATTGTAATAACAATAAAATCCTTTAAGATCTTGAACTTTGGTAGCAAGCGCCACAAGTGTCGCGCCTCTAATGGCTCACAAACAAACGTAGCAACCAAGGAATACTTTAGAGAGAGAGAAGTAGAGTAGAATTTCAGCCCTTAGGTCCTTTTTGGAGTGCCTAGGCCGAAATTTAACCCTAAGAGGATTTATATAGGTGCTAGGAAGGTATTGGATTAGGCAGGTGTATCCATGATAACCTAATCCCTTAACTTCCTCCCTAAGGCATCCAAAGCACCCTTAGAGCCCAAGGAAACCCTAGGAACACCTAGAATTCGTTCCCCCACCTTTAGGGAGGTTCTAGAATGCTCAATGCTCAACTATTGAACATTGTCACCTTTATTCCCTGCAGTTTGAATTAATTCCTTTAATTCCAAATTAATTTCTGATTAAATATTAATTAAACAATATGATTTCTAATTAATATATTATATCCATAATACATTAATAAATCATTTATCTTGATTTCAAATTAATTTATTAACCAAGTAATAAATTAATAAATCATTCTTCTCTCTCTCTCTAACATTTATCCTATTCAATTGCCAGGTTTGAAGGCAACCCAAAAGGACATGGCTACTATCAATTCAAGTACATACAAATTATAGTTATGGGCTTAGACACCTAATCCAACAGTCTCCCACTTGGATAAGTCTAATAAATATAGTTGCAAGTATAATTGACTAGCAAATTTTAGCTACTAAGAGCCGCTGTCAAACTCTGACCTAGTCAGTGACTTGTCCTTAGATAAGTGATCAAATAGTCCTCCGTTCTACAAGATATCGTATGGACATGAGACATGGATTATAATCAATCTCTGTCGAAGAGTTGTTTCCCTATTTCCAATTCATGACGACTGATTCAGACTACAATTGAACACATCAACTTAGTCCAGGCTTGGCCATGCGCTTAAGATGTCATAACTAAATCATCGAGGGGCCCACAAATATCGCTTTTATCCGATTTAGGGTAAAAGGAACGGATAAACTTCGAATCATATGCTTGTACAATTCACTCATCAAATGATACACAACAATACATTTTATAACATCAAATTATTGATGCGTTTACGTATTATCAATGCACAACCGACTCATAAACAACAACTCATATGTCTCCATTTCAAGAATATAAGATATTATCGTCTCAGAAATTACTCGTGATAAAATCCATGAAGTAATTCTCTGAGCGTGGGTTTATCCAATACTCAAATTCCTATTTCAGGAGTACTCATGAACACTGCAACAAACTTGTGCCATGTCTAAGGTCTTAGACAATCTACAGTCGGATTCATGACAGTCTTAATTCACTACTTACTTCCAAAAGTATGATCGACTGTGGATGTTTGAATCACCTAGTTATTCGGGAAGTAAACATGCGAATTGAAACACACGAATAATCTAATTAACTATGGTCTCAATACTTTTGAATATAAATAAAACACTTATTATTTAAGCACCATATTAGTTAGACTTTATTCATTGTATACTGTTTCGAGTAATCAACTTAATACTTGAATTAAAAAAATAGTCATGCCATGCTCCAAGCACCCACACTATGTTTATCTATGGTCCTTTCATTGTGAAACAGAACAATTGAACACATTTCCAATGATTCTCATTTCACAATTCCAAATCCTTATCACAAGTGTAAGAATACCAAATTCTTACCACTACTAGAATATGTTAGAGTCTAATCTTACATGCAATGATCCTTTTGTAATGTCAAAGTACCAAAGTCACAGAGACATTGCCAGTGATATTACAAAGCATTCCATTGGAAATTAATTACAAAAAAAATCCAAGGAAATGAAGTCTCACATTCAAGGGGCATTCCTTGAACATCCTTCTTGCATTAAAGTTACTAACCCGCGCATATATCTCATTATCCAACTCCCATTATGAAAACATTTCCATATTGCCATATGACTATCAATTCTGAACAAGAGTTACCTCCACTCAGAACATGTCAATATAGTCCTTCCAAATTTATACTATACTTCCAACTGTTCACAAGCAACCAATTTTTGGTATACCTCAGATTTTCCTTAACAGTTGTTTAACAACTTTAGTCATATCAGGTTCCAATCTTTTTCCCTCTTAATGCCATAGGCATTTGGAAAACCAGAACGAGTGAATATTATAGTATATGCAATCGATCCTATATCCGAAGCATATGGGACTCGATTCATAATGGCTTACATAAAGACATGATACTTGATCAGTCTCTTGCTATAATATTTCCATATATGGAATTTCCTATGTTGAATCACTTCAACACGATATTCATATATGTCCATGACTAAGTTTGATTAAAATATCAATCTAAGCTTTTAAATCCGAAATGAAGTATAAATTCCCTCTCCCTTAAGCTTTACTATAGCGAAACAATTCCCAAATTCTGCAACTTTGCAAATTTAGACCTTTGTTTCCTATAAGTAGCATTGCTAACTTGCAACAGTTAACATAATAATCACGCTCCCACTAGCATAAGAATTGTGCTCCCACTAGCTTTGGCATGTATCCAAAAAATCAGCTGGACTTCTAAAAATCAATACCTATTGAATTTTTTACCAAAGTTCAGATTTCTGATACGTGGTGCTTTGGTAAGTCTTTATCTGGACTTCTCAAGCTCATACACCTTTCATTATATAGCTCACATGTGTGTCTAAACTCTTCCAAAACTTATAGCAATAATCCCCGAGTGTTCAAACTATTTGCCAATTCTCACAATTCGAACTATGAAAAGGGATGCCGCAATCATACTCGAATTTGAGAACGTAATTATCTCAACTGCTAATCCTTTAAAATCTACTAGTGAAAGCGTTTCCTCATAATCATTTTCATGAAGTAGAGAGAAATCTCTTGCCAATCGGATTTTATGATGTATGTGTTCCTATCCATGTGAATTTGTCATTTCCAACCATTATCATAAGACAAGGTTTATGGCAAATCCAAACTCATATAGACTGAACTTGCTTAATCTTAATTTCTTGCCATCTGACAACACAAGGGCCTACCAGTGCTTCCAAGTCATTGAGCAGCTCACCTATACAGATCAATGTACTTTCACGGATCAAGGTGCTTTGCCTTATTCAATCAAATGATAACTCATAGAGCTCATAAACATATTCAACTGAACTGGAACGGGCACAACAACAAGAATATTTCAACACGATAGGTTTATTTTCGATTGTCTTCCTGAAACTTTTCTAAAAGGTTTATTTTCGATTGCCTTAGGTCGTGTGCTAGTGATTACTAAAAGGTTTATTTTCGATTGTCTTCCTGAAACTTTTCAAGATCAACAAGACTCCCACTGACTTCTTGACATATAAGATTCTCTGTCAAGGATCATTCGTTGACAAACAAATATTCAAGAGTTAGTGTGGGTTCTTATCAATAAAACACTTCATATAATTGGTCTTAGTTGGTCTTTGTTTTATCCAAAACATCACAACTACCAATTTCAAATGTGCAAGAGTAAGAAAACATTTCTACTCCACATTTTATTAGGTGTTATAAACCTATTTAGAACATGTTACTCAAGGTAAAGCTTAGAGTAACTAGATCATATCTTTAAAACTCGATTTTGGAACGAAGTACGACTCATCCTTTTGATTTAACCATTTCAACAATTCTCGATTACTCTTCTTAGTCATATAAGTGCACTAAGGTGTCCTTAGAGGATCAATTGTGACATAGTTCCACAATCATTATGATGATCATAAAACACGATACTAAGTAGTCTCCTTTCCTTTCAGATGGGAGAACCTTTTATCTATCTGCCCAATTGACTCTTCTTATTCGTTCTTCTTATACTTTGAAACTTTTCAAGGTATTAGAATTACACTTAATCTTCTAAGTATAACCATATTTACGGAACCAACGAATAGACTTCATCGTCCTTTGTGGTGGATCTGATCAGTCCATATCAATGTGTACTAGATCCCTTAGTCTTTCACTTGACTCACATATACATGCGTTCAAGGAATTAGTCTTAGTTTCCCAAAGATTAAGACTCTCATACATCACACAATTCAAATTGTATGATTCCAAGTTTCTGTCCAATTGAAACTTGGGTGATGAGAATCCTTCCTCACTTGGTAAATTATGACACTACCACAAGCGATATTACTAAGAATCAAATCCATTTTCAACATTGCTAACAATAGAAATATAAGAACCAATTTTCATAAATTCCATTGCAAGGAAAAAGATAAAATCAAAATTTATTTTATTGATAAAATGCGGAAAACTTGTCCTTACAACGCAAGTACAAATGAAAACTATGTTACTAAATATTCCTAAGCAATCTATCATAATTCCTAAGTAGTAGCTTCAAATTCTGATCATTGAACCATGTGACCGAAATCCATTTCATTAGATCAAAATCAGCCTACTCTTCTTTTAAGCTTCCTTCTTTTCTTCGATCCTACAAAACATCAAAACGCAATCTTATCATATAATGTATTAAGAATCTATAAATAGGAAATTAACAGAGTTGGATAGTGGACTTACCTGAAGTAAAGTCAGTCAATTTGACTTTACCATCTCTTAGATCTCTCAGGGATTCTGGGCATCTTCGCTTCCAATGTCCCTTCAATTGGCAATAGAAACATATAGAATCCTTAGGAGTGACACGTGGAACTATCTCAGACTTAGACTTTCTCTTACGGTCAAACTTTTTGACCATGGCCAAATTTTCTCCCTTAGGAGAAGAAATAATTTTTGGATCATCATTGTCACTGCCTATGTCCATGGAAATTTGGGAGGTAGATCTTCCAAACAAATTTGTTTGACCAGTATGCCAAAGCATTGTTGCTTGAGCGGCAATTAGCACATATGTCAGATCAATAAGGGTCACATCGTGATCTGTCATATAGTAATCCTTAACGAACTGACTATATGACTCAGGAAGTGACTGAAGAACCAAGTCAACAGCTAGCTTCCTTGGGAAAACGATACCTAACATTCCCGGCCTGTCAATGTGCAACTTCATTTTCAGGACGTGTGCACACACAGAACTTCCATCTTGGTGTTTGCATGCCAATAGGGCTTGAGTGACCTTGAACTTTTCAAGTCGCCGAAAACGTGGGTTAGGGAGAATTACTCGAGGAGGTGGAGGAAGTAAAGTATGATTTCCAGTTCCACCAATTCACGAAGAAGGGAACAATCTCTCACCTTGATCGACATGTGGAAAATCATCTTCATAAGGAAAGCTTTTTCCAAAGGAATGAGGAAAACCGTAGTTGTCAGAACTAGACATCTACAAAAGGGGAGAAATTCAAGTTAGTTTATTTTAATCCTTAATATAACTCCCAAATGAAATATTAAGGCTAGGACCCAACACAATAATTCACAATTCGGAAGAGGGATTCCGTAATCCAATTGTAAATTATTTGAAGGTAGGTAAATGACAATTTACCAATTCCACCACGAAAACAAAATTTTAAACGAATTAGGTTTTAAATGAAATTCCTAGATCTTTTGAGATTCATTGAACTTTTCAATGGCATGTTTAATCTCGATTATGCCCTTCAAGTTTGTGACTGGGATACCAAGGATCACAAACAAGGTGTGAATAACCATGCAAATATGCTTGGTACTCTCGATGTCATTTATCAACCTTGCCTAAAAAACAAAAACCCTATGGTTAGGAAACCCTAGATTTCGACTCCAAGGTGGCCAAAGGAAAGGGTTTGAAAACCCTTAGGGATTTTCGAAAAACAGGGTTCTTAAACCTAAATTTGCGAAAATTTAAAGGCCTTAGGGTTTAATAGCCTTAAACCCTAATTTTGTCTAGTTCAATCAATTGTACCAAATCTAACTGAAAACAAAAACCATATGCTCTGATACCACTAATGGGTTTTATACATAGCAAACAATTATATGTGTGCATGCAACCCTAGGTTTTAGAATCTATATTTTCACTATTAGACATACAAGCATTGAACACAAGAACTAGAAACCCTACGAGGCACATGTAATTTTCGAAATTAACATATAATTAGGGTTAGGATACATACCTTGATTGTTATATTGTAATAACAATCAAATCCTTGAAGATCTTGAACTTTAGTAGCAAGCGTCACAAGTGTCGCGCCTCTAATGGCTCAGCAACAAACCTAGCAACCAAGGAATACTTTAGAGAGAGAGAAGTAGAGTAGAATTTCGGCTCTTAGGTTCTTTTTGGAGTGCCTAGAATGAAATTTAACCCTAAGAGGGTTTATATAGGTGCTAGGAAGGTATTGGATTAGACAGGTGTATCCATGATAACCTAATCCCTTAACTTCCCCCCCTAAGGCATCCAAGGCACCCTTAGAGTCCAAGGAAACTCTAGGAACACCTTAGAATTCGTTCCCCCCTTCAGGGAGGTTCTAGAATGCTCAATGCTCAACTAATGATATTGTCACCTTTAGTCCCTGTAGTTTCAATTAATTCCTTTAATTCCAAATTATTTTCTGATTAAATATTAATTAAACAATATGATTTCTAATTAATATATTATATCCATAATACATTAATTAATCATTTATCTTGATTTCAAATTAATTTATTAACCAAGTAATATATTAATAAATCATTCTTCTCTCTCTTTAACAGTTATCCTATTCAATTGCCAGGTTTGAAGGCAACCCAAAAGGACATTGCTACTATCAATTCAAGTACATACCAATTATAGTTATAGGCTTAGATACCTAATCCAACAGCTGCCACTGTACCTTTACCAAATGTACTTCCTTGTTCTTCAAGACCTTCACCTTTCTCTCCAATATAGCTATGGGTTCTTTTGACATAGTTCAGGCGCTCGTCCACCTGAATGTCATCGAACGACACGACTGCATCCTCGTCTAATATGCACTTCCGCAATTGTGAAATGTGGAAAGTGTTGTGAATCTGATTAAGCTCCTCCTGAAGAGCCAGTCTATACGTCACCTTGCCAACCCTGGCAATAATCCTGAATGGCCCCATGTATCGGGCACCCAACTTTCCCCTCTTCCTAAAACGGATCACACCCTTCAAGGGTTAGACCTTTAGTAACACCATGTCACCGACCTGAAACTCCAACTCAGATCGGCGCCGGTCGACGTAGCTCTTCTACCAACTCTGAGCAGTCTACAATCGTTGCCTGATCTGTTGTATCATCTCGGTAGACTGCAGGCTTACCTCGCTCTGACCCATTACCCTATTACCAACCTCTCCCCAACATACGTGGGCACGACCTCTCCGTCCATACAACAACTCAAAAGGTGGAGCACCAATGCTGGAGTGAAAGCTTTTGTTATAGGAGAACTCTGCAAGGGGTAGGTAGGAGTCCCAACTCCCACTAAAATCAATGATGCAGGCCCTCAACATATCCTCGAGGGTCTGAATGGTCTGCTCGTTCTGGCCGTCTGTCTGCGGATGGTAAGCAGTGCGAAAATGCAGTCTCGTGCCCAGTTCCTCATGGAACTTCTGCCAAAAACGGGAGGTGAATCGAACATCACGGTCTGAGACAACAAAGACCGGCACCCCATGGCGAGCAACGATCTCCCAGATATATACATCGGCCAATTTCTCGGCCGATGAACTCTCCCGAATGGCCAGGAAATGGGCGCTCTTGGTCAATCGATCCACGATGACCCATATAGCATCGTATCCCTTCGTCGTCCTCGACAACTTGGTGATAAAGTCCATCATGATCTGCTCCCATTTCCACATGGGAACCTCCAGAGGTTGCAGCTTGCCATGCAGCCTCTGGTGCTCGGCCTTGACCATCCTGCAGGTCAAGCACCTCTCGACGTACCAAGCGATCTCTCTCTTCCTGCATGGCCACCAGTAACTCAAACTCAGATCCCGATACATCTTGGTGGCTCCCATATGAATGGAGAAATGAGACATATGAGCCTCCTCCAGTACAATATGTCTGACTCCACCAGACATCGGAACCCAGACCCGACCGCAACGGGTCAACAACCCACGACTGTCCTGTACAAATCGGGTGATCTCACCTCTAATCCCCTCAAGCTTCGAGTTCTCCTTCCATATACCCTCATCCTAAGATTCCCTGATCAAGCTCACCAGTGGAGAATGTACAAATATCGTCATACATGACAACAAAACGGAAGATCCAACCGACTTGCGGCTCAAGGCGTCCGCCAGCACGTTCGCTTTACCCGGATGGTAAAGGATCTCGCAGTCATAATGCTTGACTACGTCAGCCACCTGTCCTATCTCATGTTCAGGTTCGACTGATCCATGATATGACTCAAGCTCTTATGGTTCGTGTATATGGTACATCGGACACCGTAGAGGTAGTATCTCCAGATCTTGAGGGCTTCAACTGCCGCGACGCGTAGGATATCACTCTTCCTCTCTGCATGTGGACCGCTCCCAGTCCTATGATAGATGCATCACAGAAAACCACAAAATCCTCCACTCCCTTAGGGAGGGTCAACACCGAAACCTCGCAAAGTCTCTATCGCAGAGTCTCGAATGTAGTCTGCTGCTCAGGGCCCCACCGGAAATCCACCCCCTTCCTCGTCAGACGAGTGAGGGACACTGCAATCTTGGAGAAATTCTATATGAATATCTAGTAGTACCCTTCCAATCCCAAGAAGCTCCTGATATCCAAGGGAGATTTCGGAACCTCCCACTGCATAACCGCCTCAATCTTGGCCGGATCGACCAAAATCCGCTCCTGGTTAACGAGATGTCCAAGGAACTGAACCTCTCGCAACCAAAACTCACATTTCGAGAACTTGGCATAAATCCGTTCTCGCCTCAAAACTCCTAGTAGCTCGCAGAGATGCTCCTCATGTTTCTCTCTGGTCTTAGAATACACGAAGATGTCATCTATGAACACGATAACCAAGCGATCGAGCATCGGTCTGCATACCCGATTCATTAGGTCCATGAATACAGCTGGCACGTTGGTGAGCCCAAACGACATCACCACGAACTCGTAATGTCCATAACGAGTCTGGAATTCGGTCTTCTCCATGTCCTCCTCCCTCACTCTGACCTGATGGTACCCGGACCTCAGATCTATCTTGGATAACCAAGATGATCCCTGCAACTGATCGAAAAGATCATCAATCTGTGGAAGTGGGTAATGGTTCTTCACCGTAAACTTGTTCAACTCCTGGTAATCAATGCACATCCGGAGTGAACCATCCTTCCTCTTAACGAAGAGAATCAGCGCTCCCCATGGAGAACCGCTCGGACAGATGAAATGCCTGCCTAGCAGCTCCTATAGCTGAGATGACAGCTCCTGGATCTCAAGTGGTGCCAATCGTTACGGCGCCTTGGCGATAGGGGCCGCACCTGGCACAATGTTGATCCTGAACTCGACCTGCCTCTCCGGAGGCACTCTGGAAACACATCAGCGAACTCTCTAATGAGTGGAACCTCTGAAACTGAGATCTGATCCACAACCCGCGTATCCACCACATACGCCAAATAACTTGCACACCCATGCTGAATGTACTGTCGAGCGCTGGCGGCTGAGCAAAAACCTGAACCCAACCTGGTGCCCTCGCCATAGATAACCAGCTCTCCCCCACTTGGGGTTCGAACTAACACACGCTGACCCTCGCAGTCGATCATGGCACCTAAGAGACTCACCCAGTCTATACCTACTATCAAACAAACTTCCCCCATGGGAATCAGAATCAAGTCAATCGGGAAGGATACTCCGAAGATCTCCAAAACGCAACCCCGGTAGACTGAAGAAGCATAAATTCCGTGTTCGTTGGCAATGGAGACTCGCAACGAACACTCTAGCTCTCCTAAGGGTAGACCGAACTCCCTACTAAACGATCGAGAGACAAATGATCGACTCACTCTAGAGTCAAATAATACAGGAGCAGGCAAAGAGTTCACTAAGACCGTACCTAACGTAGGTAGAAACACATAAGCATAAAATAGATATAAATAATAAGATAAATGATAGAAACATACCGGCCACCACATCCGGTGTTGTCCTGGCCTCCTCGGCTGTGAGCTGGAAGGCGCGTGCCCGAGCCTTCGGGGGCTCTGCTCTACCCTGACTCCCGTCAGTAATCCTCAGTGTAGCCGACGCTGGAGCCTGTTCCGGCCTGGCAACGAGCAATGGACAGTTGGTCTTCACGTGACCAACCTGATCGCGGTGGTAACAGATCCTTATATCCTGAACCGGGTGTAAGGGTCGAAGACCTGTTGTAATATGTCGAAGACCTAAGTTTATTTTACAAGGCATTTATGTAACGTAGCGTACTTGTTTTATTCCTTGTACTTTTTTGTGTGCTTTCATGTTTCCTATAAATAGGGACATTACTTAGAGTTAGATAAGAGTCTTTGTATGAACTTGTCTATTTTCTCTCTGTAACATTGAAAGTATAATAGAGCTGAAACCAGATCATATTTACATCGTGTGTTCAATCTATATTCTGATTACTCTGATTTGATTCATACTTGATTCCACACTTCATCAATTGGTATCAGAGAAGGAATCATGATCTGAGATCTAATTTTCACTCTGTTTCAAAAGGTTTTTGAATCAAATTTTTGGTTCAAAAAGTTCCGCATCTTTTGACGTGAAAAAGCTTTCTAGATCTTCAGTTGTGATTTGATTCTGCAACTGATTTGTTGAATCGAGTATTCTACTTCATATTTCTGATCAATTCAGCAATTTGCTTTCAAATTCTCTTTGATTTCTGAAAAAACTCTCAAAAAATTTCTTCCGTACATCAATGGCGAACTTCAATCTCAACTCGATGACTTCATACTCTCATCTGCTAGGATCTTCAACTAAGATTCCTATGCTCATTCCTGAATACTATGATCAGTGGTCTGATCGTATGCAGGATTACTTGAATGGAATCGATGAAGAGCTTTGGTCTTGCATCTTAGGGAATGTTACTCTTCCGACGAATCTTCAACCAATTGGATCGTCGTCTGGAACTATGAGTGTGGAAGATCAAAATGTGCGTATGAAGAAAATTGAAAAACGATGCATTAGGGAGTTACGTGGTGCATTGCCTCTAGTTGTGTATAACTATGTCAGAAGTTGTACAACTGCAAAGGACATCTAGAATAATCTCAAAGAAAAATTTCAAGGTAGCGAGAAGACGAAAATCAATTCAGTTAAGCAATGTTTGATTGAATTGAAGGATTTCAAGAAAAAAGACGGTGAAACGATTAAAAGTTACTATGATAGGCTGAACGGGATAATTTACAAATGCAATCGTTATGGAATCACGAGGTCTTCCATGGAATTTAATCTCATCTTTGTTATGGAACTCCGAAAAGAATGGAGGAGTGTTAGCATGATGGTGAAAAATCAACAGAGTTTCGACACATCTTCTTTGAATGATTTGTACAATCAACTAAAACCTCACGAAAGTGAAGTGAATGAAATGGCAGGAGAGTCGAAGCTTAGTCTGGGATGTCCATTAGCACTTGTCTCTAAAGTGTCTGAAAAGGAAACTGTCGAAAAACGTGATTCTGATGATGAAGAGGGGTTTCTCATGAATTCAGAGGATGAGGTAATTTCTTATTACTCAAACAACCGAGTCAAAAAGTTTTTCAAGAAACCGTTTAATTCGAAGGTGAAGCAAAATGAGGGAAAAGGAAGTTTCGTGAACAAGGCTGTAGGAGAAGAGAAGAAAAAGTATGAGAAGAATGATGTAAAGGGTGCTGAGGAGAAGAAAGAGAAGAAATTGAAAGGAGATTCTTGTATGGATTGTTATTATTGCAATGGAGCAAATCATCTAGCAAATGATTGCATGCTTCGAAAGAAAGATGAGAAAAAGAATAGAGTGAAGGATGAGGCGTATTATGTGGAGAGGTTGGAAGAGGTGCGTACGAAGGCGAAAAATTTGTCTTTGGTAGCTCAAGGTGAGCAGGAGAATGATGGCACATATCAAATTTGGTCTTCAGGCTCCGATGATGAGGAAATGCGTAATCCTACGCATGGGGCCATGTATGCGAAGCTGGAGGAAGATTCGGACGAAGAGGTCAAGGGCCGTTGCTTTGTGTCAAAATCTGCTGATAAGTCTCCAATGACAACAAAGGTACGTAATATTCTTCAATCTTTCAATATTCCTTTTAGTGCATATGATTTTGAAATTGTTGCTTTTGATGATATTGTTGCTTATTTTGATAATTTGGTTGTTTCTGCTTGCAATGAAGCTAAGAAATTAAGCAATCAGTTGTTAGAGACACAGAAGAAGTTAGATTCGAAAGTTGTCAAGATAGAATGTTTAGAATTGCAAATAACAAACATAATGTGTGATCGAGCTTCGTTATCTAGTGATGTAAAACTTTTGTTAGCCCAACGAAATATCTACTGCAATTCTGCTAATCGTCTATATGGGCAATTAACTGCATTACATCATTCGTGTTGTTGGTGCATGGAAATGCTCCACAAATAATGAGTGTTTATTAGGTTGTATTTTCCCTTTATTGTATTTAAGGAAATACTCTTCCTCCTATATAAAGGGAGAGTTGGTCATTTCTTACTTAAGCTAGCTCACTTTTTCTTAGATTAGAGATTACTTTTCTCACAATGTAATCTAGAGAGAGAAAAGTGGTGGGTTCTCCCACTCAGGGAGAGTTTCTCTCCCACCATGTTCTTCATGCATTAATATTATTATCTCTCTTTGTTCTTAGCCTTTCTTCAACGAACTCATAATATGTTCTTCGTGTTCATACTTACAAAAACACAATTAATCTCGAGATATCTTACTTCCGCATTCACCGTTCGTATAAAAATGGGTCTCTACAATTGGTATCAGAGTTGTACCTTGAAGATCTCACGATTAGTTAAGGGAACGACTCCCGTTCGGTGATTATCTTGTGATTTTTCCGTGTTTCTGCAAGAAAAATTTTCGGGTTTCAAACGGGAACTTTTTTTATGAAGTTCGTTCTTAGTTCTATCTTCCGGGTTGACTCGAATCTTACTCTAAAATAAATTGTTGTTGTTGCTGCTCGTTCTATTTGTTGCTGGAAAAAGATTTCTTAAAAGATTATTATTGTTGCTGTTGAAGAAATGAAAAAAAATGGGAGAAGAAATTATTTTTGTGGTCTCCAAAATGTTGAAGAAATTGTTCCAGGAGGTATTTGTTCTTGGAAATGAGAAGACACAAATTATGGTCTTATTATTCTTGAAGTAAGTGGAGAAAAGCATTTTTTTTTGGAGATTTTATCTTCCAGTAACTCTTATCATTATGAGGTATGAAGCTCTTGATTCTCATATTTTAGTTGCTGTAGATCTTCAATTTGAATTGTTTGGACATAATGTATTGTTTGCAAAAAGCATCTTGTTCTTGTTACTCTTTTGGGTAAAGAGTACTCCACTATTTACTCCCTCAAAAAGACAAAAACCATGTGACATTGTCCAATCCCATCACCTTTTGTCCCTAAAAACCCCCTGCACACTCTTCTTTTTGCCTTCCTAAGACCCACTTTTGACTTAGAATGCTTTATAAAAAGATTCCCTCATTAAAATATGAATAAATGGCCTTTGCGGTACCATTTTTCATGGAAAAATAACATTTTTCGTCATCTGTTCAGCCCTTCTCGGAACCCTGAACCACAGCCAAAAACTGCCTACCGGAGTCTCCTAAGAAGCTTCCCCGCAGCCCCTCTTAAGCCTTGATCCGAAGCGTCAAGACCCCACCGCAGCCTACCCTTCCCTGCTGATGAACCGAAGTCAGAACCGCAAACCTCTTATGCTGCCCTCGGTTCGGATCTCTGCTGGCTCGGACCGCAGCCTCGGACGCAGGATCCTTTCTCGGTTCGGACCGCAGGCGCTCCACTGTAGTCTTGCACCGCAACCGCTTTGCTCCCTTGCACCGCATCGCAGCTTAGTCCCTGACCCACTTCCTATCCGAAGCCAACTTCTAGACCCGCAACCAGACCACCCCACCGCAACCACCCTCCTCAACTTCGGATCCTCCCTTCTCAGCTCCTCCTCCTTTCTCCTACCAACCTTCAGCCCCTCCCCTCCTCCCCTCTCCTTCTTCCTTCTTCTTCCTCCCCCTCCTTATTCCCTCCTTCCTCTTTTTTCCTTCCCTTTTTTTTAAAAAACCCTCTTATTTTTTTTAAACTTCATTTTTTTATTATTCAACCATTTTTTTAACGACAATTTTTTTTATTCAGTCAATTTTTTTTAACAACAATTTTTTTTAACGCCAATTATTTATTATTCAGCTAATTATTTCTTTTAACACCAATTTTTTTTATTTAGCCAATTTTTTTTATTAAAACCAATTTTTTTTATTACACCAATTATTTTTTTTAACACCAATTTTTGCCACAACCGAAGCTTGGATTGTCACATTGGTTCATTTCATGCCGGTTATTATTGAAAGAATACTCCTACCGCAGTCGGACTTCATATTATTTTTTGTGATGCTTGCACCGCAACGGCGATTGATCAGCAAAGTTGTTTCGCATTCTTCACTTTATGGGATTTTATGACTTGTCGCTCTTGATTTTTGGTTGACGAATCATGTATCTTGAGCATGTGGACCTTATTCTCTATTGAAGACCACTTCAAGTGTTCCGGCACCGCAGTTTGGATATTTGGATATATTTTTGGCACAACAGATTATTCTCTCAGCACAACTTCAGCAACTGTGTCACCCGCTTCCTCATGACCGCAAGAGTATCTCTTTTACTCTTTCTCGATTCTTATCGAGACCCTTCATACATCTAGGGAGAGCTTCTCTATTAGCTCTTGGTATCCGACACTCTCCATCCGATGATTTGTTGATTTTTGATATCCGGTCATTGGTTATCAAAAATAGGGAGAGAATATCATCCGGATTTGGTTATTATGATTGTTTGAGTTTGGATTTTTGAAGACTTCTGAAGACGATTATTTATTTAGTGATGCGACGTGGCACTTATTTTTGGTCTTTACGGATCAAATTTTTGGCATTACTCGATGTTTTCCGATTCAGATTATTTATTATTCGGACTCTACCACAGGATGATTTTGTGTTCGCATCCGGTTCAGATCTTATGGTTTCACGAGTTTGGATTTGTGATATGTTGAAGACGAAGATTATTTTGGCAATGTGATGTGGCACTTATTTTTGATCCTTGGATCAAATTTTCGGCATTGCTAGACCATGTTTTTGGACTCACATTATTTTTATCCGGACTTCATTTTATGGATGCTTCACATTGTTTAGCAGGTTATTCTTTGAAGAATTTTGGTGTATTATGATTCGAGAACTTGAGATGTTTTTTAGACTTTTTGAAGCCAAAGTGTTTCTTTTATTGGATCTTCTACTTGCTCATGGTGACCTCCTTCTTCGGGTGATTATGACTGGTTTGAAGATTTGGATCTTATTTTTTCTGCTTCATTGGTTGTGCTTTGAAGCCGAAGACCTTCATTGTTAGAGTTTCATGGTCAGTTTCAGACTTCACAGACACTTCAGAGTTTCAGAGACATTTCAGCACTTGATTTCATTTTATTACCACACTTGCTAGTTGGATTACTGTATTATAGCATTGTATCACTTATTGTATCTCTTTTCATTTGTAAGCATTTAGGGAGAGAATGTTGGTGCATGCAAATGCTCCACAAATAATGAGTGTTTATTAGGTTGTATTTTCCCTTTATTGTATTTAAGGTGTAAATACTCTCCCTCCTATAAAAAGGGGGAGTTGGTCATTTCTTACTTAAGCTAGCTCACTTTTTCTTAGATTAGAGATTACTTTTCTCACAATGTAATCTAGAGAGAGAAAAGTGGTGGGTTCTCCCACCCAGGGAGAGTTTCTCTCCCACCATGTTCTTCATGAATATTATTATTATTCTCTCTTGTTCTTAGTCTTCTTCAACGAACTCATAATATGTTCTTCGTGTTCATACTTACAAAAACAAAATTAACCTCGAGATATCTTACTTCCTCATTCACCATTCGCTATAAAAATGGGTCTCTACAATATGTTTTCTTGTTCTTGTAACTGAA
Source organism: Lactuca virosa (assembly GCF_052849685.1). Classification (NCBI taxonomy): domain Eukaryota; kingdom Viridiplantae; phylum Streptophyta; class Magnoliopsida; order Asterales; family Asteraceae; genus Lactuca; species Lactuca virosa. The sequence goes on from NC_136431.1 coordinate 192,192,795, forward strand.
TAGTATATTTGTAAAGTAAAGTAATTGTACTTATGTGTTTGTTCATGTAATGTATCTTTGAACTAGTAAATAGTGTGAATTGATACTTAAAATATACCTATTATAGTTTACAAGTTGTTATGGTGGTAATGAAAATGATTAACAAAGTTATTGAAATAAGTTTAATATTCATATATATATATATATATATATATATATATATATATATATATATGTGTGTGTGTATATATATATATTTGGCATGTATAATTAAGGTTTAACTGACAGTCGGACCGGTGATCCTACCCTAAGCCTACAACCAAACAAGGAACAAGAGTTAAGGCATTAGAAATAGTCCTAAGTCCGTTAAAGCCTAATTGTACTTAAATAAACATATGAATATGATTTTGAGAAAAACAACAATCTAAATAGTTGAAAATAGTTTAAAATGGGGTTTTGACAAGTTTCATAAAAGTAATTGTTTTCTTTTGATTGTTTTCATTTGTACTTATGTCCTAACACAATTTCATTGTGTTTTGCTTGTATTCCCCCCCTAAAAGCATTGTAAAACGGTAAAATATAGGGGTATGAACTCACCTTATGTGAGTATTCTAGTGAAGATTCGAAATGGTAGAGTTAATTCCACAGTTAGATCCCGTAACAAAACCGAGTCCTAATAGCATATTCATGCAATATGTATGTATATAATTAGCGAATATAATGGCAATTATGTTAAGGAAATATCCTAAGATGTAAGATTTACTTACAATAAGGAGTGTTAGAAGTAAATCGTGAGGCTGTTGGGAGTTTTCGGTCAGCCTCGGCGTTTTCGGTCAGAGATGATTCAAGATGTTCTTGGTGTTCTTGGTGAAACCAAGAGGATCAAGGTGTTTTCGGTTGGGATTTAAGGAGATGGAATGATGATTGCTTGATGATTTGAAAAACACTAGATGAATTCGGTATGATCCTATGAAGATTCAAGAGTATTTCGCATGATACTTAAGAGAGAAGTAAGGATTTTTGGCTTGTGTTCTTGAGAGGGAAAAGTGAGTTTTCGGCTGGAAGGTGAGGTAATGAGGATGTGTTTTTGGTGTCCTATATAAATAGGATAGAAAAGTCGATGGGACATGTTCGTTGGGATACACAAAACACCTCAAAACCCATGACAATTGGATATAATTTAGCATATTTTCGATCAACCACTCTATCCGAGAAATAGTTTTCAGCCGAGAACGGGTACCATGCGAGGTTTGCGGTCCGTAGGGTTTACGTCCGAGAATACGTTTGCTGTCTGAAGAGTGTTTGTGGCCGAAAATGGTTTGCGGTCCGAGGTAAGTATGCTTTGCGAGGGTTTTCAGTGGGAAGGCTCCTATGTGAGACTTCTCGGATTGAGTGTTTTTAAATTCCCATTTTTACAACACTTTTAATAAAAGGTTCAAACATATCAAAATTATTATTTTAACCTTAATAATTTAATCAAAACAACAATTTGACTTTTATTTGATATGATTAACTTTTATAGATTTGGAAAAATATCAGTTTGTCACATCATCCCCCTGTTAAAGGGAATTTCGTCCCGAAATTAAGTCTAAAATGAAGACTCATGGACTAGGGAAAAGATGCGGGTATTTTGTTGCATCTGGTCTTCTCATTCCCAAGTGAATTCAGATTCCCGCTTGGCATTCCAGCGAACATTCACTATGGGTATACGACTTTGTTTGGTTTGTTTAACTTCCTTATCCATGATTTCTACCGGTTCTTCCACGAAATTGAGGCTCTCGTTTATCTCGATTTCATCGAGTGGGATCACAAGAGTCTCATCGGATAGACACTTCTTTAGATTAGACACGTGAAAGGTAGGGTGTACGTTGCTAAGTTCTTGGGGTAGTTTGAGTTTGTAAGCTACCAGGACGATTCTAGCGATGATCTCGAAAGGCCCAATGTACCTTGGATTAAGTTTGCCATGCTTTCCGAAGCGTATCATGCCCTTCCAGGGTGAGACCTTCAATAGAACGCGGCCACCTATCTAGAATTCCAAGGGTTTTCGTCTTTTGTCGGCGTAGCTCTTCTGTCTATCCCTATAAGCTTTTAATCATTCACGAATTTGAGCAATGTTTTCAGTCGTCTCTCTGATGATTTCCGGGCTAGTGAGAGTGTTATCAGGAACTTGTCCTTTAGCTAGTTGTGTATTGCCCTCTTCAACCCAATACAGATGATGAGATTAAAAACCTTTTAGATCGATAAAATTCTGAGACAGATCAATCAAGAACACAAAGTGAATATGAACACAAGATTAATCAATACTTATGTCGAATGATTAAAAGGCCACACCTCAAAAGAACTCTATGAAGAATTCCTACTGTAGAGGTGTGGTAGGGTTACAATGATAAAATAGACAACTTGCTTACATACGGTGCATGCATGCATTACATATAGTAAACCCTAATAAATGAAACACGGCTGGACAGGCCCAGAACCATGAGAACAATGGACTTAGACTAAAAAGCCCAATGACGCAACACTTCTTAACCCAACAATCTTCCCCTTTGCGTCAATTGAGGCGAGAGATTACTGTTGCAGAGCATGTGCGGTCTTCTTTACTGTTTTGAACAGCTTCGGTATGATAGCAAGAATAGTGCGAGGAAAGTTGATATACCACCGAAGCATGTCATTGAAAATCTTCTTTGCATCATCATCGTTGGATTTACATTTGTTTGTTATATCCAGAATGTGTTCAAGAGAAACCATGGAAAACAGATGTTTGTCAAATAAAGCGAACAAACATTTCAAAGGAGTAGCCGATCCTCTAATATCTTTAGTAAACATCATCGTCAAGTGTTCGGTGTCAATCTTGCCCATACGCATCTTATTCACATCACTGGATTTGCAAATAGGTCTGACAATAGGCTTCTTCCTCAGAGCAGAAGAAATCTCCTGATCAAGCTTTGCTACTTCATGAATATACGACACCAACATTCTCTTTTTGTGATCAATAATGGGTTCGTACTTCTGCTCGTTAGTCAGCAAGAGGTTAGTCAACAGAATCCAGTCATGAGGATTGAGATTTGGCAGATCAGCAAGAGAAATTTCATGAACTGAATCGTCAGAACCACGAGTAATCCGGAACTTCACATTAATAAATTTCCCCGGAGCAACTGGCTTCATAACCTTGACCGTAGTAATCTTCTTTGCACTCCAGGTCAGATATTGAGGTTGCGAGAAAGCAAGATAATAATCAATCAGTTCTCTATCAACCTTCGGGTCAAGTGAGGGAACATAAGCAATTAGCTCTAAACAATAAAAAACAAATGCCCTTCGGGTAATCGGCATATCAAATTGAGCATCTTTTGAGTTCTCCAGGTCATAAGAGATAACCGGTTCAAGCCATTGAGTACTTGGGGACTCAATCGCTTCCTTCAGTAGATTCTCCAATGTCCATAATGGAAAAGAGATTTACTTCGTTCCAAAATGGCATGGGCGTCTTTATCTTTTCTTTCCCTCTCTTCGGTCTGAGTAGTTTGCTTTAACAACCCTTCTTGATTCTCTTCTTCTTCTCCACTTTTACCAATGATTTTCTTTCCTTTGTCTTGAACCATTGAACCCGAAGCTTCATTATCCTTCGGTTCATTGAGGACATTTGGTTCAACAGGAGGAGGTAGAAGATTTTCACTTGTTGGAGTTTGGCTTGTAGGGCTTTGTTTTGGTGGAGGTTGATCTACTTCTCCCCCTTGTTTTGGAGGGACACCGGACTCCGAAACACCTTCAATCCTGCTCAGAATGGAAAGCACATGACGCAATTTTTCAGCCAAACGTCTCTTGATGGTCATGGTGACAACCGTATCATGGGCATCCAGGAGATCGACCAGAAGAGCATGAACATCTCCAACATAGCTTTTTACAACTGCACGTTCGTTCTTGAGACCATCAATCTCCTTCTGTGCTTGGGAAAGCTTGACAGATTGAGTTTTTAGCAGAGTAGTTTGTCGATCTATCTCATCCATCACTTTATTTTCGAAAGCTAAATCAGCCAGGAGTTTGTTGAGACGAGAGTTGATAGACCTTTGGAGCTCCAAGTGATCAGTTTGGATGGAAGAGCGAACAGTGTCAAATTTCACTAGTTCGGCTTAAAGAGAAGAGACAAGCTTTTCGACAGCGGTATTTACTGTGTTTGCATTCTGTTGGGAGTCAGCTTGGAGAGACTTGAATAATTCTTTAGCATCAGAAAATAGTTTTTCGATAGTTTCGGTCGCTGACTTGGTAGAAGCATCAACTACCTGGGTTGCTTTTTGAATAGAAGATTCGTGCTGCTGAACCAGGGTAGCCAGTAGAGCTTGAATAGCAGTGTCAGAGTATGCTGAGGTGGGGGATTGGGATGAAGAGGCGAGTAGAGTATCAAGCTTCTCATTCAATGCCTTGAGATGCCTCTTGGTGACTGAGGCATCGTCATCTTCATCACTCTGAACAGTGTAAGGACTGAAAAGTATCAAAATCCATATCAGCGCCACCAAGAATAGTATCTGATTCGTTGAAGTTTATTGGAGACAGATGTTGTGAGGTATTGGGGGTTTCGACACCTAAAGTTCGTGCCGCCACATCAAATGTGTTGACATTAACAGGTGGTTTGGTTGTAGTGGTAGTTATGATGGTGGTTGTTTCGGTGAATAGAGGAGGTGGTAATGGTGTAGAAGTGGGAATTTGAGAAGTGGTTGGAGGAGGGCATCGAGCAATAGAAATTGGAACAGTGAAGGGATGAGGAGATGGAAGTGTGTTAGTAAATATTACCTCAGTTGAGTTTTCATGGACCGAATCCTCAGACTGTTCTTGCTCTCTTTCTGGTTCAACCTCTTCATCTTGATCAAATGGAACATATTCACTATCACTAGAGGATGGGGCTTTCGGCTTGTGTGCCTTCTTATTTATCTTTTGCTTCTTAGGAGCCAAAGGTTCTGCAGCTTGACCTTTTCGTTTCTTAGGAGTGATAGGTTTGGAGGAGGGCCCCTCTTGAATTTCCTTCCTTGTATCTCTTTTCTTGCCCCGTTTAGCTGGTTTATCAGCCATATCAAGCAATTGTTGTATCTCTGGGGTTAACTGTCTTGGCCCCGTGGCTGAAAGCTGTTTGTGTTCATTAATGATTTTGCTAGCCTTTCAAACGCACCGATACATAGATTCCAGAATTGAACCGACAAAAGAAAACTTAGTGAAATCGGCCACGATGATTTTGGTGGTGTGAAAGGTTTCAATTGCATAAAGAAATCTTAGTGTGACGAGATGAAGAATTCAAGCTTTGAATCAATTGAGTCCACAGAATGGAACCATAGTCAAGATTGATTCCATGATACAGACCATAGAGAATGGTCATGAAACCCTTGCTAGCACCATCAGACCCAACAACACGTTCAGAAAAACTCTTAGATAGAAGAGTAAACAGTCCATTCCATTGAGGAGGAAGACAAGACTTTTTAACCTTTGTAATCGTTGTGAGAATGTCAGTATACCCCATATTGTAGAACATTTCAAAGAGTTGTACAGTGGAAATCGAGTCGGGGTTCAACATTGAGTCTGTATAAGGTAGCCCTAAAAGAGAACAAAACCTAGCTTTCGAGACTGAAGTCTTCTTATAAAAAATCTCAAATAAAATTCTTTCATCGGCCTTGACATACTTAGCAGAAGAATAAACCTGAGAAAGGAGGGACATTGGAACAACATTGACTTTGGTAAGAGCATTTACCAGTGGTGAGTATTTTAGGCATTCGATGATCTGCAGCATGTAGGAATCATACTTGTAAGGCACCAAGTTGATGATCAGATTCTGGTTGGGTTGGATTGTGAGGTGAGAGGATTGAGCGGTGTTTTCTTGAACGGAAGAAGAATCTGCCATTGTTGAAGCTTGGTGAGGAAGATGAACAATAGAAGAAGAGAAATCGCCTTGTGAATACTTGAGAGTATTTGTAAAGTGGAAAACGGAATGAAACAAAATCCTTTATACGATTTCCAGGAGAGAGAAATATCTCTTAATAATGATAGGGGGACGTTCTGAAACGACGCCTAAAAAAATGCGATTTGACAACTGGCTTTCCCCAAAAGGAGCATGTCAGGCAGCGTGACGATAGGGTAACGTTTCAAATTCACGCGCCTTTTTCAAAATCTTATCCATTTCTCGCCTCTGCAAATTAACTAATTGGTTCACATTCCTTTTCAAAACTGAGCACCTGTCACATCTTTAATACTAAGAACACCCTTAGAAGCGAAACATTAGATCGACAAATTGTCATTGGAACCACGAACCAGATTTTGGAAGATCATAAAGAACTTTGTGCATGAGTGTGCCAAAGAAAAAGAAATAAAGCAAATTATTGATGTGGAATTTTAGTGATGTCTTTTGTGACACAAAACTGTGGATCCCGGGCACGAATCGCTTCCTTCAAAGTCAAGAGAGACTAAGAAGTGTCTTTGTGGTATCCCGTTGAAGTACGATCAAGTGCTTGTTAAGAAGCAATGAAAGGCATTTTTTCAATATTCGGCTGTAAGGGTGGCTTTCGCTTCAACTGAACTACGGATCTTGATATAAGACCGAAAGTCGAGTGAAGTACTTGTGTGGCCGGTGTAGCTAAAAACAACAAGTAGGTGTGACAATTTCAATGACTTGGTGATTATTACAGAAATCTCAAAACAAAATAAAACTGGATCTTTTGGCTAGAAAATATCTTTGTATAAGAACATTTCATAAAGATCTCGCAAATAAAAAAAAGATTTCTAGATACATACCACATGAGTGGTTTCGTTAATACATGGGTGAAAAACTAGAACGTTTGATTGTTCACCGTCAATTCAATTAAGGTATTGGATTTTGGGTTTCACTTAGCACGTGGTGAAACGAAACTAAGATCATTAACACATATTTCGTGTAACCATAAACCTCAGTGGTAGATTCTGAGAGTCTCAAGGGTTACATTCATGAAACGTAGTGTGATGGAGAAAAGTAAGAAGGTGGTTACAGAACCGAAAGTACCTTTGCTATATAATTAGGACAGAGCAGATAACTCTTAACTCATTGTGAGAAGAATAAGGTAGCTCGTGGCTTAAGTGATATTTGCATCCTGATTGGGAAGAAACGATTTGTATATACCGAATCAGTAAGGCTTCACTTAGAGTCTGTGAGGCTTTGGACAACATGCAGCAACATGCTTCTAGGGACTTAGCTAGCATACAGAGTAATAGAATATACCTTCCCCATGATTCATGATCGAGATAAGTAGCAAGTCTGATAAAATCCAGATAAAGAAAATATTTTTGTGTTTTTGATATATCTGAAAAAGAACTAAAACAGAAAGGAAAAATATTTTTGTATTTTTGATTCTTAAAAAAATATAAAAACAGAAAGGAAAAATATTTTTGTATTTTTGATATTCCTGAAAAAAAAACGGAAAAAAATAAAAAAATGTACAAAAGTATACAGAAAGTATCAACCGAATGTTCGCCTTTGGATAGAGGAGGCGAAATATACCGAGCGTTCGGTTCAATTTGGTAACCGAAAAAATCGGAACCGAAATAGACCGAGCGTTCGCTCTATTTCGCTTGTTAGTTTTAAAGAGGCGAAAGCGAAGGTGAAACCTAATGAAGTGAAAATGGTTTCGGTACAGATTCAGCTTCCATCATTCCTAAGCCTTGGAGTATTCTATTGAAGGTTGCTTTAGGCAAAGCTTTCATAAATATGTCAGCCAATTGATTAGCGGATCGAACGAAGTGAACTTCGACATTACCATCTTCTACGTGATCCTTGATGAAGTGATATCGCAGTGCAATGTGTTTCGTCTTGGAATGCTGCACTGGGTTGTGACAAATACGGATTGTGCTTTTTGAGTCACAATACAAGGGAATTTTATTCATATTCAGACCATAATATCGTAGTTGGCTTTGAATCCAGACAAACTGTGAGGTACAAGATGTTGCATCTATATATTCAGCTTCGGCAGTGGATAACGATACACACGTTTGTTTCTTGGATTGCCAGCTGACGAGTTTACCATCGAGAAATTGACAACCGCCAGTTGTGCTCTTTCGGTCTAGACCACATCCTCCAAGATCGGCATCTGAGAATGATTGAACAAAAAATCCTGATTTAGCTGGATACCATATGCCGAGAGATGAGGTTCGCTTTAAATATCATAGAATGTTCTTGACATCCACCATGTGAGGTTCGCACGGATTGGCTTGGAACCTGGCACAATAGCAAACAGAAAACATGATATCTGGTCTACTAGATGTAAGATACATTAGTGATCCTATCATTTGATGACAGAGGGTCATATCAGCAGCCGGTTTTTCCAAAGATGGTGTCAGCGTCGTCCTGAAATCCATTGGAACTTTCACTCTAGAGTCTCCCATCATGCCGAACTTTGCCAGTAATTCCTTCGTGTAAGCCTCCTGATTGATAAAAAGGCCTTCTGGTCCCTGTCTTATGTTCAGGCCAAGGAAAAAGTTAATTGGACCCATTGAGCTCATCTCAAATTTAGTCTCCATCAATTTTCGAAATTCAGCTGTTAAGCTGGGATTCGTGGAACCGAAAATGATGTCATCGATATAAATCTGGACTATCATATGGTGGTCACCCTCTTTCTTGCGAAAGAAGGTTGGGTCAACCGAACCTTGTTTGAATTTAGACATTTTTAGAAAGCGAGTTAAAGTTTCATACCAGGCTCTAGGAGCTTGCTTTAGACTGTAAACTGCCTTGTCCAGAATGTAGCAATGATCAGGATATTTCTCATTCACGAAACCTAGTGGTTGTTCAACATATACGGTTTCTTCCAACTCCCCATTCAGAAAAGCACACTTGACATCCATTTGAAACACTTCAAAATTCTTATGTGCTGTGTATGCCAAAAAGATCCACACGGATTCTAACCTTGCTACTGGAGCGAAGGTTTCTTCATAATCGATCCCTTCTTCCTGACAATATCCCTTTTCAACAAGTCTCGGTTTGTTACGTATCACGTTCCCTTCTTTGTCCATCTTACTACGGAAAACCAATTTTAAACCAACTACAGATGCATCCTTTGGAGTAGGAATCAGTCTCCAAACGCGATTTCTCTCAAACTCATTGAGTTCGTCTTGCATAGCCTTTACCCAATCAGAATGATCAAGTGCAGTGTAGACAGATTTCGGTTCTATCTTGGAGACGAATGAATTAAACATGCAATATTTCACTTGAGAGAATAAAGCAGTGTGTTTCGCTTTAACTTGAGAACGAGTAAGGACTCCCTCAGATGATTCACCAATCACTTGTGTTTTCGGATGATCCCTTGTCCATTTAGTGAGAGGAGGGTAATTAGGATCATAGGCAGAATTCAGTTCAATATTTATTTCCTCTTCGAATTCTGATTGAAAGTCTGAATCGTCATTTGGATTTTGATTCTCCCCCTCGAATGGACTTTCATGGGTCATGGTTGGAGACGGGTTCTCCCCCTGGACAGGCGGATCTTGTTTACTTGATGGAGACGAATCATCCCCTACAGTGGCGTGCTATCTTTTGGAGGTTCGCTTGAAGCATGAGGTTCGCTAGAAGCATGAGGTTCGCTTTCCATTTATTTTGCAGCGTCATTGATTATCTTCTGTAGGTTATCGAATTTGTTATCGGCTTCCTTCGCTTTAGAGTTGATGGCCTTTTCTGGTTCATCAAAGAGCAACAAATATTCTTCAAACAGATTGGATATTGGTGCTATGAATTTACCAGTCTCAGGAAAGATTTCCTCCATTAGACCTTCGCTTGATTGAAATTTCTTCATGTAATTATCATCAAACGTGACATAATAGGTTTCTTCTATCTTCTTTGATCTTTTGTTGAGAACCCTATATCCCTTGGAGGTTAGAGAATACCCCAAGAAAATCCCTTCATCAGCTTTCACATCAAACTTGTTTCGATTCTCTTTAGAGTTGAAGATGAAACATCTGGAACCGAAGACATGGAAAAAATTGACGTTAGGTTTGCGATTATTAAGAATTTCATATGGAGTGATAGAAAATCGCTTATTGAGAAAGGATCGGTTCTGAGTATAGCAAGCAGCAGCTATAGCATCGGCCCAGAAATACAGAGGAAGAGAAGCGAAGATAATCATAGTTCGTGCTGCTTCACATAAAGATCGGTTGCGTCTTTCAACTACTCCATTCTGCTGTGGAGTGTAAGGAGCAGAGAAGTTGTGTGTAACTCCTTTTTCGGATAGAAATTCTTCAAAGCCTCTATTCTTGAATTCTAATCCGTTGTCGCTTCTGATGTTACGAACCAGCTTTCACAACTGAACTTCCACTTGCTTTATAAAGTTCTTCAGCTTTGGAGTAGCCTCTGATATCTGTTTAAGAAAATATACCCAAGTGAAACATGAAAAATCATCAACAATAACAAGTATGTACTTACTACCGCCAATACTCTCAAATGCTGAAGGTCCACAAAGATCGATATGCAACAGTTGAAGAGATTCAATGATCTTTGTGTTCACAAGAGTTGGATGACTGTTCCTGCTTTGCTTCCCCATTTCACATGCAGCGCATAGATGCTCCTTATCAAACTTCAAGAGGGGAAGACCTCGTACATGATCACCAAGAACGAGCTTGTTGATATCTTTAAAGTTGAGGTGCGAGAGTCTTCGGTGCCATAACCAGCTTTCATCAGAGTGAGCCTTCGTTAGTAGACATATAGCAGGCTTCCCTCGTATTAGATTTGGATTAAGTGGATATATCTCGCCTTTTCGCTGCGACTTCAGTAGAATTGTTTTTGTTTTCTTCTCTATGATCTCTGATCGTTCATCATCGAACAAAACCTTCAGACCAATTCCCACAACCAATTGTGAAACACTGATTAGGTTGTGTTGTAATCCTTCTACATAGGCAACTTTACGGATTGAGAAATATCCATTTGTAATCATCCCGTAGCCCTTTATCGTGCCACGAGAGTTGTTTCCGTACTTGACACATCCACCATCTTTGAGAGACCGAAACTCCCTTAGCTCTTCCTTCCTCCATGTCATGTGACACGAGCAACCACTATCAATATACCAGTCGTCGTCGAACTGCTCGTCACGTATAACCTGCAAGAACTAAGCGGATTTAGGAACCCAAAGTTGCTTGGGTCCTGGTGAGACTTTTACAGAAGATGGAAAAGCAATCGAAAGATCAACCTATACATTCGTTGTATTAATGTGGTTTCGTCTTTTCTTTTAATGGTGTAAACTTTGACTTTTTTTTCTTTCATATTCGATTTGTTTGAATCAGATTGCTTAATTTTGTTTTGATTCCTAACAAATTCTTTCTTAATCTTCCTAGGGTTAGTGGTCGGCTTATTCGTTTGAGCTTCAGAATCTGAGATGGGCTTCCTTTTCCCTTTAACATCCTTGAAAGGAGTTTGATTTGGTTGAGAGTAAGGATGGTTGTGTTTCTTGGTGAACTTTCTTGGAGAAGATGACCTGTGAGCGAGATTCCCCTTTTGTTTCTGTGAAGCACAGGAATGACAGTGTGAACACTGTTTAGGTTTCGCCTGCGAATTTGCTTTCGCTCTTTGACTGGAAGCTTTTTGTTTATTCACATAGTTGGAGTTTTGAGATTGCCAAAACTGCTTCCTCTTACTGATATTTTTCTGATATCTCCTATTTAACTGATGTTTTTGCTCTGCTAGTTGTTTGGAAGATTTGTGAATGTTAACGTTTGGTTTCGTCTTCTTGGCATGAGGTTCGGTTCTTACTGTCTGAGGTTCGCTTGAACCTTTTGAAGATTCACTTTGAAAGTCTTTTGTACCACTTGTACATCCTTTAGCAAAGCTAGATGGCTTATTGATTGGTTCAACCACGCATCTACCTTTCACTCTCCACGAGGTTCATTCCGATAATCCTTTCGTTTCATTTGCATTATCTATTCTGGGTAGACCAAAAGTACTCATCACAGCCATCAGCATTGTCTTCATCTACCAAGGTAGATAGCTCAACAGTTTGCTTCTTGGTAAATCCAGTGGTGGCGTACACTTGACTTGGTACAATTTGCACCTTTTGGTATACAACAACTTTTTCTTTCAGGACGTTGTTCTTGTCTTTAGACGATCGAGCGAACTCAACAGAGTTTTCACATATAAGGACATTTTCTGGCTCAGGTTCGGTTTTAACAGTCAACCTCGTCCTCTACAGAAATTTCACTCATTTCATTATCCTCGTCAAATTCAGAAGTATTTTCAATGTCAATCTTGTTATTTGAACTTAACCTAGAACTCGATGAATCAAACTTCTGTACAGTTTCAGTCTTCATTTTCAATTTATCATTTCATCCAGTAAGTTTCTAAGCTTGTCCTTGTGGTCTTTGGACTTAATAAATGACTCGATTTTGTCTAGTCCAATCCTGTAGGCTTCAGAAGTTTCTTCTGATGAGACGATTGATTCACACTTATAGCAATCAACATCTATTTCATCTTCCTTTAATTCAAATTAAGGCAAAATCATTTTGTGAATTTTTTGCCAATATCACAATCTAAATGCAAATGAGTAATATTTGTGTAAAGACGTATAGCAATTAAGCAAAAAATGTTCCTTTGTTTCAAAATTTTCAAATTGTCACGTTGCAAATATATCAGTTCGTCTCTTGCCCTAACCAAATCTAACTCCTTCTGCTCTATCCAGAATCCTCGCTCCTCACTCTTGGAAGACACCCTGCTAATTTGATCAGTTAGGTTAGCATTTGTGAGGCGAGTTGTTTTAGGCTACCACTTAAGCTAGAAAATTTGAATTTTAAATCATTTAATTCCTTTTCATAGTTAGAGACGGGTATTTTAAGTGTTTCAAGGATAGAATTTACCTTCTTTATCAACTGATCACATTCATTGATCTGTTCTCCAACCGATTTCGCTGTGAAACATCTATCTTCCCTCTCTTTCGCTTCATCATACTCGTTATCTGTAGTGTAACCTCTCATTTGTGACACACCAGTTGTCACCATCAGACACTTTCCAGCAAACTCAGAACCTTCTTCCTTCGCAACGAATGCCCTGCAATGAGTGGGCTTGCGAACTTCCTCGTCTTCAGAATCAGTAGACCATACCTTTACTCCACCAAACTCGTTTACTTCAGTATTTTCCTGCACAAGTAACACAGGCATGGATTTATCGTTAGACTTCTTTTTCTTGGCTTCTTCAAGCTTACACATGTAGTAAGCTTCATCGTCTTCACCCTATTTCTTCTCATTCAGTCTCCTTAGCATGCATTCCTTCGGTAGATGGTTTTTTCCATGACAATAATTACAGTCATAGCCTGAGTCACCCACAAGTTTCCTCTCCTTCTTCTCTTCTTCCTTTTGAGGAGTGCTTTTGAACTCTTCTTTCACTTTCTCTGAACTGTAGCTTCCTTGCCAGTTTTGGTTCTTGGCGATAGGGAACTTCCTTTTAGCGAACCGTTTGGGGTTAGACACCATCAAAGCGTATTCTTCATTAGCCAAATCACATTCAGAAAGACCTGACTCTGCTTCTTCTTCAATTGAATTCTTACCTTTCATGTGACTTGAGCATTCCCATGAGCTTCGCCAACGAGTAGGTTTTAAACTGTTCATGAGCTTTAACAGTTGAAACCACCGCCATCGATTCTGGTCTTCGACCATTCATAAATGTGACCTTCTGCTCGATCACCTCTCTGCCGATTCCGTGCTTAATCATCTTACTAATAAGATGGTTGTAACGATTGAATGTTTGAATGAGACTTTCATCTGGCTTTTGCTTGAAGTCACCAAACTCTGAAAGTAGAACAGTTTGAATGGAGTGCTCGAGATCCGCATCGGTGGAATATAACTCCTTAAGCCTGTCCCAAATCTCCTTCAAAGTAGTACACGAACTCACCAGATGAAAAGTGTCTGATTGTAAATCGAATCTGATCATCCTCATAGCTTTTATGTTGCTTATCAGTTTGTCCTTCTCATCTTGAGGGATATCCTTCACATCAATCCTAAGCTGATTGTATTCTTTCTGTGTCTTTATGGTTCTATTGGTTCCAGAGTGAACGAAGGGACCCAATGTTATAGCCTCCTAGATCAGGTACCCGTTTTCTTCTGAGCCAAGAACATAATCTTCAAAGTGAAGAGCCCAGAACTCATACTCGTGAGTATACAAAATCGAAATCCTTGTAGTCAAACCAATGTTGTTGGAGATGTTGATGGGATTGGTTTGAGAGTCGTCGTGATACATGATGACTTGATTTGATTACCTGTCAAGAATCAGACTTGTAAAGCGGTATTAGGGTAATATTGAGATCAATGAACAACGTCAATGGAGTAATGACGACTTAATAGATTCGATAAAAGGGGAAACCCTAAAGATATTCTTCAAACAGAAGAGACGCGTATGATTTACATAGCCTCCTGCTCTGATACCAATTGATGAGATTAAAAACCTTTAGATCGATAAAATTCTTAGACAGATCAATCAAGAACACAAAGTGAATATGAACACAAGATTAATCAATACTTATGTCGAATGATTAAAAGGCCACACCTCAGAAGAACTCTATGAAGAATTGCTACTGTAGAGGTGTGGTAGGGTTACAATGATAAAATCGACAACTTGCTTACATACGGTGCATGCATGCACTACATATAGTAAACCCTAATAAATGAAACACGGTTAGACAAGCCCAGAACCATGAGAACAATGGACTTAGACTAAAAAGCCCAATGACACAAAACTTCTTAACACAACAACAGAGGTGATCTGCCCTTACGACCATAAAGGGCTTCGAATGGAGCAAGTTTGATACTGGTATGGTAGCTGTTGTTGTATGAAAACTCGACCAATGGAAAATGGATATCCCACGTTTTACCAAAGTCGATCACACAAGCTCTCAGCATGTCTTCTAATGTTTGAATTGTTCTCTCACTTTGCCCATCAGTTTGTGGTTGGTAGGCTGTACTCATGTCCAGCCTAGTTCCTAGGGATTTTTGTAGCGACTTCCAGAAACTTGAGGTGAATCTACTGTCTCTATCAGAGATAATATATATGGGCACACCATGTAGTCGCACAATCTCTCTTATGTAGGTTCTGGTCAGTCTCTCCATTTTGTTGGTTTCTTTAATTAGCAGGAAGTGCGCGGACTTGGTTAACCTGTCAACGATCACCCAAATGGTATCGAGACCACCCGTTGTCTTGGGTAAGTTGGTTATGAAATCCATTGTAATCCGCTCCCACTTCCAATCAGGTATTTCTGGTTGCTGCAGTAAACTTGAGGGCTTTTAGTATTCTACCTTAACCTTGGCGCAAGTAAGACACTTGCCCACAAAGGTAGCAATCTCTTCTTTCATGTTTGACCACCAATATAACTTCTTGAGGTCCAGATACATCTTGTGTGAACCTGGATGAACGGAGTATCGAGTATTGTGGGATTCGTTCATGACAACGTCTCTGAACCCACCGAACTTCGGTGTCCAGATCCGATTCACAAGATAACGGACTCCGTCACCCTTGACTTCTAAGTTCTTATCCATCCCTCTTAAGGCTTCACCTGTCACATTATTTGATTTCAAGGCTTCCTGCTGAGCCTCTTTGATCTGTGTGGACAGATGTGAATGGATTGTCATAGTCAATGCTTTGAATCTACGACCTGAGTACTCCTTCTGATTAAGGGAGTCAGCTACTATATTTGCTTTACCGGGATGATAACGAATTTCGTATTCGTAAGTCATTTAGTAGCTCAACCCTTTTTATTTGTCTCATGTTGAGCTCCTTCTGGTCGAATATGTGTTGAAGGCTTTTGTGGTCTATAAAGATAGTGCTCTTCGTACCATACAGGTAGTGTCTCCAGATCTTCAGAGAAAAACCTACTGCTCCTAGCTCAAGATCATGAGTAGTGTAGTTGACTTCGTGTGTCTTAAGTTGTCTTGAGGCATAGGCGATGACCTTTCCCCGTTGCATAAGAACACAACCAAGTCCTTGGTTGGAAGCATCGCAGTAAACTACGAAGTCTTCTATTCCTTCTAGAAGGGACAATATCGGTGCGCTGCATAAGGCTCGCTTTAATGTTTGGAATGCATTTTCTTGTTTCTCTTCCCAGCTATAAGTCACACCCTTTTGAGTCAAGGTGGTAAGTGGTTTGGTGATCCTTGAGAAGTTTTGAATGAATCTGCGGTAGTAGCCAACAAAGCGTAGAAATTGACGAATTTCAGTAGGCGTTCTAGGTGCTGACCAGTTCTCAGTCGCCTTGATTTTGGAAGGGTCCACGTGAATTCCCTCCTCGCTGACCACGTGACCCAGGAATTCGACTCTCCGAATCCAAAATTCACACTTTGCAAAATTCGCATAAAGCTTTTCTGCTCGTAGCGTTTCTAAGACCTGTCGTAAGTGTTGACTATGTTCCTCCTTACTACGTGAATAGATAAGTATGTCATCAATGAATACTATCATGAACTTGTCTAAGTAAGGACGGCACACCCTGTTCATTAAATCCATAAACATTGCGGGTGCATTAGTTAATCCGAAAGGCATCACTACAAACTCGTAGTGACCATAACGAGTTTGGAAGGTTGTTTTGGGAACATCTTCCTCTAGAACTCATAATTGGTGATACCCGGATATTAAGTCAATCTTTGAAAAGTAGCTTGCTCCTTGAAGTTGGCCGAACAAGTCGTCTATCCGTGGTAAAGGATATCGGTTCTTAATGGTTAGTTTGTTTAGCTCGCGGAAGTCGATGTACATACGGAACGATCTATCCTTTTTCTTCACGAACAAGACTGGTTCTCCCCAAGGTGAGAAGCTCGGTCTGATGAATCCTTTGCTGAGTAGTTCGTGTAGTTGACTGGATAGTTCCTGCATCTCTGCTGGTGGTAGACGGTAAGGCGATTTGGCTGCGGGGGTAGCTCCAGTCATTAAGTCGATTCTGAACTCGACTTGGCGTTCTGGTGGTACTCCAGGGAGATCTTCAGGAAAGATGTCAGGAAAATCACGGACTTCAGGAATGCTTTTTATGTCTTTCACTTCCTGATTCCCGTCTACCACGTAAGCTAAGAACGCATGGTATTCCTTTCGTAAGTACTTGTGGGCTTGGATGCATGAGATGATTCGAAGGTTCGTGCCTGGTTTGTCACCGTACACGACTAGGGTTTCACTACTCGGTAGACTAAGATGAACGGCTTTCTCATAACATAGAATGTCAGCACGATGGGGGCTCAACCAATCCATGCCGATGATAACGTCAAAACTTTTTATTGAGACTGGCATAAGGTCTATTTGGAAAGAATAGCTATCTAGAGTGAGGGTGCATCCTATAAATATATCGCTAGTGCTTTCGGTCTTGCCGTTATCCATTTCTACGATAAATGTTTCTTTTATTGTTTGTGGTTGTTGATTGAGTAAGTGTTTAAATTTATGGCTCACGAAACTCCTCTCCGCTCCACTATTAAATAGTATGCATGCATAAGAGTTATTGAGGAGAAACGTACCCGCGACCACCGTGGGATTAGCCACAGCTTCTTCATGACCTATAGCCAAGACTCTCCCCACTCCACCAGCATTTGCTGCTTTCGGGCAGTTCCTCTTGAAGTGCCTAATTTCGCCGCACCCGTAGTAGGCCTGGCTTACTCCAGTACCAGCGACCTGGGTGATTGGTTTTGTTGGTGCCTTACAGAAACGGGCAGTGTACCCCTTCCTGTTGCAGTTAACACTGTGCATCTCCCGGAAGGGTCCGTGATGATGGAAATTACACTTGCTGAATTTAGGGAGGTTTCCAGCATATTGTTTTGCTGGTGCAGGGATAGCAAGGGTTGTTGCAGCATGAACAACCACAATTTGCTGTTTCTTGGTGGGGTTTTGGGCATGTGGGTTCTTCTTTCTGTCCCAAAACTTCCTTTTGTTATCGTTCGCCTTGGCTTGTTCGGGAACAGGGGTCGCTACGCGTTGGCAGACTCCATGGTCGATGACTCTCTGAGCCAAGCGTTTGGCGCTATCGAATGTAGTAGGGTTTGAAGACAATACATCCCCTTGGAATGGAGGTAACAGTCCCCAGATATACCTTTCAATCTTCTTACTTTCTGTGGGAACCATCCCGGGACATAGAGCTACTAGATCACTAAACCTAGTAGTGTAGGCAACTATGTTAGAACCTGTCATGGTAAGGATCCAAAGTTCTTCTTCCAGTTTCTGTACTTCGCCCCTCGGGCAATACTTCCCTGTCATCAGTGTTTTTAAATTCTCCCAGCCCAATGAGTTAGCCACAATGAGTGTAAGTGACTTCACATGGCCATTCCACCATGTGAGGGCCCTATCATAGAAAGTACATGTAGAAAATTTCACTTTGCTCCCTTCAGGGAAGGTGTAGATCTGGAAAATCGACTCCTTTTTCTCGAACCATTGCGATAGAGCAATGATTCCTCCACTCCCATTGAACTTTTTGGGTTTATAGTTGGTGAAATCCTTGTAAGAACACTCCCTAGGGTGCCCATGACTATCTCCATGATGCGATTTGGTACCGGTTCCACCTCCACTGGTACCACTATTGTTGATTTGGTTCAAGGCTGCTGTCACAGCCGCGCTCACTGCAGTTTGGAAAACTACAGGATTGAATTGCGGTGGAGCCGGCGGTGGGGTTGAAGTTATTGAAGGATTGTTGTTGATACGTCTATTCGATCTACGTGGCGGCATCTTTCAGCTATAAAGTTTATAAAGATGAAAATGGTGGTAAAACTTCTTTAGTGATTAAAAGTCAGATGTCTTTGAACTAACTTGCACTAGTTCATCATGTGTTCTTTTAAGGAGTTTATAATAGAAGTCTACCACAAGTAATAACTTGTAACATAATGATATGAAATTGGATGGAAAATTTCAACGAGAATAAAACGCATGTCGATTTATTGGTATACCAGATGCATAGTGTTTGGAAAATTTGACCTTGAAGTAGGTCTACAACATACCAACTTAACTGGAAAACTTCAACAACATACCGACCTATCGAAAGTAAATCTCGAGGTCGAACCATAAACATGAAAAATAACACTAGTGTATATATGTAGACTAAACCTATATCCTAAAGAGTGAGTAGAGTAAGCCCTACTCGCGAAGAGTGCGGTTCTGCTTCGAACTAGTTTCAGCCCTGGATTCAGCCAACTGGCGTTCTGTTTCATACACACGCCTTTCTAATGTTACTTGGCATTCTAAAAGTTTCCTAAAATCGAATATGTTCGCTATTAGTTCCCTCTGCAGGATTTCAGTGTGATTTTGGGTTATTTCCTGGTCTTCGTTCAGGTGGCGAAGGCGAGTTGTGTTGACTACAGTGGTAGCACCAACCTCCAGGACTCGGTGGATGGCTGCTCTTGCTTTCTTATCCTTACGAGCAACTCGACGCACTAAATCAGGGAGGGCTCTGTCTGTTGAGCCTCCCTCATCTAGGTTGTAGAAGCTTCGGTCCCTATTATAGGGAAGGTGATGACCTTGTTCATGATACCACCTCTCTAAGGCCCCGTTTGATAGTTGCTGACTGAGAAAGTGCTGACTGAGAAAGGTCTGTCTGAGTAAGAAAATCTGACTGAGTAAGAAATCATATTGTTTGATTGAAAATCTGACTGAATGTGCTGACTGGTGCAAAATGACCATTTTACCCCGATGCTCTACACGTTTCTATGCAATATGATGATAACAGCAACAATAATAACAACAATAACAACAATAATAACAACAATTACAATAATAATAATAATAATAATAATAATAATAATAACAATAGACATTAATAATAATAATAATAATAATAATAATAATAATAATAATAATCATAATAATAATAATAATAATAATAATAATAATAATAATAATAATAATAATAATGTATACAAAAACTTCCAGTATAATAGACATTAAATATATTATTTTAGAGATAAAACACAAAAAGCCCTTCAGCTTGCTGGTAAACACCATTGCTTCTATAAAGGAGACCCAAGTTCTAATCCCGTAACCTTCATTAGCTGCGAATTTTTATCCAAGCCAAGGGTACTATTGGAAAGCCTTTCTTTCTTTCTCAGTCAGCCATCTCCCAACTTCTTTCTCGGTCATACCTTGCTTTCCGAGTCAAACGCCAAGATTTTGTTTATCAAACACCTTTCGTCTGACTGAGTCAGCCAAAAATGTCTGACCTGACTCGGTCAGATGCATATCAAACAGGGCCTAAGTTTATTGCCTCATTGAGGAGTCGGACCTTGGAAATTCTATCGGGGATTGGAAATTTGGGCTCCTTGAGGTGGTTCATAGACTTATTATTCCGAGTCAGAGTCTTCTTGAATTTCCTCTTCTTCCTATTCCTCAAAGTCTTCTTCTATTGGAGCCACAAGTTCGTCTTCCAGCTCTTCTTCGATCCATCCTCTGTTCCCATGATTGGGAAAGTACGGTTCTCCCAGCAGATGAAATCCAGCCATTCTATCTAAGCGAGAATAGGGGTGTAAGAGATATTAATATATCTATGAAATTTATAATTCATTCCTAATAACATAAAATTTTTATTGGGGGGGGGGGGGTGATCCTTGCCGGGTCCTTCTATAATCACGTAGTGCATACTAGTTATATATAACTAAGGTCGAATAGACCTTCGAATAACTGATCCTACCCTAAGACCACAACCAAACAAGGAACCGGAAGTAGAGCGAAAATCTCAAATTCTAAGCCTATAAATCCTCATTTATATATAACTATAACGTATACACTTAGTAATTATAGACCTACCAGTAAGGGTCTTTTAGTTTTCACATAAGTTATCTATAGCGTCTGAAATACTCCTATAGTATTTTAATTGTATGTTTGATTCTAGAGTTTCTTTGTATATAGAGTTGGTAAGTTTTGAACTTGTTGCAACACCCCGACCATTCCTAGGCATATGCTAAACACCCCTCAAATAGATATAGTTGATCAGGCTATATTAATCCCAGAACTGATTATATATCTCTAGGCCTACTCGTATTGTTCAACAATCATAGTACTTTTGTTTTGTTCCAGTTATAACACTGATCTTGTATGTATGCATGTATACTTTTATAAAATATTAATATATAATAGAAGTATAACTCTTGGTCAGAGTATTTTATCCCATTGTGTTTATAGTTGTATATCTTTTATGGGTTGATATACTTAGTTCACTATAAATAATGCTCTGATACCAATCTGTCACACCCCCAAACCAGAACGACGGAAACGTTCGGGGGCGGAGGACGTCATGTACAGTATCATAACAATTGCATAATAGTAAAACAAGCAACAACATCCATTGCATTTAAAATAGTTAATACATGTGTGTTCTGTGTATTGTTCATAAGACACCAAAAATGTATAGCAAAATAAAAGTAGAGTCTTAAATAAGCTTCGTCTTCTCAAAAACTTGGATGCGTGTACCTGACTACTGGTTTCCTGAGAATACAAGTTATTTTGAAAAGAGAGTATCAACATTTATGTTGGTGAGTTCATAAGATTTTAGTATTTGAAGATGCATTTGTTCCCTGAAAATGTTAGTATGTTCTCCAGAAAATCCCATATTTTCTAGAATAAATGAAAAGTAGTCTTAGGCCTTAAGACCAAAATGTTTGTATGTTTTTGTACTCTGAAATAGTGTGAATGTGTGTTTTCCATAAATGTATGTTTTCTTTAACAGAAAATAGTGTATTGCACTTGTATGAACTCTTTAGTGTATTAGTGCTGAAAGATAATGATAGGTAGTTCTATTCCTTAAAATAAACTACTGAAGTAATGTTTGTTTTGTAAACCCAATTGTTTAGTTAATGCTTAATGTGAATGAGATTATAACCATGCTAAACTGACTAGTGTACTACACGATGTTCTTCAGGCGTCGAAAAGTTATGACATTTGTCACCCGTAGGCCTGCCACTCCAAACTGTAGCTAACAACCGAGGTGCGGGATTGTCAGTACCGTATAGACCTGTACACAAATTCATGCTCTCCCTCCAGGAGACTCTGGTTATAAAACAGGACTTAGCAAGAACCTTACTAAGTACTCTGAAGTAGTGTCTCACATTCTAGTATTAACTCGTTTATGTATAGTGTATATATGTTTTCTAGTTCTTGTAACTGAATAGTATATTTGTAAAGTAAAGTAATTGTACTTATGTGTTTTTTCATGTAATGTATCTTTGAACTAGTAAATAGTGTGAATTGATACTTAAAATATACCTATTATAGTTTACAAGTTGTTATGATGGTAATGAAAATGATAACAAAGTTATTGAAATAAGTTTAATATTCATATATATATATATATATATATATATATATATATATATATATATATATATATATATTTGACATGCATAATTAAGGTTTAACTGACAGTCGGACCGGTGATCCTACCCTAAGCCCACAACCAAACAAGGAACAAGAGTTAAGGCATTAGAAATAGTCCTAAGTCCATTAAAGCCTAATTATACATAAATAAACATATGAATATGATTTTGATAAAAACGGCAATCTAATTAGTTTAAAATAGTTTAAAAAGGGGTTTTGACAAGTTTCATAAAAGTAATTGTTTTCTTTTGATTGTTTTCATTTGTACTTATGTCCTAACACAATTTCATTGTGTTTTGCTTGTATTCTCCCCCTAAAAGCATTGTAAAACGGTAAAATATAGGGGTATGAACTCACCTTATGTGAGTATTCTAGTGAAGATTCGAAATGGTAGAGTTAATTCCACAGTTAGATCCCGTAACAAAACCGAGTCCTAATAGCATATTCACGCAATATGTATGTATATAATTAGCGAATATAATGGCAATTATGTTAAGGAAATATCCTAAGATGTAAGATTTACTTACAATAAGGAATGTTAGAAGTAAATCGTGAGGTTGTTGGGAGTTTTCGGTCAGCCTTGGCGTTTTCGGTCAGAGATGATTCAAGGTGTTCTTGGTGTTCTTGGTGAAACCAAGAGGATCAAGGTGTTTTCGTTTGGGATTTAAGGAGATGGAATGATGATTGCTTGATGGTTTGAAGAACACTAGATGAATTCGGTATGATCCTATGAAGATTCAAGAGTATTTCGCATGATACTTGAGAGAGAAGTAATGATTTTTGGCTTGTGTTCTTGAGAGGGAAAAATGAGTTTTCAGCTGGAAGGTGAGGTAATGAGGATGTGTTTTCGGTCTCCTATATAAATAGGATAGAAAAGTCAATGGTGCATGTTCGTTAGGATATACAGAACACCTCAAAACCCGTGACAACTGGATATAATATGGCCTGTTTTCAGTCAGGCACTCTATCCGAGAAATAGTTTTCGGCCGAGAACAGGTACCATGCGAGGTGTGCGGTCCGTAGGGTTTACGGCCGAGAATGAGTTTGTGGTCCGAAGAGTGTTTGCGGCCGAAAATGGTTTGCGGCCCGAGGTAAGTATGCTTTGCGAGGGTTTTCGGTGGGAAGGCTCCTATGCGAGACTTCTCGGATTGAGTGTTTTTAAATTCCCATTTTTACAACACATTTAATAAAAGGTTCAAACATATCAAAATTATTATTTTAACCTTAATAATTTAATCAAAACAACAATTTGACTTTTATTTGACATGATTGATTTTTATAGATTTGGAAAAATATCGGGTTGTCACAGTTTGTTCGTTTATCAATGCTTTATAAATTAATTAGAAACTTGTTGAATTTAACTTAGATTTAATTTGTAATTAATTGGAATTAATCATAATTAATAAAGAATTGATTAAAGGTACAGGGACTACATGTTAATTGTTAAATAGTTGAGCAATATGAATATTATAGAAACCCTAAAAGGGATGGACGGTTTTGGGAGGCCTAGAAGGCTTCTAGAATTGTTCTAGGTAACAGATAAGGAAAGGATTTCAATCTACATTGAATTTGATTGTTTAATTGATTCAAATCTGTTTTATCTGTAAGTTACCTTAACTATAAATAGACTCTTATAGCCTTCATAGTTTCGTTTCTAATCTTCCATTCACTTAGAGAATCCGCTTTTCTCAAGTGGCCTCTCCTTTCTCCTTAATTTTCTAAGGTTTTAGAGTTTTAGGTGTAAGCCTTTAGATGCATTCCTACTTTGGGGACTAGTCCTTCCAAGAGCTTTCAAGTGTTCAAGATCTTCAAAGGAATCAAAAGTATATACGATTATACTTGAAATATTAGTAATTCTACCCCCTTTTTGTTAGTTTATATTCATAGTTTTGAAAGTAGGTTGCTATAATAGTAAGACCTAGGTTTAGGGCGCATGTATACTTATGATTATTTTTGAATGCTTTAGTTGCCTAATATTAGTGTATAGATGCATAGAAAACTCTTTAGTGGTATCAGAGCCATTATGTTTTGCTATAATTTCAAATTTTAGGATTTATCTTTAGTTTTAAATATTATTTTAATCTATTCAAATTGGATAATTAAACTAAGAAGATAAACTTGCCTAAGTGATTTGAAATTATAAATAATGATTTAACATTAATTAATTAACACTTAATTAAAGATAATTTGTTTAAATCATATAATTTTAAATTGCTTAAAACTCACCTTACATATAATTCTAAAAGTTTATAAAAGAATATGTAAAAACAAAAGAATTTATATATGTAATATGATTATTATATGTAAAAGAATAATACAACATGTGTCCTCACATGTTTAATTAAAGATGGTTAGTCGAATCAAGAACATCACTCATTCATGAAGCCATTTAATAAGAGAGGTATAAGGAAACAACCTATAAAATGACCGTTGAATGAGTGCCCTTTTCAACCATCGCTTCTTTGCGTGGTTAATTGTCGTTAGACGAAAGGGTTTGATAGGACGATGGCTCATTAAAAGCCTAATGTATAAAGTACTAAACAAAATTCCCGTCTTAGTTACATCAGGAAATATGATGTAACACCCGTCAAAATTAGGTCAATAACAATCACATGTGATTATACCAATCATGTAAATGTGATTTTGTCAAAACAAGTAATGTAGTAAACTTACTATGTATTTCATGATAAATTCTAATACAAATATGAACTTTCTTTATGATACAACTCAAAGTATACGTCCATACGATTCCAAAACTATAGAGAACGTCTGAATCTGACTTCGCGTGAAGAAGTTATGATAACCGAACACTCTAAATCTCTATAATAAGAGGAATTTAAAATAGACTTAGAATTAGATATTGAAGTCTAAAATAGAGTTGTAGTAGTCATAAATACCTACGCGTGGATATAAAGAACGTTAAAAACGGAGTTCGTATGCGAAAGTTACGACCTTCCGAATATACAGCTGTCAGAAACCCTAATCCGACTGAACTCACGACGTAAGCATAGAAACTCACGATGTGAGGTGTCAAATTGCCACATTTCGGACCTAGAAGATGCGTGATGAGGCTACGAAGAGATAAGCTCTAAGCTCACGACGTGAGGAGTCATATGGCCACCTTCGGAAGCTAGAAGACGGATAGCAAGTCTACGAAGAGATAAGTTCCAAACTCACGACGTGAACAATGAGTTTTTCACATCGTTAGGGCCAAAAATCTTCCTATAAATAGAAAATCCGGCCTTCTCTTTCCTTACACCTGAATTTCTTCTCTCTCTCCCACTCTCATTTGCTGAAGCCCTCTTGCATCTCGAGCCCGACGACCTCGTACCGCTGACCGTTTCTGCTTAGATTACATAAAATCACGCTATTAAGGTAAGTTTCACGGCCCCACCTTCTAATATTTTCGGGGGAAAACGCATGATAAATATTGTATATACGTTACTATTATGTCTATATGATAGTATATTAGTATCAACGTAGATAGTTATATTAACCGGGATATAGTTGTTCTAAATATAATATTTTGAATATATACAACTATTATCAACTTGTTACCATGTTCTTGTACTAATGTAGAGCTTGAGTTATACTTAGGATTCTATATATATTTCGTGTGCGATATAGTTTCAGATTTATAATCGGAAGTTCTATATGTTAATTGATATGTACGTTGTTATTATTGGTTTTATGTCAAGATAAAACTAGGAACATTATATGTTGTTATTATTGGTTTTATGTTAAGATAAAAACCTGGTTTTAACTCAAAGTTATAGCTATTATACTGCCTAACTATTATAAATATTATGAGTAATGTTTAAAGCATAGTCTAATAACTGAGGGTTTTAGACACGAATATGATTTTACTACTAGAACTAACGGAACTCGACAAGTCTACATGAGTTATTGTATTCATCAACTAAGATTGGAAATCTTAGGGAAAATCCTCTGACCTGTAACCGTTAATCCTGTGTGAGCGAGGAAGTCGTGTATGAATAAGATACAGGTTGACAACCCCACTCGTGGTTGCTAGCTACAACCTACCGGTTTGCGAGTGACGAACTGTCCTTTTATTTGTTTATTGTTCCAACATTGATGAAGCGTGTGGAACTTATCTTAAGATGCGAAACTTGTAGCATCAAGCAGAGGTTTGAAACTAGTCATATAGCCGCGGTTACGGACTCATGGTAGGAAATTGTTAGAAGCATTATACTTTGTCATTATACAAGTATTAATGTTAAGTATAAGTTTCCCAAACACTTATACTCTAGGTACAAGAAATTGGTAGGTATACTACTTGTATATTAAGTAGATAATTATACCTAACACATATACTCGTAAGAATTGAAATAGATTTATACGTAGCGGTTTTACTCGTATAGAATTGAAATAGATTTATACGTAGCGGTTTTTACTCGTATAGAATTGAAATAAGATTTATACGTAGCAACCTTCGTTTGTATGGAATTACAAACACTTATATTCATAGCATATGAGACTTATAGGTATACTACTTATTTAGTAAGTAAACTATTATACCTAGGATATATATACTATATGTTAGAAATAAGCATGAGTCAAAATGATATCTTCAAACTATATTATATACTTTTCCAACTTGGGAAAAAGTACTATTTTTACTCAGAGTCAAAACCTTTGAACTCACCAACTTTATGTTGACGTATTTTAAAATGCATGTGTTTTCAGGAAGTTGATAACTATGATACAAGAAATGACGTTACACTGCCCGGTGTTTCCGCCGACGGCCGTGGTGTGACATATGAATAGTTGCTAACCCGTGAAAATGCACATTATTCCTTATTGTCTATTTATGGAGTTTGTGTGGTTAATCGTCACAAAAATATGAGACATAAGAAGAATGATGTGGCACTTGTGGATGTGGATTGTTGGCGGTGTTGGAAATAGGTATCCAATGCCATAACTAACTTGGTATAACTTTGGGAGTTATAACAAAGTCTTTTGTTAGGTTTTGATTGTCCCCAAGAAAAATTTATTATTTTCAATACATCAAATGAAAACTTTGCTCACCAATATCACACAAAACAATTTAACTTGAACTCACCAATTACATTTTACCTCAATGCATATATTTGTGTCTAAAGAAATCCTAAGTACTTCCTGCAACACCCCAAAAATCATGACAAAAAATTTCATTTTAAATAATTAAGTAAAACCATGGTTATCAAATCTTTTCATCAAAACACAATCAATATCTCAAAACATTATAATCAGAGTATCAAAACATCAAAGTAAAACATCCCAGGCTAAAACATTATGGTGTGTGCGATGCAGTCATCCCGAGCTCTTCCCTCCGATACCGGAAGTACCTGAAACCAAAACTGAAAACCGTAAGCATGAAGCTTAGTGAGTTCCCCATACTACCACATACCATACGCATAAACAGACATACTGGGCCCCCACCCCTACATCGGGACTTGCCCGACATCAGAATCGCTCCGGCATCGGGCCCCGCCCGACATCAGGCCTCGCCTGACATCGAGCCCCGCCCGACATCAGGCCTCGCCTGACATCGAGCCCCGCTCGGTAATATAGATATGTTTCTCTTAGCCCCCGTCTGTCTCTGGGCCTCGCCCACTATACACATACAATCACATAAACATGCTAACACATAAAGAAAGCATACTTAATGTATTTTATGTTCTAAGGCCTCGCCTAACTTGGGCCATGCCCCTGGTCTGCTACTGATGAGCCGTGGAACCCCGCCCACTCTCCTGCTGGTAGTGAGATAACGGCCCCCGCCCACACTCACTTCTCTCTTATCACGGGCCCTGCCGCTGCTCTGCTAATAATGAGATATAGAACCCCGTCTATACTCAGCTAGTGATGAGATATGGGACCTCGCCCACACTCACCTCCCTACCAGGCACATACAAGTATCACAAGCACAACAAGTATAATCTATCATGCAAACATTCCTCGAGTTTGCCCTGGCATCGGACCCTAGTCCAAAAATCCTACACATAATCATTCCTCGGGCCCCGCCCGGCATCAGACCTTGGTCCGGAAACATGCTATCATACAATGCGTAGGGCTAACCCCCGGGTATTCCTAGTATACATATACTAAATGGGCCGGCATTGTGGCCGTTGACCCATACACACAGTGAGGAGACTCACCTCGCACTGCTGAAGTCCTGCTGATACTCTTATGGTTGCTAACTGGCAATTCCCCGACTGCTGCTCCTTCGGCTCCCCAAGCTATCAGTACCCAAAATGACACTTAGTCCAAAATGCCCTCAAAAGTCAAACTAGGTCAACCTTAGTAAAAGTCAAACTCAACGGTCAAAGTAAACGCTCCGAGTTGACTCAACTCGCCGAGTTGCTCCATCAACTCGCCGAGTTCTTCCTATCAAAATCTTGAAATCGCGATCCAACTCGTCGAGTCACCCCCTAACTCGTCGAGTTCCCTGGCTACTCATGGTCGCGATTTAGCAAATCAACTCGACGAGTCATCCTCAGACTCGTTGAGTTCTACCGTAATCAAAATCGGGACAAATCACTTCAACTCCTCGTGTCCCTCCCTAGACTCGCCGAGTCCCTCAGTCTATTTGGGCCATCTTAATAAATTAAGCCCCTGCACTTCAGACCTAAACCCCAAACTTCGTATACACTCTGGGAATACTACTAGAGGGGTAAAGTTTCCAACTTTACCCATTAATACCTTTCCTACAAGGATTAAGCTAAAAACCTAACTCCTTAAGACATAGATTCTTGTCCAAAAGCCATAGCATTCCAAACTAAAGCATACTCGCATAAATCTAGGCCTTAGACATCGTTTGGACACATAAAGCTTCTGCCTTTTCCTCCATGCATGGCCCTTTGGGCACAAAAGGGCCAAAATGACATCTCCATAGCTTGCATGGTGCTCTAATGGCATAAAGTTTGCACCTTTATGCCATAACAACCCTTACTGGTTCCAGATCTAAAGAGATCCTTTCTTGGGACGTCCATGTCCCATAGATCAAGCTTCTTAGACAAAAACCCTCATAAAGATGAAATAACTAGATCTAAGAAACCAATGGTCAAGTTAGAGACTTGATTACCAAAAAATGAAAAGGATGGAATGGTGTCTCTAGATCTACAATCTTCTCTTGGAGTCCTTTAACTTCTTCTTCGTCTTCTTCTACAAGCTTCAAATCACACAAGGTTCGCTCAAAAAGGCTCATAAACTCACACAAGGCTTTAGGGTTTTGTGGATTAGGGTTTGGGCAATGGAGGCTGTAAATGAGGCTAGGGGGTGTGGTTTAAGGATGCTTAAATAGGGTACAAAACCTGGATTTAGGGTTTCTCAAACCCAGACCAACTCGTAGAGTAGGTCCTCCCGACTCGTCGAGTAGGTCCTTCCACCCGCGTCCTAATCTTGTTTCTACTCGTTGAGTTACCCTCCTTGGACTCGACGAGTAGACCTTCTTGACTTAGGGTTTTTCTTTCCTTAATTGGCCTTTTGGATTCTGGGTGTTACACGTCCCAAGCCCTAAATACTCACAATCCTCATAAACGTTCCCCACTTATCTTGAATAACATTCATTTGTGCATTCCTACCATCTGTGTCCTTCTATTTACCCCCTTTCATTTCAAAATTTATTGCTAAATTCCAAGTGACTAGAATTTAAAAAGAAAATACTATATATAATAATTTTCCTAATAATATAACTAAATTGATTGCAACATCTTTATATTTTTGTGGAACTTTTTTCTCTTTTTTCACTCTTTTTCACAACCTTTTTTCATTATGTTTTTTATTTTTCTTTTCATATTCCAACTTTCATACTGAAATAAACAAGCAAATAAATAATTATAACTTTTTTCTATTAACACTACAGTTCGTGAGTTTCTAAGAAATTCATTGGAGTACTCGAAATTTCAAAAGCCACTAATAAAGCCCATGATTTTCAATGAAACTTATGTAGCGACTTTATTCCCATCCATCAAAGCTTTTATAAATAGGTGGATAGATGTAACACATCCCGAGGGCTAATACTCACTGAGTCTCAAAGACCAAATCTTGGCTCCACTCATGAATTGTTACTTATTAAATGTATACAACTAGACTCAAAGTGAAAAAATTTAAACAGATAATACTTAGAACTTTACTCGCTTAATTTTAACAGAAGGGGGCCCAGGAGATAAATCGTTACATGTATGCTTTTATTGGGTCTAGATATTCACAATGCAAAACATATTATGTCCCTTAAACTACACAAGTTCACATTTTTGTTTCATGATTTCAGTAGGATTAGGAAGCCACAAATATATTATAATATATTGGCTTAACTGAATCTTAGATTTCTCATAAAATAATCTCATACAACACTAGCAAAGTAGTTCTAACGCAAAAATATCAAAATTTGAAATTTACTAGTTTTTAAGTTAAACCATTTTTAAAGTCTGTGTATTTCAATTTTTTTTAATTCTAGCATTTTTATTAAGTATGCTTGTTATCCTTATATCGATTCCCAACCCACACTTAATCTATACAATTCCCTCATTGTATATAATAACAATTAAATCATATAAAGTAAAAGAGGAGGAAAAGGAATGAACTTGCCTTAGAAATGTAGTCGTGAGATTGGATCGACTGATTGTAGAGGGTAAGCTTTGACATCTTGAATGTCGCTGGAAACTGGAGTTTTGATTGTTTTAAATGTGCCAGAAAAATAGAATGAAGAACACAAACTTATGACTTGTGGTGCAAAATAATATTTCAATACGAACACTAACCAGGATATAGGAAAATGTCAACCACATTGTGGTGTCAAGTCTGAGGTCTTCCGAATCGCGATCAATACTGGCTCTACGTCGTGGAAGATGTGCCACCACACCGTGGGAATGAAAGTGATGTTACTGAATCACGAACAAATGCTCCTCCATGACATGGAAATAGTGGCACCATGTCGTGGATACTTGTATGTTCAGAACTAGACTATCGCCCAAAGTTGGTTCATTATGGCTTGATACTCCCACTTAAAAATATCATAATGATCAGAACAAGCTCTATGAATCCTCCAAATGCGTAAAAATCTCCCTCAAACTCGATGTGTACCCCACATTTATCAAAATTTGTGGCTCTTGATTATAATCTTCAACTTCTCTTCACGACTTTTCTCTCGAACTTTCAACTTATTATCTGTTTTCGAAATTCTGTGAAATTAAAAATAAAACAAATCCTAGAGTAATACAAAGGAAATACACATCATTTGGGTATAAAATAAAACAAGCCACACTAAAATTAAAAATAAACAAATGAAAAGGATAATAATCACTCCAAACCACAAGTTGCCTCCCGAAATAGGTTCTTTTTGTGCGTCTCTTGAGCTGGACTCCCAACTTAATAACCTAATAATCTTCTTATTGCAAATCTATCTATTTTATTTTAATACTCTTTTTGGACCAATTCGTAAATTTTGACCCTTTGTTTTGATAATCTCCCAGTTGAGCATGAATTTGAAAACTCCCAAAAAATTGACAAGGGTGGGAATCGGTTGGACACTTATCAAAAATGGATCGCACATCATAACTCTCTTCAAAGATGGAATTGTCACCCCATTCTTCGAAACACAATCTGAAAAATTAGGAGACCGCATCGTGGTAATGATCAAACCATGGCATGGTTCCTTCAATTCACCATGTTCTTGTTCCTCTTACAAGTTTTCTGCTAGCCATCCTTATAGCTCCTCCAAATCTTCTTATGTATCTTATCCCTCGTCTTCTCACTCTAGTTCCTAGATCACTTCCTAAAAAAAAGGCATCAAAAGCATCGAGATTTGGAAAATACATAATACAAAAAAACGTAATAAAAAAACTAAACAAATTAGCTCCCACATTGTGGCAGGGGAAATCACCACGTCATGGTCCATATAACACAGAAAAATAAAATTAACTTTTTGCGGATTTTACCCCACAAAAGATCGTTCAACTAATGACAATAATTTTCAGTAAAAATAAGTCGTTTCCCAGTAACTGTGCCAAAAACTTGATGTGTTTTATTTTCACTTCACAATTTTAAATTTATAAACTTAACTAGTTCTACCAGTTAAAACACAAATCGACAATGTACCTAGTCGCTTAGTAGTATAGTAAAATAAGTTGGGTGTCGAACATAGCGAACGAAATTTTTAAACAAAATAAATGTTGTTTATTGAACTAAAAGAAATAACTTTAAGTGGGGGGGTTTTAATGATTTTGCAAGACCAGTAACTTAAATCGAGCAAATAGCAATTAAACAACTACTAGAACTTTAAACTAAAACAACGAAATAGGAAACGATTTTGATTCAAAATTAAAGAGTATTCTCGTTTAGTTTTGAATCCCCTCTTTTCCTATGGTTAATTTTTAATGAATTAAATATGTTTGTTACCAAATTATTGATATACTAGTTATCTTGTTCCAATTCCAAGTATTTACCAAATAATGAGCTACTATGCAATGATCAAGCACACGTTGGACACTAAATTGATTTTAAGAGTTATTTGGACTATGAATGATAAGATCTAATGACTACGCATCTATGATCAAAACAAGCAAGTCAAACACATATTATGAATCAATAATGCTCTCTACTACAATCAAAGATACTAACTATTATCACCTAACTCTAGGATTTACTCAATCACTAGCTCTAGCAATTTAATAGTCATAAACAACTAGATATAAAGTTCATGCAACAAGAATGATCAACTAATTACACAAAACTTGTAGAAAGAGCATTAAATATTAGAACTTTAACATGCTAAGATTATTGATCTATTAAACACAAGTTAACCCAACATATATAAATCCATAAATACGAAATCAACTCATAGTATTAGGGTTCATCATCACCAAACGAAAGTAAGGGTATTAGCCCACAAATACAATACAAAAACTCATAAAAATGACGTAAAAGAAGTTCAACATGATTCAACTAATCAAACCGAATGAATATATTGTGTTCTTCGTGTAGATGTTTTCAATGCTTGATCTCCAGTTAAATTTTGATCTTCTTAGGGTTCCTAGGAAGTATTTGATCGTCCTTAGTTGTAGGTATCGGCAACTTATTCTGAAATTTGACTTAAAAGTTGATATATATATATATATATATATAGGCGCCACGTCGTGGAGAAATAGACATCCACGCTGTGGGAGACATTTTATCACCATATGCTCCAACCCTCTTCATATATCATCGGGAAGGTTCTAACCTTCATGTCGTGGAACGTATTCAACCACGTTGTGGGATCTTCATTTGCATGATTTCTCCTCTTTTCTTCCTCTCGGTTTATACTTCCACCCTCCAAGTCTCCAACTTGTCAATTTAGCTCCTTTTCCTTTGAGAATGCCTTTTTGGCTACTAAATGGATTTTAAACTTAATAAGAAACAAATATCTTAATAAATAACCAAAATATAGCTAAATGTACTTAAATATTTCTTAGAAAATATGAATAATTAAAACAACATCAAGTTGTCCTCAAGAGCTAAAATACCTAGAAAAAGATTTAAGAGAATGAGATAAATAGTTTATTAGTTTATCATATGTTGATAAATTAATTAGATTCTTGTTAGAATTAATCTAGAATTAATTAGAGTTAATTTGGAATTAATTGGAATTAATTAGAATTAATCAAGACTTGTTTAAAGGTGTAGGGATTGAATGTTAATTGTTCAATAGCTGAGCAAAAGGAACATTCTGGAATCCCCAAAGATGGTGGATGGTTTTGGGAGGTTTAGAAGGGTTCTAGAATTGATTCTAATAGCTGATAATGATAAATATTTGAATATGGATTAAATCTGATTATTTAATTGATTCAAGTCAACTTTTTCTACAAGTTACCTCAACTATATATAGACTCTTTGGCCTTCATAATTTCGTTCCTAACCTTCCTAGAGTGCAAATTCTATTCTCATAGCCTTATATTCTTTTCTTCTCAACTTTCTAGGGTTTTATACTTTTTGGGTGTGAGCCATTAGAGACATTCTACTTTGGGTGCTAGTCCTTCTAAGAGCAATCAAGAGTTCAAGATCATTAAAGGAATCACAAGCATATATACGATTATACTTGAAAGGTTAGTAATTCTAGCATTCTTGTTAGTTTATTGTCATAGTTTTGAAAGTATGTTTCCATAATAGTAAAACCTAAATCTAGGATGTATGTACACTTAGGATTATATTTGAATGCTTCCATTGCATAAACTTAGCATATAGATGCGTAGAAAACTGATCAATGGTATCAGAGCCATTAGGTTTTAGTTATGAGCACTACCTGACAAACCTGAGAAAAACAGAAGAAACCTGCTAGTCATAGGGCATGGCACGCCAAGAACCAGACGCGACGCGCTTTCTGCTTTTAGCAGATTTAGAGTTTTTTTTAGTTATAATTTTGAATTTTAGCGTTTAACTTTAGTTTTAAATATTATTTTAAACTGTTAAATTTAGATAATTAAACTAAGAGGATAAATATGCCTAAGTAATTTGAAGTCGTAGATAATTATTTAAAATTAGTTAATTAAAAGTTAATTAAAGATAATTTTTTAAAATCATATAATTTTAAATTATTTAAAATTTACCCTTCACATATTTATAATAGTTTATAAAACAATAGGTAAATACCAAAAGCACTTATAAATGTAATATGATTACTATGTGTAAAAGAATACTACAACATGCTCTCTCACATGTTTAATTAATGATCATTAGTCAAATCAAGATTAGGCCTCATTCATAAACCCATATTATAAGAAAGGTATAAGGAAACAACATATAAAATTATCATTCAATGAGTGTCATTTCCACTCACCGCTTCTTTGTGTGGTGGATTGTCGTTATCCAAAAGGGTTTGATAGGATGATGTCTAGTTAAAAGTATGGCATATGATAGTACTAATAACATAATTCGTGTTCATAGTTATTTTAGGTAAATGTGAATAGTTTCTAACCGATGAAAAATTCACATTATTCCTTATTTTTAACTTATCAAGCGTGTGTGGTTAATCGACACTTAAATTTGAAATGTAAGAAGAAGATGATGTAGTAATTTTGGTTGTGGTTTTTTGATGGAGAGTGTGTGGTTAACCAACATTTTAATAGTGTACCATGTCATAATGAAGTGTCATGCATTTTTGCATGGTTGGTTCACCGTATTATTTGTAAGACCACGGTATCCCTGACACAAATAGAGGATGTGTAAATCCGATATTAACATGCCATTAAATAGTTTAAATGCATTTCAAAAGATCGAGGAGTTTCATAGTGATTGAAATTGGCAAAACGTATTGCCTAACTAAATAACTTTGTGGTGTGTTAACGACAACCCTCTACAGATCGCAAAGCCAATATGGATCCTAGCCTTAGTAAATAATAAATTATGGTTGAGAAATTATTTAAAAGATCAATAAAATAAACAAGAATGGAATTAAAATATATAATGATGTCTATAAGAATATCCACTAAAATTTACTACTATAAGACCTCTCAAAAGGATTATCTAGAGGATGATCAAATTCATATTTTGGGAATAGTTCTCATTTAAGAGGAGAAAGATTATATCTTAGATAAAGCTCTTTCCTAGATTCCACTAACCACTACATTCAAAAACTGTTAAAAATAGTTATCAAATAAACATATTGAAGTGAAATGAAATTTCATTTAGTTAGGAGTTCACTATGGTTATCAACTAAGCTAACAATGTACATATAATCAGTTCACTCTGATTTTGATATGAACAAGTTAGAAATATCCATTAAGGATTTGAATGGATGTATAGAACCTTTGGGACTAACATGGCCAATCATAGATATTCTAACTTCAAATACTCCTACATATTCACTATCATGAATAGAAGTGGCAAAAGGAAGAAAGCCAGTTGCCCATGGGTAAAAAGTGATTAGTGTTGAAATACCTAATCTGTTACTAAAAGTTAAGGGCAAAAGGAATTCTTTATAACACCCCAAAATTTTAAAAATTTTAAAAAAAATTCAAAGCTATGGTTATAAAAATCATTTCGTATGTTAACCCACATCTAACAAAAATTGATCCCATAAAAACATTTACAATTAAAACATTGAGTGTTACCATTAAGAATCATACAACAATATCAAGCAAATATGAATTACATCAACACAATTAATAAGGAAATTAACAAGTTCCACTCTATTCTCTATCTATTAACCTCTAACTTGCATCTATCATCTTTCTTCATGAATAGAACATGGGATACATGTCATTAAAAAAAGATATGTAAGAAAATAATGTCTCGTAAGTTACGTGGGTTTGTGACCCAAAACATTTCAGCATTTATATAAAAAAACATTTCATTATAACATAACATAGTTTTAAACCATAAAACCTATTTAATCATTTTCACGGAAAACTCTTTTCATACACATCATAAATATCATTTCATTTCATATCTTATCATTTCATTTCAAAAGATAATTTCCACATTCCGTTCTCTTTTATCATTAAGGCTTATTCCGGTATTAAACCATTGTTATTTTTTTATACTCGGGGTCTAAAATTACCCCCAAGTCTATACCAACGTGGAAAGAACAAAATTAGTCCACCAAGACATCATTTCTGTTAGGCAATCTATCTCGCGAAGGGGTAGCGTCACCCCGATAGATTCCTCTATATCCTGTTACAGCGATATCATGACTCGAGCAATATATTATTTTCATTACTTTCCATGCTTTACACAGTCCATACATTATTATCATTCTTTTAATTACTTTCCATGAACTACACTTTACACACATTAGTATCAAAATACCCCTTTCAAAAGTAAAACATTTATATTTCAAAACATTTCAAGCACATTATCAAAACAATCATTGTTCCAAAACATTTTTTGCTTTAAAAATGTTTCTTGCTTTCAATACTTTCTTTCAAAAACGTTCATTTCAAAAGTATTTAACACTTTCATTTCAAAATGTTTCATATATCAAAGCATTAGTATTTGATTATCATAAAATCATTTTACCATGTACCCTAAAGTGGTAAAATGTCACTAGATACTCACCTTAATCATATGAAGGTTAGCTAGTCCTCTTCTAGCTCCTTTCCTTAGAGCAACACTCTCCAAACACCACCTATATAACATATAGACATAAGTCATTAAAATGACAAAAATACCCCCATGGGTTTTTAACATTTAGATAATCCCCATAAGCTTATTTACTTCCTATTAGCGTATATATAAAGTTTGAGGGTAATCATAGGTCATTTACTAGGTTTTCCATGAAAAACCATACATTTAATATAACCTTTTACACACCCCCATGTCAAAGGACATACCCATGTGTCATGACTGACATGCCCCCGTGTATTTTATGCCTTATGTGACACACCCTCATGTCACGAGTGTCAGTCACCATTTTGTGCAAAATTTTGCTAAAAGCTTTGTAACTTGTTCATTAGACCTCCAATGGACACCAAACTTTACCAAGTGGTTATTCAGGACTAAACAAAGGTTATCAACTTCTCAGATCCTTAATTAAGCCCTATCCTCATTATGAATTAATCATTAAGACGTTTAGGTGATATTAAAGCTGTAGGAAAGCATACAATGGCATCTAAGCATCCTAGTTAGCAATTAGGCTCTTAATGACCAATGTTCTTATCCAACATCATTCTAAATCATTTATATGATTTATTATACATGGTTAGGAGGTCTTTATCATCTTAAAACACTCCTCGTAATCCATTAAGTTCTCATTGATAACATTAAGAACATAATGATCCTCAAGTGTTTAAAAAAAGGGTAAACAAGTCTATTTTGCACTTGAACATTCCAAAGTCCACAAAATGTTTTCCGAACTTGTTGAACACCCAAGAGGATGTTCTCAAGTGCAAGAAACCATAACTAATCTCATTGTAAATACCTAATCTAACTATGGAATCCTCAATTCCATTCCATATTCCCAAATTGCCCTTATGGCCAATAATTCCATATATCAATCTAAGAATCAAGCAACATATTATGATTTGAATTCAAATCATTCCAAGAGTATACATTCATGATTATGAACTTCCTTTACCCATATATTGTCCAACTACTAAGGATTCCATTGATTTCATCATAATGTCCCCAAATCCATTTCAAGCTAAGCTTATACATGATTCTACCCTCATAGATGAGTTTGAACATTCCCATTGGGTTTATAGATAAAAAATATCATCTAGTTCATAGAATCCAATCCTATCTCATCATCAATTACAATATCCCCAAATAAGATTTATATGGTTCATGAAGCTTTTTACCCAAATCATTAAATCCATCAATAGGATGACTGGATTGAGATTAGAACCTTGAAAACCACTAAAGGGAGGTTAAAAAACCAAATTATAATCATTAAATCTCACAAAAGTATACATTGTAATTTTACCCACTTAACAAACTGAATCTCTAAGCTAAGAGGTGGACAAGTTATACTTTGTAAGCCTTTGTTCCTTCCTTTCTTTGCTTGCATGTTTAATTCTTCACTTGAATCAAGTCTATATGGAGAAGAGATGAAGAATCACCATTAGAGAGGGTTTTTGGAGCTGAAACTCATTCTTCCTCCAAAAAGGAAGAGTGGGTGCATCCTATTTCATACTTTTTCACATTTGGTCTCTCAAGTTAACATCTTTTGGATAATACAAACCAAACTTCAATATTTGTGTTTAAATTTATGTTTTTACATAATAAGTCCCCCTGCATACATTATATAACTTTTGTAGTTCATCCCATTAATTGAGTCAACCCTTTGGTCACTTTGCCAACTTGACACTTTTGGCCCTTTAAATCATAAAATGTTATTATTTTTACTTCTAATTTCCTAAACTTCCCACCAACCAATGATATAACTATTCCTTAATGATTTAATTAAATAAATATTTTTTCATTTCTTTACATTATTAATTTAATATTCCAGTGTTAAATTTTTTAGGATGTTACATTTATCTACCCCTTAAAAGGATTTCATCCATAGAATCATGTCGCGAGCCGTATCATTATAGTTCCATCCTGCCAGTTTTAAATTTCTTTGATGGACACATCACCTTGGTTATTTGTCACAATTGAATCTGCCCTAATAATTAGTAGTACATCATTAGGTTTCTTAACCCTCCTGTAAATTTTTTACCCCTTTGTCTCTTTTTGAACTTATAACAACATCATCCAATAAGGTTATCCAACCTTAAGTCACACATCTCAACATGTACCAACAAGTTTTAAGCCATTTATGAAACTTTATCGGGTACTCCAAACCCATAAGTCATCATTTTAAGAGTTCTTCACTTAGGCATTATACATTGCCTAAGTACATCCTTTCACACTCAAGCATGTCAATATTATTTCTTTATTTTTTATGCTTATTATTATCAGTTCATTGCACTTAATTACGATCTTCAACATAAGACGTGATATTTATAGTAAATTGCATCACACATTCCAGCTAAAGTTTACTTTTAAGCATCCATTCCATTTTTTTATCACTTTAGCTCCTACTAGTAATTATGTATTTCTTCCCAAATGTCTTACTTTAAATTCACAAAGATGACACTTTACCCTCGACAAGGTCTGCAAGTCAATTTATACTAACGATGCTTTCCCTCAACGTCATCAATAAGATGACCCAATAGGTACCATAATATCCAAGTCCATATATACTTCCCAAATCTTTTCCATATTCCTTTTTATTTACTTTAACTGGCGTATCAAACAAAAATTTCATTTCATGAGTTAGAAAAAATCTTAGGCCCGCAAGCCTATGCATGCCATGACAAGAACATCTACATCACACGGTGTAGTTTCAACTCAACTTTCAAAATTCTTGTTATGTATGAATTATGTCATCACTTGTAACTTGATTCCTCCCGACTATCTATCCCTTAAAAATGAGGGCATTTATTTTAGGGTTAAAACATAAGATAAGCCTGTAAGTCCCCAAATCTGGAACCAACTAGTGATCAAACACAAGAACAAGCTATAATCAATGAGAACAAGAAGGAGTAGAAGCAAGAGTGATCCAAATTGCACACATTTGTATTAAGCCGTAATGTCAGGTACAATGGAACACACACACACACAACCATTTACTACCTCTCCATGCTCTCTGACAAGACTGACACTATATATAGGGACCATGAACCGTAAACAGTTCACGACCGCAAACATCCTTGCAGCCGCAAACACCACTTGAACTGAAAACAACATGTTTTCGGTTCACCCAACCGTAAACACCCTAAATACCCATACAAAGACTAACAAGACCTATACAGATGGATACCTAGCCCAAACCAACAAAATATGACCTAATAGTCTCCCCCTTGGTTTGAGGCTAGCATGAATTTTCATATGAATCTTCTACGTGAGTGACTTCATCTTGAACAGTTGGGTTTCACTTCAAAATTTGACATTGAACGCACGTTGGGTGAGGAGGCTTCATGTAGAGATTCTTGAAAATCAATACTTTCAGCTTGAGAATCTTCAGAGAGAATAGAGAACGAAACTTCTGGATCACTTCTACAGGTTCATAGATAGCAACAAATTGATTGTGGAGGCTTCAATGCAATCTGTCAC
This sequence comes from Lactuca virosa, assembly GCF_052849685.1. Classification (NCBI taxonomy): domain Eukaryota; kingdom Viridiplantae; phylum Streptophyta; class Magnoliopsida; order Asterales; family Asteraceae; genus Lactuca; species Lactuca virosa. Next base: position 192,233,623 of record NC_136431.1, read on the forward strand.
ATAATCTTCAAGTGCAGCTTCACCTTGCTTCTGGGGTTGAAAGATTGAATGTTGAAAGAATAATCTTCATTTCTAGTTCCTTCGAATGAGAATTCTCGAATGACCACCGATGCGTCTTGAGAAGTAACCGTGACTAAAAAGTCCTTGTGGATCACAGAAAGAATCATAAAGACCCTTCTCACCACAGTTGTTCAAGGATGAATCCTTGGCTCAGAAAGAGACTTCTCGCAATACATATGTGAACTCGGAGGAACGCACTACGATTTGTTGATTATTGGATAACTACTCGTGGCTAGTTTTGATGTTAGCCCTGTATATCCTTGATCATAGATCTTAATACAGTTATCAAGTTAACCAGTTAACTTGGCCCTTGGCGAGATGTTCATCGATACCTGTTTCCCTGTTGGGTGAATCGCCCTGGTGTCGTGACAGTTCTTAGGTAAAGAAAGATAACAAGACCAATCTGACAATTTGTACCATTTCAGACTTTCAATTCCTTAGATACGACAGTTCTTAAAAAGAAACTGCCTGACTGACATTTTGTATAATGTCACACCAGGTATGAGCCATTATCCGTCAATTCATGGGTGAAATCTAGAACATATAAAATGTTCACCGTGAATTCATTAATAAATGGTTTTGGATATTGGGTTTCACTTAGCGTCATGCTGACAACAACATCTAACATCATAAACACATACTTTTTGGCAACCGTCAGCCGAGTTGTTTTATACACGAACCTCAAGGGGTACCGGTATGTGGAAGTGATTTGATGGAGAAAATTTAAGATATAGGTGAAGAATGGTTGGGTGTTTCACATTGGTCATGGTGAAAATGACCTTTGATCATTAACATTTGATGCGAAGACTCCTATTAGGACTGGTATATGTCTCAATATGGAAGAGTCTATCACTCGCATGTGAATCATCCGTCAATTCCTTGTGAAAGTAGTGTGAAGTGTAATGACCGTCAATTCCTTTCCACTTTCAGGTTTCTTCTCCTTGCTCAGAATATTTCGATACATACTCCTTGAGTCTCATCTTCTCCTGAATTCACTTTTCAAGACAAATGAAATTTTTTGAGATAAACAACAAAAAAAAAAGTAAACTTAGCACACTAAGAAATAAAAATAAAAGTAAAATATGATCAAAAACACTATTTTTTTGGATTTTTGAATTTTTCTGAAAAAGAAACAAAAACATAAATGAAATTTTTTTTGTGTTTTTGAAATTTTATAAATTTTTGTTTTGTTTTTTTTAATTCTCCCCCTAAATTTGTGCATTAAGAGAATATGAACAAATTTAACAAAAACAAAAGTAAAATAGGAAAACTTTTGGGATCAAAGTTGTCAAGCAATTTAACTTGCTCTTTATCACTGAACTTCATATCATTTCCCAAATAATACCTACCAAAGAAAAACATATTTTTTAAGTTTTTGATTTTTTTCAATTTTTTTGTATTTTGATTTCCCCCCCATAAATTGAGCATAGGGAAGAAATAAAATAAATGCGCAAAATTAAAAGAAAATTGTCTTTGAAACGAATCATTTTAAGAAAAGCTCTGGAGCATCGAAAGAATTGAAACCGAAAGTCAGCAATTGAAGACGCAAGCAGCAACGAATTCAGCTTTAGCTGTATTTCAAACTTGGAACAGATCCGAAAATTCTTCGCATCATTAAGCACAAACCCCATTTGTGATCCTTTCCTTTCTTCCTTTCTTTCCCACAAAGGACACATACTCTCAAAAAAAGTTATGAGTGTTGTACAGTTGAGAGATGCCTCCTATCATGTGCCAGGAACAACCACTATCAACAAACCAAAGTTTGATGATATGCCTCCATAGCTGCTCCGACACAGAGCGGGATCAGTTGGTCTTTGGAACCCAATCCATTTTGAAACTGGGTCGATCGTTACCGTCTACGCAAGGTACTCTCTCCCATGACATGTCCTGCTTATCACAAACAGAAGATGAAGAAATGTTAGAATGATTAGCAGATTTGGGAGATTGAACCTTCGGGACCCATCTGTAGTTGGGTTTAACCCATTTCTTGTTCGAGCGGATGGGTGCCTCGGCATTTGATTTTGAACTTGAAACCGATCTTCGAGATGACTTTGATCTAACTGATCTTGGTTTCACTGGAGCATTTCTTGGCTTGGACTTCTTGGCCGACATTCCTCTCTTGACTTTAGGATTTTGATTCTTGTCCTTCTGCGTGTTCTAGTCACCATTGTTTGAACGTGGCCTCGAAGGGTTTCTTTTGGAAAATCTTCCTTTTGGCACATTCTTCCATCATTGTGCGTAGTAGGGAACGTATGCATGATTTGGAAAATTTCGGGCAATGTGTCCAGGTGTTCCACAGTGAAAACATGTATGTTTCTTCACTTGGAAGTTGTTTCTGCTTGCCCTTGGTGGCGTTCCCTTGCCTCATTTTTTATTGTTCCCGCTTGCACACATACAACAAGCCGTCTGTTTCGCTTGTATTGGTGGTATGTATTTACCAACAGCAGGTTTAGAAGTAACTGAGTTAGAAGCAACAAATTAAGAGTTCAAGGAGACATTAGTTTGTTCAATAGTGTCCTCCTTGTTCTCATCTTCCACTACTTTACTTGCACATGAAGTAAAATAATTAGTATCGTTCACCTTAACAACATTAGTTGGCCCTGATTGTTCAGTCTTAACTGAAGCTGGTGTAGGGGGTTGGCCATATTGAAGATGTGCTTCATTTGCAATTTCCTCCTTGGTTAGTGGAGTAGAAGTGTGGTTATCATTAAAAGGGGGTGGAACATCGTGATACCCTAGACCCCTGTTTTGATTAGCTTTAAATTTTAACTGTTTTTCAAACATCGAGGCAACTACCTCACTTGAAACATCATATTTTCTGAAATTAAAGTTTGCATTTTCAAATCGAATTTTTAATGTGTCAAGCGCGTCAGTCACAGTGGCAAGTTGTTTACCGATAAAATTATAGTTCTCACACTTGTTGCTACATTCTCCCTGTAGTTTTCTAAAATCCTTAGTTTTGGCCTCTAATTGTTCTTTTAGGGGTTTTTGACCTTTCCTTAGGGTATAGCCTTCATATTTAAGGTCCTCATTTTCCCTTTTCAGCAAATCAATTTGTTCACGAAGAAATTTAATCGTAGTTTCACAAGATTGAGAGCATGAAACTTCATTAACCGGAATGTTTGAGGAACTCATTGTTTATCAAAAATGCCCTTTGACTTGAAACCAAGAAAGTCAACCGAAAAGATGTTCACAGCCGAGAACACGGTTTACAGCTAAAGAGGGTTTACGGCCGAAAAGTGTTTACGGCCGTACACAGGTTTGCGGTTAAGAACAGTTTACGACTCACAACAGTTTCCAGTCGAAAACAAGGGTTTACAACCGAAGATAGCATGTTTGCAGTCGAAAACGGTTTACGGCCGTAAATACAAGGAGGTTTACGGTCGAAAACGAGTTTACAGTCATAAACTGACGAACAGTTTACAGCCGAAAACGCCCAGAAACTGATGAAAACAGCTGATCTCGAGCAGATCTTCAATCCCTTTCGCCTTGAAATCACGATCAACAGTAGAAACTCAGTAACAAAGCTTGAATAATCTCGAAAAACAAGAACACTCCAACCGAAAACACAACTTGATCAGTTTTGACACTAGTATGGCTCTGATACCAATTGTAAGTCCCCAAATCTGGAACCAACTAGTTATCAAACACAAGAACAAGCTATAATTAATGAGAACAAGAAGGAGTAGAAGAAAGAGTGATCCAAATTGCACACATATGTATTGAGTCATAAACGTCAGGTACAATTGTTAATGAGAACAAGAAGGAGTAGAAGAAAGAGTGATCCAAATTGCACACTATATATAGGGACCATGAACCGTAAACAGTTCACGGCTGCAAACATCCTTGTAGCCGCAAACACCAGTTGAACCGAAAACAACATGTTTTCGGTTCACCAAACCGTAAACACCCTAAATACCCATACAAAGACTAACAAGACCTATACAGATGGATGCCTAGCCCAAACCAAAAAAATATGACCTAACAAAGCCTCATCATGTAGCAATATATTTTGTTTGTTTATTCATGGAAACTCATTGTCTCATTAGATTATGAGTCTTATGCTATATCCATTTGGACCGGATCTTGGATATCATTAGATTGTGAGTCTTATAGTATATGCAAATCATGTCCATCATGATAGCAAATTAATGTATTACTTGGTAATGTGAATATCTATTGGAATTAGTTTATACTAATGGACCATTTAGAAACCATAATACGTAGTACGACTACTTCGTGAGAAGATGTTTATCCAAATAAACATTAAGACTGGAATCTTCTACGTATTCATAGTTATCATAAAACGAAGTTGAGAATCAACTAGGTAAAAGGATATGATACTCATATCCAATAAGAATGGTGAGCATCTTAGTCAAAACCATATCAATCATCTAAGGACTTATGAAAAGTTTTCATAAGTTGTCTCTACTTAAAACAGTGGCACGGTGAGTGTTGTTGGAGAAGAGAAAGAAATCATTCAATGATTTGTTTCTTTATAAGTCGTGTTATGCTTAATAAAACAGTTCATGAATTATACATTGAATAATGTTACAAGAATCCTTAGTGTTGTACCAGTTTAGAAGGTTCTGAAACACTCTCTGAGATGTAGAGTAATGCTTCATCCCTCACTACGTACATTTCAAACTCTATGATTTTGTGTTTTACGTTCTTCGTGAAGTGCTCGACAATCTAGGGCCTAGATTAGAGATATGTTGTGTAGTTGGACATCCCAACAAGCGTTTTGGATAATTAGTTTACAAAGCTTCTAAAATCAAAATGTTTGTTACTCGAAGAGCAATCTTCCAAGAGAGGGAGTTGATATACAAAAGAGTTAGTGGGAGCCACACCGATCTTGATAAGATTTAAGAGTCAACCAACGAAGAACCTAAAGTTGGTCCTAGTATTCATTTCATGATTAAAAGAGCTATCAAGGATACTAATTCTGGGTTTTCTAGGTTACAAAATAATTAATCAAACATGATTTGCATAGCGGAATTTCACATAAACAATTATGGGCACAACCTAGAAATCTATGGTTTTATCATAATAGCAACATACCTTGAATAACCTAAACTAACCTATGTTTAATGAAAATGTACATAGTTAGGGTCACATACCTTTTGTGATAATCCAATATAGCAACCAACTTTTAAGAACCATTCCTCGGAATGCTAGCTCCAATAATATGGCGTCCTCTAATATGTCACACCCAAAACCTAGGAAACTCTAGGATCAACAATATGAGAGAGGAAGAACGGTGAAAATCAACTTCTCTATGTGTGGAGGAGGGATCGATTTTGGTTTAGGGTTAACACCCTTAGCTGAAACATAACCCTGAAACCATAGATTTGAATAATACTATTTTATTCCTATTCAAATATAGTTTCCTTATCTAATTCAAGAGCTTATAGAACCCTTCCAAAAGCCTCTCAAAACCGTCCATAGGCTGGAGGGTTCTAGAACTGCCTTCGGTTTTGGTTTAGGGTTAAGACCCTTCGCTGCAACATAACCCTGAAACCATAGATTTGAATAATACTATTTTATTCCTATTTAAATATTGTTTCCTTATCTAATTCAAGAGCTTATAGAACCCTTCCAAAAGCTTCTCAAATCCGTCCATAGGTTGGAGGGTTCTAGAACTGCCTTCTTTATTAAACTATTGAACAATTGCAATTTAACTCTTGCACATTTTTTAATTCCAATTAACCCAAAATTAATTCTAATTAATTCTTAATTGATTACTACTATTTCAAATTAATATATTAATCACATAATATATTAATAAATCCTTTAATCTCTCTATTAATATCAATCTAATCTATATTCTAGTTATGAGGGAAACCAAAAAAGGACTTTATTTTTATTCATTATACCAATTCAACTATAACCTTAGTCACTTAATCCAAAAACTGACATACCTCTAATTATACCTAATATACTTGATAGAGGAAATCATATACCTATGTAGATTGAGGTTATATGAGTCACTAGCATACAATAATAAGAGTATGCTAGCTATCAAAAGCTAAAGCAGACCCAATAAGTCTGTAAGATGGGAGAAAGACATGGAGAGCGAGATTCAATCCATGAAAGTTTGAAAAACTTGATTGATTAAACAATTCACTTTAGAACCATAAGTGTTAGTGAATCTTCAATAAGATGACAAACATGGATAGGAACTATCACATAGTTGAACCATGATAAGTTATGAAGAACATGTAAGCTTATGAAGTTCATTTATGGACTTAACAAGCATCTCGCAAGATAGGACCTTTACATCACTGATAGACTAAAAGGAGTTTGAATTCCGAGATATGAATATGGACCATAATATATGTCGAAGACAGAAGGAGTTATTGGTTTTTTTTTGTTTCAATGAGAAAGTTCAAAGAGTTTGAATTTCGATAAAACAAAAAATAAGCCATATATATATATATATATATATATATATATATATATATATATATATATATATATATATATATATATATATATATATATATATAGACACACACATAGAGGGAGAAACGTAACTTCAACTGAGAAAATAAAAAGGTTGAGAATAGGAGAATCATTCTCAGCCTATCATTTATTTTTGCCGCAAAACGCTTCGTCGTATCGGCACGACCGAGGATGAGTAATAGTCATATATGAATATAAACATAAGTGTATTCATATATGAATCCACCGCCTCCCCTCCACCACCAACCACCACCACCGCCGCCAACAACGACCTCCACCACTATCACCACCACCACCTCCACCACCAACCAACACCAATCACCGCCACCTCCGCCACCAACAACCGCCGCCATATTCATATATTGAATAATCATTTCCTCTATACTTATATATATATATATATATATATATATATATATATATATATATATATATATATATATATATATAATATGATATGTTCCGTCTGCCCGGTACGTTGGAGCACTTAAGCGGTAGATTCACAATGAGTGGCCCGGATTCATGCCCTCATTCTCAACCTTTTTTTTCTCAACTGAACCCTCTTTTCTCTCTCTCTCTCTCTCTCTCTATATATATATATATATATATATATATATATATATATATATGTGTGTGTGTGTGTGTGTGTGTGTGTATGTGTGTGTGTGTGAATGCTAGTGGGAGTAACAATACATATACTGAATGTGTTGATCTATAGAGATAGTGCTAGGTAACTAATTATGATAAGCCAAAGTACATGAAGTCTCGAAGAAACTTGAAATAATTCATAATGTGTGGCATGACATTGAGCTAATGTCCTAGTTATAGTATTGAGCTAAAAGAAATGAACTGTCTCCCACATTCTTTTGCTTATGGGATAAATTATGTCGTAACACATACCTTATTTCATGGCTCGAATGCCTCGAGTGTGATAGTCGGATCTGATACACTTGGCAAGAATTAATGAATCAAAGTAAAGAACATTCCTTAGTGTCCTAGGAGGAAAAACGATATGATCTTGGTATGGAAGAGATCAATGTAAAGTTTACATTGATGCTAATTCCACACTAATAAAGACAATTCTATTTGAAGTCAGAATTCATGCCTTTTACTGAATGGTGAAGTATTTGCTTGGAAAATACCAAGGAATACACCATAGTGGATTTAACAATAAACCTGGACTATATTGCAACCAGTTAGAATTAAAAGGAAACTATGTGATTAAGAGAAGTTCATTAGTGACATCATTGTTGAAATTCAATAATTGATGATCCTTATGAAAGATTCTTGTGATTGAAATGGAGAACTTACATAGTGTATAAATCCAAACTCACGTAAGCTCACATGGCGTATACCCACTATGTCCCATCACATTTTATAGGTTTTCGAAAATCAATACATCATAGTTAATAAAGTCATATAAAAAGAAAAACTTATCGATCCATTCACTAAGTCAACGAGTCTAACATTAAGACTGACAGTGAAACTTGATAATGACGCAATTGTTTGCAAATGATTTCACTTAATCCTACTTGAAGTAGTTTGTTTTAAGTTTAAGAAATAAAGCAGTATAAAGTCTTAATCTGATTTGACGATTATTAAGTAGAGAACTTAATATATGATGGTAATCAATCATTTAAGTTAGTTTAGCATTGTGTTCTCCTTTTGCATGTTTAGAACCAAATTTCTGAATATTAATTCATTTAAAACTCTACAGTTGATCATACTATTGGGAGTGAGTATAGGAATTAAGACTGTCATGAGGTTGGTGTATTATCCATAGATTAGACATACAATGGAGATTACGCTAACAATTATGAGTAGTTGAAATGGATATTTTAAGTATTGGAACAACACACACTCATAGAGATTACTTTATGGATACGACCACAGGTAATTCTGAGCTGATAATATATTTTATTATTACAATGTAGAGACATTGATTTCTTTGCATACAAGTTAGTTATACATTGTTCTTGCTCTGACTCTACCCGTATATGGTGGTCATAAGAGTAAGTCCATCCGTGATTTGACAAGTATACAAAAACTGTGTAGTTAAAGATTATTTGTTCCTTCTTCCTTAATAGGAGAAGCGATATCCCTGGGCCCCTCGATGATTTCATACTAATATTTAATGTACTTGGCCAGGTTCGTACTAAATTGATGTGTTCAATTAGTAGTTTGATTTGATTATTAGAAATCGGAAATCGAGAAACATAATGTTCAACTGTTAGGTTGATTTATAATCCATGACTCATTTCACAATAATATATTGTAGAAAATGAGAAATAATTTATTACTTATCTAAGGGATGATTCCTGATATGATTAGAATTCGACAGTTGATTTGGAAGGCATGTTTTGTTGATTATTAGAAGATTACTTGACCAATAGTAGTTAATGAATTGTCCAAGTGGGTGACTGTTGGAAATAGGTGTCCAATGTTATAACTAAATTGATATAACTTTGGGAATAATAACATATTCCTTTTTAGGTTTCCATCATGAGCTAAAATAGCTAGAAAAGGATTTAAGAGAGTGAGATAAATAGTTTATTAATTTATCATATCTTGATAAATTAAATTTGAAATTTTTTAAAATTAATTTAGAATTATTTTAAATTAATTTGGAATTAATTAGAATTAATCAGGAATTGTTTAAAGATACATGGACTTAATGTTAATTGTTCAATAGTTGAGCAAAAGGAACGTTCTAGAATCCCCAAAGAGGGTGGACGGTTTTGCAAGCTCTAGAAGGGTTCTATAATCAATCATAAACTTTGATGTTGAATCATAAAGTGACCCTCTTAAACTTCAGCTACCGCAGTCCTCAAGCATCCGCAGTCAGACCTTCCTCAGCAACCTCTCCCGAAGTCATCAGCTACCGCAGTCTCAATTTTCTTAAGTTTAATTTTATTGTAATACTCTCTATTGTCCAGTATGCCTTGCATGGCTACTCTTAGAGATGTGATCCGGTGTAACTCTTGAGACTCTATAAATAGAGCTCAATCTTGCTTATTCAAAAAAAAAACTTCTGAATCTATCAAATTTACATCTCTCTACTCTATCTGATTACGCATCTTAAAACTCTTCTTACTCTCAAAGTTCATTAGAACATAACTGAATACTATCTCTCTTTGGAGCAAGTCACTTGTGACTTAATCACTAAGTTTGATCTCACTTACTAACTTGGTTTCAATGCATTCCTCGTTATGAATCAACTTATGTGTGTACTTGATATAACTACTGTTGTCATCTACATTTCCTTACTTTTCCGCAACTAACTCTTTAACCATGTAACTCTAACTTATTTATATTATTGTTGAGCTTTTAGATCATTCGAGATAAACTATTCTGCAACTATACTCTTGTTCTAACGTTTATTCAAGTGTGTCTCAAAGTTTTTCTCTCAACAATTGGTATCAGAGCCATAGTGGTTGCTTTTTGAAAAACATAACTCTGATTTTCAAAGGGCCTGCTATACCACTGAAGCTCATTTCTTAAAAAACTCTTCAAAAAAAAAAAACAAGGAAATATGGCACAATCATTATCTCTGAATGTCTCCAACAGTGTTGGTGGTTCTAACCGAGCCCCAATATTGGTGGCAAATGAATATCATCACTGGTCTCAGAGAATGGAAAGATACTTAAGGAGACTTGGTAGAGATGTATGGCGATCCGTAGAAGAAGGACCACATGTCCCAGTTCTTACACCAGTCCAAACTGACGGCGCTATAGCCAGAATAGGAGGAGGTCAACCAGTCATGAACCGTCCCACCAAGGATGATCTCGATAAAATGGAAAATGATGATGTTCCTTTTTATGAAATCTCTTGTGGAGTTGCTCCTGACAACTTCGATATTATCATAAATTGCAAATCAGCAAAAGAGATCTGGGAAGTTCTCAAGAATTTGTACGAAGGGTCAGAACAAGCACAAGATAAGAAGCTTATAACCGCACTCAATGAGTTCAACAATTTCAAAGCTCTTACTGGAGAAAGTTTGGAAGATTCCTTCAAAAGGTTTAACTTGATAATCACGAAGTTATCCAATGAAGGCACCATCCGCAGTAACCATGAAACAAATCTTCAGTTTCTTAATGGTTTGGGAAGACATTGGACTACGGGTAAGATGATAGTCCAAGGAGATAGAAAGATTCACTCTTTATCTCTCTACAAGCTCTACGGAGAGCTGCAAGCACAAGAATCCACCGTACTGAAAGACTGTGCTGACTTCGGAGGACCACTCGCTCTCATAGCAAAAGCTCCACTCAATCAATCCTACTCTCCCTCGTATAACACTACACCGCAGGCATACGAAGCTGACTCAGAGTATGATGATAAAGAAGAGTTTCAGAAGGCTATTGCTCTTGTTAGCCAACAGTTCAATCGACTACCACGTTCTTCCTTTCGCAAGAATTAGCAGTTCAACAAACCTCCATTCAACCGTAACTTCAACCCGCAGAATAACCATCCTCGATATCCCAAAAGTTCTCATCCACCACTGCAATCACAAAATACTCAACCAAAGGAGGCACCGCAGTCCATCCAAACCATTGACTCCGGTACTCCATCAGAAGACAAAAGTGATATTGTGATTTGTCATAAGTGCAACAAAGAGAATCATTTTGCAAAGGATTGCAAGGCCAATGTAGTGAAAGACAGAGCATTCTACCTTAGAATGGCTCAAGAGTTGGAAGATAAGGAAAAGGCAAGGGCATACATAGCCCATGTCAAAATAGACCACCAAGTTTGGTCATCTGGAGACGAAGAAGAAACCATCAGCGGTATCAAAGGAAAGGGCAAAATCTGCATACTGGCAACTGCGGATGACGATGGGTCTACAAAGTTGGAAAAGAACTACTGCTACATGGCAAAGGATGGAACTCTAAGCATTGTCGAACAGGTAAAACTCATGATTCAAACTCTTAACTATAGCATGCATGACTGTTAGCCCTTCATAGATAATCTTAATGACACGTGTGCTGCCATCCTTACAGACTATAACAAAGCCTTAGATGAGAAGAACATTGCATCCCAAGAGATGTTCCATGTGAGAGGACGATTGGATAACAAAAGACTCAAAATGGCTATGTTAGAAAAGGACTTAGAGTTAGAAAAAGATGCAAGAATGTTAAGTGAAACACAACTAGAGATAGCTTTGAACCAAAGAGATTTAGCTCAGAGTGAAATTGTACGCTTAAATCTTTTAATAGAAAAAATGTTCAATGAAAGTGAAGCTATTGAAAACTTGGTGAATAATGGAACCATGGACAATACATACAATTGGGGTTGGTCCAATGGGTATCCTACCGCAAAGGATTCCTCACCCCGGTTTAACAAAGATCGACTGTATGTCCCTCTGGACCGAAAATTTCATTTCCCAGTTAATGACAAGACTTTTCCCGAAGACATCAGAACACACTTCGGTAGACTTCATAATCTAAGCAATAATTGTGTCATTGAGGAAATTGTGCCTGAGATTTCGGTTCACACAAGTGATCATATCCCTGTCTGTGGCACAGTTTACCCAAATTCTCAAACTTCATCCGTAGTTGATGATGAAATTGTCATTGATAGCTCCGAAGTCTCGCAAGACTTCCCATCTCTGCCCACAGACCGCAGTGCCTCTCACTGTAGTCATGAGCAGCGGATGTCTCGCAAATGTCCCACTGAAGTCCCAACCCAAACTTACTCTGCGATAGTCAAATCATCCCTACCAGAGTCCTCGAACAAAAGTTCTGCAACTCTTCAACCAATTCATCACGAATTACCCATAGAAAACTTTGAAGTTGGTCAATGCTCTCAAATCCCTGAATCCCTCAGTTCGGATGACTCTAGCCCTCGTTTTCAAAAAATTTCGAAGGTTTCCAGGAAACCGCAGCTGAACATCACTGACTGCGGTTCCCCAAAAACCTTAGCTAAAAAGGCTTTCAAAGAGGAAATTCGATCCCTAGGCACAAATAGACAAAACTTTTTGAAAAACAAAAGGCATATCAGATTTCCAAAGTCTAAGAGTCCAGAAAAATTTGTTTTCTCACACTATTTTTCAAAAAACTCTCCCATCAAGAAAACATGTAAAAAGGAATGTACAGTTTCATCAGTCATTCCAGACTCTTCTGACACAACCCAAATGAAATAAAGGTCTTTTCGATGCAATGGCTTTCAAATCTATTCCTCAGATGATCCGAAATGGAAGGGTATCTTACCCACTCCAACACTTTTAAAATCACATCAGAATTTTAACAAGTGGAAGGGTATTTTACCAAAACCAACAAAAAGGTCCCAAAGATCTACACGTGCTAAACCTTTTCAAAAACAAACTTTTCAGAAGTCCAACAACACCATTGTCAGATATTACCAACCTCAGACCGGTCACAAGCCCAACTCATCATTTAGACCGTTGACCAAACAAGGTGTCAGAGCTAAAGACAAAATCTCAACCTGTCAATGTCAGTGTAGTTGCCAAAATGGTTCATCCCATGTCAAATCTAGTTGGATTCAGAAACCTCGTAATTTTTCAAAAAGACACAACACTCCAAAATCTCACAAACACCCAGGACTAGGATTAAACGTTGACACGAAACCCGTCCCTGCAACCTCAGTTCATGCACCAATCTGAAATTCACCTTTTGTCCCAGGCTCCAAACTAGTTTGGATGCCTAAGATAACCGTGTAATTTTCAGGCTTTATGCAAGGAGGAACAAGAAGATGAATGGTTAATTGACAGTGCCTGCTCCTTGCACATGACCGGAAGGTTAGAATATCTTCGGTATTTCAGGCCAATTTGCAACGGTGGAAATGTTACATTCGGCAACAATGTGAATGGGATAATCCGAGGTTATGGTGTTATTACTACGGGAAACTTCTCTATTCAAAAGGTTGCTTATGTAGAAAGCCTTAAACACAATCTCATCAGTGTTGGCCAACTATGTAGGGCAGGCCATCGAGTTGAATTTGATGATCAATTTTGCTATGTAATGACAAGTGATAGGAACACGTGTCTGATCAAGTCCCGATCCGAAGGTACTATGTATCCTCTGGATGTCTCTCTGATCATAGGCAAACCACATTTATGCTTCCTATCCAAAGCAGTATCCGAAGTAAGCTGGCTATGGCACCACAAGCTAGCTCATCTCAACTTCAGATACATCAACAATTTGGTCACTGGAGAACTAGTCAGAGGTCTCCCAATTCTCAAGTTCAGCAATGATACTCTCTGTCCTGCATGTGAATGTGGAAAGCAATCCAAAGCATGTCACCCCATGGTTATTGATTCCTCAATTTCTGAACCACTTGAACTCTTGCACTTTGATCTTTGCGGTCCATCCACCGTAGCCAGTCTCCATCACAAGAAATACATACTGGTTATAGTAGATGACTTCACACGCTTCACATGGGTCTTCTTTCTTAGACTTAAGTCAGAAACACCGCAGATTCTCATCAACTTCATCAAGGAGATCGAACTCCAGATCAAGTTGCCAGTTCGACGGATCCAAAGTGATAATGGAACCGAGTTTACTAATCATCTCCTAAATAGTTTCCTGGTTTCTAAGGGTATCACTCACAACTTCTCCGATCCCTACACACCGCAACAAAATGGGGTAGTAGAGCGAAGAAACCGCACTCTAGTAGAAGCAGCCAGATCCATGCTCAACTTCGCACACCTTCCTCTCTACTTCTTGGCCGAAGCAGTGGCCACCGCATGCTTTGTGCAGAATCGAAGTATTGTATGCAAGCGACTCAGCAAAACACCGTACGAGGGCCTTAACAATCGCAAGCCAAATGTCCGCTTCTTTCATATCTTTGGGTGTAGATGTTTTGTGATCAACAACAAAGATCATCTTAACAAGTTTGCACCAAAGTCTGATGAAGGCATCTTCCTTGGCTATTCCACAAACAAAGTTGCTTACAGGGTTCTCATTCGACGTACAAGGCTAATTATTGAAAGCTTCGATGTGAAATTTGATGACTATCACATCCGCAACATCGCTCCATCAAGAAAAACCACAACAATCCTAGAAAGTGATATTCCTGCCTCTTCGGGTCCATTAAACCTAGTTGAAGTAAACTATGTCGATCTCTTTGACCCTGTAGAAACAACCAAATTATCCGAAGTTCTTGTGTCTCAGGAAGCTCAACAGCAGCATGCTGATGTATCTGGTCCATCTCTATCCGAAGTAGCATCTCTTAATACTTCCACCTCACCGGTTGAGGGGGAAAGCTCTACTCCGGATCAGGCAACAACCATCGAGGTTCCAGTACTTAATGAAGCTCAAGTTCCTAGCCGCAGAGAATCATTACCATCCAACGTTTCTTCCGACTCGGATGATGAAAACATAGAGAACATTGACACAAGAAAAGACTCAAGAATTATCACTCTCCCATCCGCAATCCAGGGGGAACCTTCTAAGGGTCAAAGGGAACTCCCTTCTGCAATCCAGGGGGGAACCTGCACCATCTGCCCAATAAAACATTAATCCCACCTTCCCAGTTCAAGATAATTCAGCAGGATGTTCTCAAGTCCAGGGGGAACTGCCAACTCCAACCGCAGAGTCTTCCGATATCGAAGACATTCCCTCTACCGCAGCTGCTGATTATCTGCAACCTCGTCTACACGTATGGACCAAGGACCACCCACCAGGACCAATCATTGGCAACCCATCCGCAGGTATCCAGACTCGATCTTCCAGGGACTTATCTGATCACTGTCACTACGCAGCATTTATGTCCTCGGTCGAGCCCCGAACGATCAAAGAAGCATTACTAGAACCCGACTGGATATCCGCAATGCAAGAAGAGCTAGAAGAATTCAAAAGAAACAAAGTATGGCAGATCGTCCCGAAGCCGCAAGGTCATACCATTGTTGGTACTAGATGGGTGTTGAAAAACAAACTGGATGAATCTGGTGAGGTAGTCAGAAACAAGGCAAGGCTAGTTGCAAAGGGTTATAGTCAACTTGAAGGTTTTGACTATGATGAAACGTTTGCTCTGGTGGCACGAATGGAAGCCATCCAAATCTTCTTAGCATACGCAGCTCACAAGAACATCAAGGTACACCAAATGGATGTAAAAAGTGCCTTTCTCAATGGGGAATTAAAAGAAGAGGTTTATCTTCACCAACCTCCAGGCTTTGAAAGTATTGAATTCCCAGACCACTGCTACAAACTTGAAAAAACAGTCTACGGTCTAAAGCAAGCACCAAGAGTGTGGTATGAGACTCTCTCTGAATTTCTTTTCTCGTCCGGATATAAAAGAGGAGTGATTGATCCCACTTTATTTAGAGTAGAAAATGGTAATCACCTTATGCTTGTACAAATATATGTGGATGATATCATCTTCGGATCAACTGACGAAAAAATAGTGAATGAATTCGCTAAGCTCATGACCAACAAGTTCCAAATGAGCATGAATAGAGAGATCAACTTCTTTCTAGGACTTCAAGTGAAACAAGTTCTGCAAGGGATATTCATTCATCAGGAGAAATACACCACTGAACTGTTAAAGAAATATTTAATGGACAACTGCTCTTCGGCTAAGGTCCCCGTGGCCTTCGGATGTAAGATATCGGGCGAATCAGTGGATCACAAGACTTATAGAGGTATCATTGGTTCATTGATGTACCTCACCGCAAGCCGACCAAACATTGTCTTTACAACAGGTGTATGCGCAAGATACCAGGCTGACCCAAAAGTGTCACACATGACCGCAGCCAAACAAATACTACGATACCTGAAAGGAAGCAACTCTCTTAGATTATGGTACCCCGCAGGCAATGACTTCAGCCTTCAAGCATTCACAGACGCGGATCATGCCGGATGCAAACTAGATCAAAAAAGCACCTCAGGTGGATGTCAATTTCTGGGTGGAAGACTCGTCAGCTGGTCATCTAGAAAACAAAGTTGTGTATCACTGTCTACCGCAGAAGCTGAATATGTGGCCGCAGCCAGCTGTTGTTCACAAGTCCTATGGATGAAAACACAACTTATGGACTACAGATACAGAATGTTGCGGATACCAATTTACTGTGACTCTGAAAGTGCTATAGCTATTTCACACAATCCAATTCAGCACTCCAAGACAAAGCATATTGAACTACGGTATCACTTCATCAAAGACCACATCCTGAAAGGTAACATTGAACTCATATTTGTCCATACTGATGAAGAGATTGCTGATGTGTTCAAAAAAGCCCTTGACTCTACAAAACTCACAATTCTTCTTGAATTGATAGGTACCGCAGACCATCATTGGTCTCTATTGTGGTCCTAACTGAAGTTACTTATGATAGATGGTTTTGGTATATCCTGTGTACCGCAGTTTGTGTACCGCAACCATATATCATAGTTATCCTTCAATGGTCCTTACTGTTTGTTGTTACTAATTTTTGTTCAAGTGTTATGCTCAGTTATTCTCCTGCAGTCATACATCCGATCCATCCGCAATGAAGTCTCAATCCGCAACCACATTGATAGTTTCTCAACTATTTCATTAATTCTTGATTCATGGTGTGCTGTTTAATGATCCTTCATTAAATAAGAAAATCATTAACCAAAAAACATTCTTTGAGTAACTGTCCCATTCTCCTTTTGAAAAACCTTGTGTCAGACCTATTTTAGGTATGATGACAAAAAGAGCGTTTTCCCATAAACTAATCCTTTTAACCTATCCCTTCCTATTTTCCCAACACGTCCAATCCGTTACAACTTCTCTTTTGTACATCGGATTAACTCCACCCTCACCACACAATCACAGACGTGATGTTTTACTTTTGACACTTCATTAATTGCAAACCCTTTTTAGTAAATCTCAAAAATAACTTAAACCTCTTCATAATCTGTGGCTGAGATTTCACCTTCCAAATCGCCGAAAAACCCCCAAACGTTTTTTTTACCTTATTTACTTTCACCCATGATAAAATCAATTACCTTTCAAATCCATTCCTATAAAACCCTTTCTTCTTCCCCAAGAACAGTTTACGCTCTCTGAACCTTGAACTTTCTCTCCATCTTTCTTACACTCTGTTTCTGCAACATTTCTCAAACTCTCAACAATGGTGAAATCAGGCATCTCGAAGAAAATCTCCAAGGCTTCTTCCTCTGCAAACCCAACTGGGTCTGATTCTAAAACAAGAAATCAAATGCCTACGATTGCTTCAAGCAATTTTAGGGCTGTTTTCGAAGAGCATTCCTCCTACAATGCTCCGATCAAGCTAATAATCAAGTTCTTGACCAATCACCCTCTGTTTGGCCCCTTCGATGCATTCACAGACATAGTTCCTCTTTCAACCTTGTTCAAGCGTGCATTATCTGCTTACAGACCCCTCGAGAATCCTCAAGAGGTGCATCTGAACTTAGTGAACGATTCTTTGGTCATTCTGAACAAAGAAAAGTTTCTCAACGCCATTAATCTTCTGGTTCATCCTTCAACCAAGACTTTCACTCCAAGTATGGCCGACATTCTCTCAGCTCGCTACCAAATGGGTTACCAGAAAAAGATCAAAGGAATTGGCGAATTCAAGAAGAATCAACTGCCTGCGGTGTCGCAATTCGTTTGTCACTTCGTCATCCCCAGCCTGTCTGGCCGAACCAGAGGCACTAACAATATGGGTCTCAAGCTATTGGAGCTGATATGGAGCATTTTCACTGGCCACGACGTCAACTACGGTCAGATCTTGTGGGATGATTTCCTGCAGTACATCCCCAAAGAGAGCCCAAGAGAAAACCCTACCGAACTCATATTTACAAGGTTCTGGTCTCTGTGCATCTCAGATCTTCATCCGGATGCAGGAATTAGCATGGGCAACGACACCAATCTCTTCATCACCAAAGATCTCAAAAGGTACAATCCCTCCAAAGATCAATCTAACTTCGGACCTATAAGACGACTACCAGTCCACATTCTGACATCACTTGGACTTGAAACCCCTGATGTCACAGACCATATAGAGGCTACGGAAGGTATTAGCCCATACCTTTCTTCCCCGCCTCTACAAGCCACATCCGCACTCACCATCCCTAGTAGTACCGCAGTCCCATCTTCCACCACTCTCTCCAACCTTTCTTAAAGACACAAATAGCTAGTCTCTACCCATCAAGGCCCCCGCAATGTCTCCAAGAAACAAAGACCCCCAAAGAAAGATGCTCCCAAACCAACTGAACCCTCAAAGAAACACAAAATCACCCAAACTATACCCTCAAATGACGAATCCACTGAAAGTGATTCTGATGAGGATGCACTACCCATCTCCATCCTAAAGAAAAGAAAAACTGATCCCACTAGCCAAATGCGTGACCGTACAGATGTCGCAGCCTCTCAAAAGGCTCTGGTAGTCCTCGGGGTGACCGCAGACCCATTCATTACCACAATCGAATACGACTCAGACACAGAAAGTGTGTCTGTTTCACCTCATCGTGGACACTCACCCCCAGTTCACTCCCAAGAGGATGACACTGGTTCTCGCCCTAAGGTCTCCAGGGCTTCCCGACTTCATTTCTTTTCTCCTGAGGAGTTGAACTCCATCCTCTTGTCTGTAACCCAAACACTGCAAACACCTTCCCAACCGCAGGGCAATTCTTCCGCCCTTGCCAGAACTGAGCCGAGGCCAGACTTGACCACGGGTCAAGGAGACTGATGAAGCTCAAGAAATCCTACTCTGCTTACATCTGTTACAGGTGGTTTAGGCACGGTGAGCACCAATGTGCAAGGATCCGTGAACCCGGAGGACACTTCGGTGCGATTCCAAGGATTTGACGGAGATGAATCGAATGATTCATGGTTACATTACACTCCGGTATCTGAGTTTGATATCAAGAAGTATGCCACTTTCCGTAGGGCATTCCAAGCAAGGAAGGATCAGCAAATCAAGCAACTGCAACAAAAGCAACAGGGAATTCAATCTGTAGCTAAGTATTGGGCAGACGCAATCAACAATGCCAATACCGTAGCTACCATCTTGAAAGTACAAGAGTGGATGACCGCAATGGCTGAGACGATCCAAAAAGCTCAGACCACTCTTGGTGGTGAAGGTACATCCAAGGTACCTCCAACTACAACTCCAACTCCATTTATTCAAGACTCTCAAGAAGAAGGAACCGCAGTCGAAGTCAGCTCAGCTCCCACATTTGGCTTCGACGATTTTGATCTGAATGAGGTAAATTAACCCCATCCTTCTGATGATGATTTGATAATTTTTGATGAAGAAGACGAATCGAGTGGTTCTCAACACTCAACCTCCAAGACAAAAGCAAAGAAGAAGAAGAAGAAGAAGAATGCGGTGACCAGAAAGGAATTTTTAAGTCTGCAAGCTAAAGTCGATCAAATCCTTGCTGCGGTCAAGCCCACTCAACCGCAACCAGAAGACATTCCTGGACCGCAGTCCTTAATCGAAAGAATAGAAAGACTGGAAACCCGTGAAAGATTGGCTTCTGAGCGCATCTCCCTGAAGGTTGAAATAGGAATCCGATCCCTGGATATAAGTCGCCAAGCTGACCACAAGCAATTCATGGCTGCTGCGGAGCGCCTCATCTCTGAGGTGTCCGCAATCAAAAGAGACTAACAAGCAGCCATTGCGGACCAGTGAACTCAATCTCAAAAACTGATCGATGAGACTCACACTGCATATGAGTCCACTATCGCAGTCCTTCAAGCTACCATCAACAGACTGCAACGATCGTTATCTTCAAACTTCCATGGCCCCGAAATTCTTCAGCTCACAAAGGAGATTCACCGGTTGCTCTTCAACACCGCCATTCCCAACGATCAGCAACTGGCTGATGTTCTTAAAGCACAGTTCCAGGAAGTATATGCCAAAGTCGATGGTCTCAGACAATGGCTTGAGGATGCTTCGGTGTTGCATTCCTCAAGAGGGGGAAGTGAGGAAGAAGACCATCATTCCAACAGGCTTTCTCAGCATCAAAGTCCCCCCATCATAACTGAAAGAGTTCCCTCACCGCATCAGTCACCACCGTAAAAGGAGATCATTCAAAAAACCCCTTCTCCTGAGCGACCAGAGGCCCCTCCCCACTTCAAAAATCTTGTATCCAACATGTCATCCGAACACTCAGATGACTCCCCCGCAACGCAACAAAAGAAAAAAAATTGGAAAGCAGCCAAGTTCGCGGAAATCATCTGGAGAGAAAATGGATTCGACATTACTATGGATGAATCCTTAGCAAATTCCGGGATCAATCCTCACCGCAGACTCCTAGATGATGACTACAAACCATACCTTACCTATGCTGAATCCCCCTCTGATGGTTATTGGGATGTTCCAATCTCTCCCAATGCTAAATACTTCACAGTATTTGAGCCATTTGACCGCAACCTACCTGACCACAAGAGACTGCCTATGGAATTCGAAAGACTTAATCGATTCTATGCCAAACATGCGTCTTCCATAGAGAAAATCTGGTCTAATGATAGGCCATTCGCAGTCAAGAACTACAAACCTCGGAAGTTCATGAAAGCTGACTTCATCCAATACACTCTCACAAGAAGGAATCAGGACTATGTCCGCACCCAGGCTGACTTCCCATGCATAAACCCTGAAGAAGTCTTTCTGATAGCCACGGTGTTCCAGAACAAGTCCGAGAAGCATCTGAAGATGAAGATAGCACTTGAGAGGGCAAGTATTTTCTTGAAGGAAACTTTCTGCGACTTTGCCAAAATTGATGCAGACATTCACCCCATCCTAGCCACAAAATTTGATCTTCCACCACTTGACCCCGCACCCATGATAACTGAAGGATTCGAAGAAAGATCCCTAGGTGCAACAAACTTCCCAGACCTCAGAGTCATCTTCAAACGGAAACTCAATGATACCAAATACTTCATTCTGTTGACTGCGGTGAACCGCCTTACAAGGAAGCAGATTGAAGTTTGTCGAACCGCAGTTGAAAAGTCAAAACACACAACTGCCGAAGTCAAGTTCGAGATTTAGAGAAGGATCACCTAGTTGGAAAATATCAGGAAATTTTGGTGGATACTAATCAAGTTTCTAAAACTTGACAACTAAAGAAAAGTTAAAGAGGTCACTTAGGGGGAGATTGTTGAATCATAAAGTGACCCTCTTAAACTTCAGCTACCGCAGTCCTCAAGCATCCGCAATCAGACCTTCCTCAGCAACCTCTCCCGAAGTCATCAGCTACCGCAGTCTCTATTTTCTTAAGTTTAATTTTATTGTAATACTCTCTATTGTCCAGTATGCCTTGCATGTCTACTCTTAGAGATGTGATCCAGTGTAACTCTTGAGACTCTATAAATAGAGCTCAATCTTGTTTATTCAACAAAAAAAACTTCTGAATCTATCAATTTTACATCTCTCTACTCTATCTGATTACGCATCTTAAAACTCTTCTTACTCTCAAAGTTCATTATAACATAACTGAATACTATCTCTCTTCGGAGCAAGTCACTTGTGAGTTAATCACTAAGTTTGATCTCACTTACTAACTTGGTTTGAATGCATTCCTCGTTATGAATCAACTTATGTGTATACTTGATATAAGTACTGTTGTCATCTACATTTCCTTAATTTTCCGCAACTAACTCTTTAACCATCTAACTCTAACTTATTTATATTATTGTTGAGCTTTTAGATCCTTCAAGATAAACTATTCCGCAACTATACTCTTGTTCTAACGTTTGTTCAAGTGTGTCTCAAAGTTTTTCTCTCAACATTTGATAAGGATAAAGATTTGAATCTGGATTGAATCTGATTATTTAATTGATTCAAAGAAGCTTTAACTGTAAGTTAGCCGAGCTATAAATAGACCCTTTAGCCTTCATAATTCCATCCCTAACCTTTCCTAGAGTGGGAGGTTCGTTCTCATATGCTTTTGTCCTCTCTCTTAAAATTTCTAAGGTTTTATCCTTTTGGTTATGATCCATTAGCGGAATTCTACTTTAGGTGCTAGTCCTTCCAAGATCAACCAAGAGTTCAAGATCATCAAAGGAATCACAAATATATAGGATTATAATTGAAAGGTTAGTAATTATATCCTTCTTGTTAGTTTATATTCATAGTTTTTGACAGAAGGTTACCTTAATAGTAATACCTAGATATTGGGTGCATGTGCACATAGGATTATATTTGAATGCTTCCATTGCATAAAATTAGTATATAGATGCATAGAAACCCCATCATGCGGAGCATGTATGGTTAATCGACACAATAATAAAAGAACCATGACATAATCAAGGGGTCATGCATTTCTGCATGGTTGGTTCACCATCTTATTTTTGAGACCACGATATCCCATCCACAAATATAGGACATGTAAATATGAGATTAACATTCCAGTGAATAGTTTCAATGAATCTGAAAAGATCTAGGAATTTCATACGTGATTGAAATTGGGAAAGTGCATTCCTTACCTAAATAACTTTGTAGTGTGTTAATGGCATCCTTAACACATCTCAAAGATATAAATGGATCGTAGCCTTAGTAAATAATAAATTAAGGTTGAAAAAACTATTTAAATTATCAATAAAACAAACAATAATGGAACTAAAATTGAATGATGTCTACAAGACAATCCATTAAAATCTACTGAATAAAAACCTCTCAAATGGATTATCTAGAAGGATGATCAAATTCATATTTTGCAATAGTTCACATTTATGAATTGAAAGATAATGTCTTAGTTAAAGCGAGGTTTCCATAACCACTACATTCCAAAAATTGTTGAAAACGGTTATCAAATAAACATATTGAAGTAAGTTGGAATTTCATTTAGTTAGGAGTTGACTATGGTTATCAACTAAGCCAAACACGTACATATAATCAGTTCACTCTAATTTTGATATGAAAATTTTTGAAATATCCATTATGGAGTTGAATGGATGTAGAGACCCTTTGGGACTACGATAGCCAATCATAGAAACTCCAACTTTGAATACTCCCATATTCACTATCATAAATAGATGTGCTAAAAATACATAAAGCTAGTTGCCCATACGATTCATGGTAATATACCTAATCTGGCCTCGAACGCCAAGCACAATAGGAAAGCTTATTATGAGATTGTTCTAATAAACTTTCGTTTTCCAAAATAAGAAAAGGACTAAGAAATCATTAAAGCCTAATATGTCTGATGGTTGAGACTGAAACTAATTTGATCATGGATTACGAGCCCATGCTAATATCTATAGGATCAAACGACAACTCATTCTCATGAATGCTTCGTCTATAATCTAATATATTTAAATTTGTAACATTATTTCCAATCCTTGAGTATTTTACTAAAGGATAAAGTACTGATATGTGCAGTAATGACAAAAGGGGAAGTAAAAGGACTGAAACGAGGGGAAGTAGATTTGATCATGAATATCGGGGTTTTGTTACTATTCATAGGATCAAAAGAGATCTTACTCTCCCAAATGTTTAGTCTATGGTGTTACGATTCAAAAACTATTTATACAAATTTCATGAGATTATTCTAACTCATTTGAATGTAGAATATTTCATATATTTTGCTTTAAAAGAAAAGTCATGAAATCAATTAAACTGATGTGTGAGGATCATTTTAAAAGGATGATTTAATTATTGAATGAGATGTAATATTGTGGAATCATATTCTTTAAAATAAGAATTGCATTGCCAAAGATCTAGTTGGATAGGACTTTGGAATTCATTTGACCATAAGTCTTATGATAAATACAAGATTTATTTTTTAAGACAAATGATAAAAGCACTATATGATAGTGTGAATATTTGTTGGGATTATTTTTTACTAATGGTCCATTCAAACTATCCATAATACTTACTAATTCAAATACATCCAAAAGTTTGGATAAAAATGTATTGTGGAATCGTTGTCTTGAACATGTAAACATGAAATGTGCTACCAAGTATCCGGTTAGATCGGATCTTGGATATCATTCGATTGCAAATATTTTGATAAATGCAATCATGTTTATCAAGATATATTGTTAACACATTACTTAGTAATTTGAATGTATATTGGAATTAGTTTACACTAATGGACCATTAAGATAAACCACAATACATAGTAAGACTAATGATATTTTCATATTTATACATATATTTATGTGTTATTTCAATACATATTATCTTTAATTTGGTTAAATACTAAGATTTTGGATACTTATAAGTATAAATTCTTTTTTCTAGCCAAAGAAGGACAATCTTAAATAAAAGGACCAAAATAGGAAGGAACTGGAAATTTGAAGGATTAAGCTTGCATAAAGAAGAAAGAGGCGTGCATAATGAAGATTCCACGGCATGGTAAATTTTGGTCCACGCCGTGGCGATATAGAAGGTTCTCAACGTAATTGATGATGACTTGTGGTTGACGCGTTTTAAATGGATTGCACGACGTGACAAGTGTGTCGCCGTGTCATGGAAGATAGTTTTTGACAAGTTTAAATATCGATGATTAGGTCAAAAAATAAAGAGTGTATCTAGGACTTTTAAGAAAAAGTAACCAAAAACCTCTAAGAAACGCTTGGAGATCAGATTTCGATTGGAGAGAAAGTCTTAGAGAGATTAGAGTAAATACCTACAATTTATCATTTGGTTTGCATAAGTTTTATCATGTTTAATTTAGCTTACTCTTTGATTAAGTGTTTTTCTGCTGTAATCATGGGCTAATAACCCTTTATTTTTGTTTAGATTAGATGAACCCTAATACTATGTGTTCATTAATATTTTTATGGATTATTAGAGTTGGATTTTGCTTATGTTTGATAGATCATCATCTTACCATGTTGAAATTCCTATCTTTATTACTTTACCATCAAGGTTTGTGTGGTTATACGACTGTTGATTACATGAGTTTGTTCTTCCTAGTTGTTTATGATCATTAAATTACTAGAGCTAGAGGTTGATCATACCTTAGTATAAGTGGTAGAGTTAGTTTCTTAATTGTGTTAAAGAGTATTATTTGATCATAATAATTTTTTGATTGTTTATCTTGATCATGGATAGATAATTTTTATATTTACTCATTCATAGCCCAAATAGTTCTTAAAATTAATTTAGTGTTCTTAATTTGCATGATCATTATGGTTAAAGTTCATAAATTGATATATGCTATTTAGTCTGATCATGATAATTGGTGACTTTTAATTTTTTATACAACATACATTAATCCATTGTTTGAAATTAACCATATGAAAAGGGTGATTCGAAGCTAAATAGAAGTATCTATGAATTCTTGATCGAATCTCGTTTTCTAGTTGTTTGATTAGTTTGAAGTAATAGTTTAATTAAGTTGTTCTGAACTTGAAAAATCAGATAAAACCCCCATTTTAAGTATTTCTTTTAGTCTAATTATTAGCATTATTTTCTTAATTACAACCTTGTTCCCCGTGTTCGACTCTTACTTACTCTACTTTACTACTACGTGCCTAGGTATACTGCCTATTATGTTTTAGCTAAGTCGAATAATTAGGATATAAATATAAATCTTTTTAAAGTGGTTATATAAAATACATCAACGAACTTCTTGTGAACATGTTTATCTGAATAAAAATTGAGACTGGAACCTTTTAGGTATTCATAGTTTTCATAAAACGAAGTTAAGAATCAATTGGGCAAAAGGATAAGATACTCGGCTCTAATAAAATTGGTCACCATCGTAGTCAAAACCATATCAATCATCTAAGGAATTATGAAAAGTTTTCATGAGATGTCTCTGCCAAAAACAGTGTCACATTTTGTGTTGTTAGAGAAGATAAACAAATCATTATTTGATTTATTGCGTGGAGAGTCGTATTATTCTTAACAGAACAGTTCATGGATTGTACCATGAATAGTGTCACAGGAGTTCTTGGTCTTGTACCAATTTTAAAGGTTATGGAACACTCTCGAAAATGTGGAGTAATGGTTCATCCCTTATTATGTAACATCCCGACTTCCAAGTATAAAATTCTAAGGATTTTGTGCATCACATAAGACCTACTCGACGAGTTGGAGGCCCCAAATCCTTGCGTAGAAACTAATAAAGCCGCACGGATTATGGAACCTACTCGACGAGTTGGAGGACCCCAACTCGACGAGTTGAGGTTGTGCATGAAAACCCTAATTTTTAGGGTTTTTACCCTATTTAAAGGACCTTAAGTCTCCTCACCAGCCTTCCTTACCACCTTATCATCCAGAGAGAAACCCTAGCCACGCTTTATTACCTTCTTGAGTGTTTGTGAGCTTAAAGAGTGTTATTTGGTCCATTTCTTGAAGAACCTTGAGGAGATTAGTGCATAGCCGAAAGAGGAGGCTATATATCCGACATCCACATTGTGGTAGCAACCATTTGGAGGTAAAAGGTCTTTACCTTGACCTCTTGTTTCTTAGATCTTCTCCTATGGAAGTTTAGTGCATTTTTAGCCCATTTTGGAACCATTTTCAGAGTTGAGCATGAATTGAAGTTATGACTTCAGATCTGGACACCTTTAGGCCTCATTGGGCCTAGAGATTCAAGCTTTATCAAGCTTTGGCCATCCTCCATGCCCTAAACCCCTTATTAAGTTTCATATGAGTGTTTTAACCTCTTGGATGCCATGCATGGACGTAAAGTTAGCAACCTTATGTGGTATCTCAACCTTAGGGGACCAGATCTGTAGTTTGGGGCTTTGGATTCAACTGGAAAGGACTGAACATGAAAAGGATGAAGGAACTCGATGAGTTGCATAGCCAACTCGACGAGTTGAGTCGGGTTTTCCCGCTTTCTGGATTCTGAATCAACTCAGCGAGTTGATGAGATAACTCGACGAGTTAGTTAGGGTTTTTCCTGGTTTTCTGAGTTCTGAAGGAACTCGACAAGTTACTAGCTGCACACGGCGAGTTGGATCAACATGGACTGTTGACCTTTACTGTTGACTTTGACTTTGACTAGGGTTGACCAAGTTTGACTTCTGAGGGTATTTTGGGTAATTTGGGTCTTGATGGAATTGGTCCTATGGTGGTTGTAGGTGTTTGAGTTTGGGGCTGTGATTTGAGAGGTTGATCTTTTCCGTTTAGTTCGACATTGTGAGGTGAGTTCTTCTCACTATATCAACAGGGTCTAAGGAACCAAGGTCGGCCATTTTGGATTGTATCCTGGTTATAAGATGATGCTATGTTTAGTGATCTGTTAGATCTGTATCCTGGTTATAGGACGATGCTATGTTTAGTGATCGGTTAGATCGGTATCCTGGTATATAGGATGATGCTATGATTAGTGATCTGTTAGATCTGTATGATTGTCTGTACATGATAGCTAGCGTATGATATTTATGTGTTGATTGTGTGATAGCGGGGTGGGTTGAGGCGGTCATGCTTTGTGCTCTAGGCCAACATACCCTGGGCGGACCGGATAGACTGAAGGCCCATCAGGGCGTACCATTCAGGCCGTAGGCCCGGAGAATGGTCCAGACAGGCTGAAGGCCCAGTAGGGTAGACCAGACATGCTGAAGGTTCTGAGAGTGGAGTAGATAGACTGAAGGCCCGGTGAGGGCGGTCCAGTCATACTGAAGACTCTGAAAGTGGTCCAGATAGACTGAAGGCCCGGTGAGGGCGGTCCAGTCATGCTGAAGACTCTATATGCATGTTGTTTGTTATGATATTGTTCTGGTTTATATGGCGTTGGTATTTCGGGGGAACTCACTAAGCTTCGGGCTTACAATTTTTGATTTTGTTCCAGGTACTTCGGATGATCGTGGGAAGGTGAAGGCTTGATCGTGCACCTCCTCACATTTTATGACTTTGATTCCTGGGATTCTCTGATATGAAACTATTTTGAAAACATTTTGTAATAACTAATGGTTTTTGGATGTTTGAAAAAGTTTAAAATTTGCTTGAATTTTATGGATGTTACAAGTTGGTATCAGAGCCTTGGTTTGAGTGAATTGGAGGAACACTCGTGTGAATCCAGTCTCAAACTAAGGAAAAAGATTTTCAAAAAGATTTTCAAATAGTTTTCAAAATACTAAGGGAGGATGCAAATTGTACGATCAGCCGGAGCCAGTGAGCAGACCCCAAAATACCATGCGGTTATTTGATTTTGTGATAGGCTAGAGCAGCATGCTAGTGATAGGCTAGGGATCTTTAGGAATTACATGATAGAATTGCATGATTATATGATGCCTAATAGCCTAGGGTTCTTATTATATGAAATTGATATCATTACTGTAGTTGCTTAGTGTATGCATCACGGTTGTATATAACTAAGATCTTATAGTGTGAGAATGTTTGGTTAGGCCTTATTTTATTTTTATTGTATGATGAAGGGATTAGGGTAGGATCAGGTATTCGAATGTCTATATGGTCCAACGTTATGTATGGCTAGCATACACGAGTGCTGCAGGATTGGTGGAAGTTTCATGGATGAGTTGTGTGAGGTCAGTCGGCCAGTTGAGAGATATTTATACTTCCTCTAGGCGTGAGGATTGAGCGCTCCCCTATGCTGATGTATATTGTTGGGGAGTTGCGATGATACTAGATACAAATTTGGGTATGTGTGGAAGGTAGTATGGGCCCGTACTACTGAAAGCACAGGACCCATACGCGTTACAAGGAAGTCACAACCCCTGAGGTGTTGTTAGGAGTTGGTTCCCTGTTATTATATGGAATGCCTGATATCTTCCTGGTATGGTGGTTACGAGGTGATTTGTGACCGGATCCAGGTCGGGATCAGGAGATGGCAGTTAGGGTGGACCGGCAGTACCCAAGACCATTGGCCAGTTGAGATCAGATGAGTTGGATGCCAGGATTAGGGAGATCTTGCATGATGAGATTGCTACACTGTTTCGGGATCAGTTGCAGGTGATGTTTGGGTCTACTAAGACTGCTATGGTTGAGTACTTTTATAAGCGCCATGCAGCCCTTGCTGAGACGGCTGTTGATGCAGCTTCCGCAGCTATAGTAGCTGCAGGTGGTGGGGCCAGTCGGGCTTTCTATTACCGGTACTTTGATAACACGAAGCCCCCAACTTTCGATGGGATTCAGGACCCGATCATAGCCACGAGGTGGCTATCTGACGTTGAGGGGTGCTTTTTCACATGCTTATGTCCTACTGACCAGAAGGTCAGGTGTGCTCTAAACCTGATGAGGTCCGGAGCAAAGGGCTGGTGGAGATTGAGGACAAGGTCGTATTCTGATGAGAAGAGAGCTGCAGTTACTTAGGATCACTTCAGAGAGATATTCTGCTCTTGCTATATTCCGCAAGCTGAGGGAGAGAGGTTGGCATAAAAGTTTTTAGATTTGAGACAGGGTACATAGTCGGTGAAGGAAGTCACGAGGATGTTTACTGAGAGGGCGATGTTTTGCCCTGAGTTTGCTTCTGATCAAGCTCAGATGAATCGTTATCTGAGCATGCTCAAGACTGACATCAGACAGTTTTTTACTACCCAACGTTATGATACATTACTGGAGTTACAGGAGGCCACTAGGTGGCATGATCTTGAGATTGAGCTGCAGTTTAGAGAGCAAAGGCAGGCCCCGCCACAGTCACAACCGGTGTCGAAGCAGTCCAAGACCGCCGATTCTAGGTCTAGAGGCCTGCGTGGCCGTACTTGTGGGAAGTGCGAGAAGGGTCATTCTGGGGTTTTTCGATCCACTAGTGGGTGCTGCAAGTGCGGGAAGGAGGGCCATTTTGCGAGGGATTGCCGCCAGTTAGCCCTGGTTCAGGATATAAGGATCTATTACCACCGCGATCAGGTTGGTCACGTGAAGACCAACTGTCCATTGCTCGTTGCCAGGCAAGAACAGGCTCCAGCGTCGGCTACACTGAGGATTACTGACGGGAGTCAGGGTAGAGCAGAGCCCCCAAGGGCTCGAGCACGCGCCTTCCAGCTCACAGCCGAGGAGGCCAGGACAACACCGGATGTGGTGGCCGGTATGTTTCTATCCTCTATCTTATTGATTATATCTATTTTATGCTTATGTGTTTGTACCTACGTTAGGTACGTTCTTAGTGAACTCGCTGCCTGCTCTTGTATTATTTGACTCTGGAGCGAGTCGATCATTTGTCTCTCGATCGTTTAGTAGGGAGTTCGGTCTGCCCTTAGGAGAGCTAGAGTGTCCGTTGCGAGTCTCTATTGCCAACGAACACGGAATTTCTGCTTCTTCAGTCTATCAGGGTTGCGTTTTGGAGATCTTCGGAGTATCCTTCCCGATTGAATTGATTCAGATTCCCATGGGGGAATTTTGTTTGATAGTGGGTATGGACTGGATGAGTCTCTTAGGTGCCATGATCGACTACGAGGGTCAGCGTGTGGTAGTTCGAACCCCAAGTGGGAGAGAGTTGGTTATCTATGGTGAGGGCACCAGGTTGGGTTCAGGTTTTTGCTCAGCCGCCAGGGCTCGACAGTACATTCAGCACGGGTGTGCGGGTTATTTGGCGTATGTGGTGGCTACGCGGGCTATGGATCAGGTCTCAGTTTCAGAGGTTCCACTCGTCAGAGAGTTCACTGATGTGTTTCCAGAGTTCCTCCGGAGAGGCAGGTCGAGTTCAGGATCAACATTGTGCCAGGTGCGGCCCCTATCGCCAAGGCGCCGTAACGATTGGCACCACTTGAGATCCAGGAGCTGTCATCTTAGCTACAGGAGCTGCTAGGCAAGCAGTTCATCTGTCCGAGCGGTTCTCCGTGGGGAGCCCCGATTCTCTTAGTTAAGAGGAAGGATGGTTCACACCGGATGTGCATTGATTACTAGGAGTTGAACAAGTTAATGGTGAAGAACCATTACCCACTTCCACAGATTGATGATCTTTTCGATCAGTTGCAGGGAGCATCTTGGTTATCCAAGATAGATCTGGGGTCCGGGTACCATCAGGTCAGAGTGAGGGAGGAGGACTTGGAGAAGACCGCATTCCGAACTCGTTATGGACATTACGAGTTCGTGGTGATGCCGTTTGGGCTCACCAATGTGTCAGCCGTATTCATGGACCTAAGGAATCGGGTATGCAGACCGATGCTCGATCGCTTGGTTATCGTGTTCATAGATGACATCTTGGTGTATTCTAAGACCAGAGATCAACATGAGGAGCATCTCTGCGAGCTACTGGGAGTTTTCAGGCGAGAACAGATTTATGCCAGGAGGTTCAGTTCCTTGGACATCTCGTTAACCAGGAGCGGATTTTGGTCGATCCGGCCAAGATTAAGGCGGTTATGCAGTGGGAGGTTCCGAAATCTCCCTTGGATATCAGGAGCTTCTTGGGATTGGCAGGGTACTACTAGATATTCATATAGGATTTCTCCAAAATTGTAGTGCCCCTCACCCGTCTGACGATGAAGGGGGTGGATTTCCGGTGGGGCCCTGAGCAGCAGACTACATTCGAGACTCTGCGACAGAGACTTTGCGAGGCTCCGGTGTTGACCCTCCCTGAGGGAGTGGATGATTTTGTGGTTTTCTGTGATGCATCTATCACATGACTGGGAGTTGTCCACATGCAGAGAGGAAGAGTGATAGCCTACGCGTCGCGACAGTTGAAGCCCTCAAGATCTGGAGATACTACCTCTACGGGGTCTGATGTACCATATACACGGACCATAAGAGCTTGAGGCATATCATGGATCAGCCGAACCTGAACATGAGATAGCGCAGGTGGCTGGACGTAGTCAAGCATTATGACTGCGAGATCCTTTACCATCCGGGTAAAGCGAACGTGCTGGCGAACGCCTTGAGCCGCTAGTCGGTTGGATCTTCCATTCTGGTGTCATGTATGACGATATCTGTATATTCTCCACTGATGAGCTTTATCAGGGAATCTTAGGATGAGGGTGTACGGAAGGAGAACTGGAAGCTTGAGAGGATTAGAGGTGAGATCACCCGATTTGTACAGGACAGTCGTGGGTTGTTGACCCGTTGCGGTCGGGTCTGGGTTTCGATGTCTGGTGGAGTCAGACATATTGTACTAGAGGAGGCTCATATATCTCGTTTCTCTATTCACATGGGAACCACCAAGATGTATCGGGATCTGAGTTTGAGTTACTGGTGGCCATGCATGAAGAGAGAGATCGCTTGGTACGTCGAGAGGTGCTTGACCTGCAGGATGATCAAGGCCGAGCACTAGAGGCTACATGGCAAGCTGCAGCCTCTGGAGGTTCGCATGTGGAAATGGGAGCAGATCATGATGGACTTTATCACCAAGTTATCGAGGACGATGAAGGGATACGATGCTATATGGGTCATCGTGGATCGATTGACCAACATCGCCCATTTCCTGGCCATTCGGGAGAGTTCATCAGCCGAGAAGTTGGCTGATGTATATATCTGGGAGATCGTTGCTCGCCATGGGGTGCTGGTCTCTGTTGTCTCAGACCGTGATGTTCGATTCACCACCTTTTCTGGCAGAAGTTCCACGAGGAACTGGGCACGAGACTGCATTTTAGCACTGCTTACCATCCGCAGACAGACGGCCAGAATGAGCAGACCATTCAGACCCTCGAGGATATGTTGAGGGCCTGCATCATTTATTTTGGTGGGAGTGGGGACTCCTACCTACCCCTTGCCGAGTTCTCCTATAACAACAGCTTTCACTCGAGCATTGGTGCTCCACCTTTTGAGTTGTTGTATGGACGGAGATGTCGTACCCACGTCTGTTGGGGAGAGGTTGGTCATAGGGTAATGGGTCAGACCGAGGTAAGCCTGCAGACTACCGAGATGATACAACGGATCAAGCAACAATTGTAGACTGCTCAGAGTTGGTAGAAGAGCTACGTCGACCGGCACCGATCTGAGTTGGAGTTTCAGGTCGGTGACATGGTGTTACTAAAGGTCTCACCCTGGAAGGGTGTGATCCATTTCAGGAAGAGGGAAAAGTTGGGTGCCCGATCCATCGGTCCATTCAGGATTATTTTCAGGGTTGGCAAGGTGACGTATAGACTGGCTCTTCAGGAGGAGCTCAATCAGATTCACAACACTTTCCACGTTTCACAATTGCGGAAGTGCATATTAGACGAGGATGCGGTCGTGTCGTTCGATGACATTCAGGTGGACGAGCGCCTGAACTATGTCAAAATATCCCATAGCTATATTCGAGAGAAAGGTGAAGGTCTTGAAGAACAAGGAAGTACATTTGGTAAAGGTACAGTGGCAGTTGTTGGATTAGGTATCTAAGCCTGTAACTATAATTGGTATGTACTTGAATTGATAGTAGCAATGTCCTTTTGGGTTGCCTTCAAACCTGGCAATTGAATAGGATAACTGTTAGAGAGAGAGAGAGAAGAATGATTTATTAATTTATTACTTGGTTAATAAATTAATTTGAAATCAAGATAAATGATTAATTAATGTATTATGGATATAATATATTAATTAGAAATCATATTGTTTAATTAATATTTAATCAGAAAATAATTTGGAATTAAAGGAATTAATTGAAACTACAGGGACTAAAAGTGACAATATCAATAGTTGAGCATTGAGCATTCTAGAACCTCCCTAAAGGGGGGGAACGAATTCTAGGGTGTTCCTAGAGTTTCCTTGGGCTCTAAGGGTGCCTTGGATGCCTTAGGGGGGAAGTTAAGGGATTAGGTTATCATGGATACACCTGTCTAATCCAATACCTTCCTAGCACCTATATAAACCCTCTTAGGGATAAATTTCATTCTAGGCACTCCAAAAAGAACCTAAGAGCCGAAATTCTACTCTACTTCTCTCTCTCTAAAGTATTCCTTGGTTGCTAGGTTTGTTGTTGAGCCATTAGAGGCGCGACACTTGTGACGCTTGCTACCAAAGTTCAAGATCTTCAAGGATTTGATTGTTATTACAATATAACAATCAAGGTATGTATCCTAACCCTAATTATATGTTAATTTCGAAAATTACATGTGCCTCGTAGGGTTTCTAGTTCTTGTGTTCAATGCTTGTATGTCTGATAGTGAAAATATAGATTCTAAAACCTAGGGTTGCATGCACACATAGGATTGTTTGCTATGTATAAAACTCGTTAGTGGTATCAGAGCATATGGTTTTTGTTTTCAGTTAGATTTGGTACAATTGATTGAACTAGACAAAATTAGGGTTTATGGCTATTAAACCCTAAGTCCTTTAAATTTTCGCAAATTTGGGTTTAAGAACCCTGTTTTTCGAAAATCCCTAAGGGTTTTCAAACCCTTTCCTTTGGCCACCTTGGAGTCGAAATATAGGGTTTCCTAACCCTAGGGTTTTTGTTTTTTAGGCAAGGTTGAAAGCGTTGCCTTCCACTCCAAGAAGAAGATTTCGAAATCTAAGGAATAAGTTAGTAGGTTGTTATTTTTGGTGATTATCTTGTTAATTGTTTAATTGGATAATTTAAGATATCCCTACCCTAAATTTCGAAATCCATGGATAAAAGATTAAATTAATTTAATCTGTTTAATTTAAATTGTTAATTCTTATTTGATTTAATAATTTAATTAATTGTTTAATTTTTGGATAATTATTAAATCGACGATTATTTTTTTAAATTTTAAAATTTTAAATTAAATGTTTTATTTTTCGAAAATTTTAATAAAATTAAAAAACCCTAGTATTTTAAAAGTTTAAAGTACACCCTTATTTTATATGTAACATTAAAGGTTTATAATTACTATATATATATATATATATATATATATATATATATATATATATATATATATATATATATATATATATATATATATATAAGACGGGTTAGTCTTACTGTTAGTAGGCCCCATTCACGAAGCTGGTCTATAAGTGGTGTTTAAGGAAGCCGCCTGTAAAATGACCACCATTGAGTATCCACTATTACCCACCACACCCTTGACTAGTGGAGGGTCGTTAGCCGAACGGGTAGGATAGGACACAAACTCTCATTAATAAGTATAATGAAAATAGAAAGTAACTAAACCCTTATATAATTCCTAATCTTAGTTACTTTAGGAAAAATGTGAATTTGATGCTAACCCATGAAATTGCACATTACACCTTATTGGTCATTAGTGGAGCGTGTGTGGTGAACCGGCACACGAATACGGGACTAATGAAGGATGAAAATGGGTAGCTCGTAAATTATCAATTGATCAATGGAGCGTGTGTGGTTAACCGGCACATTGATTAGGTGATAAATGACATCGAGAGTACCAAGCATATTTGCGTGGTTATTCACACCTTGTTTGTGATCCTCAGTATCCCAGTCACAAACTTGAAGGGCATAATCGATATTAAACATGCCATTGAAAATTTCAATGAATCTCAAAAGATCTAGGAATTTCATTTAAAACCTAATTCGTTTAAAATTTTGTTTTCGTGGTGGAATTGGTAAATTGTCATTTACCTACCTTCAAATAATTTACAATTGGATTACGGAATCCCTCTTCCGAATTGTGAATTATTGTGTTGGGTCCTAGCCTTAATATTTCATTTGGGAGTTATATTAAGGATTAAAATAAACTAACTTGAATTTCTCCCCTTTTGTAGATGTCTAGTTCTGACAACTACGGTTTTACTCATTCCTTTGGAAAAAGCTTTCCTTATGAAGATGATTTTCCACATGTCGATCAAGGTGAGAGATTGTTCCCTTCTTCGTGAATTGGTGGAACTGGAAATCATACTTTACTTCCTCCACCTCCTCGAGTAATTCTCCCTAACCCACGTTTTCGGCGACTTGAAAAGTTCAAGGTCACTCAAGCCCTATTGGCATGCAAACACCAAGATGGAAGTTCTGTGTGTGCACACGTCCTGAAAATGAAGTTGCACATTGACAGGCCGGGAATGTTGGGTATCGTTTTCCCAAGGAAGCTAGCTGTTGACTTGGTTCTTCAGTCACTTCCTGAGTCATATAGTCAGTTCGTTAAGGATTATTATATGACAGATCATGATGTGACCCTTATTGATCTGACATATGTGCTAACTGCCGCTCAAGCAACAATGCCTTGGCGTACTGGTCAAGCAAATTTGTTTGGAAGATCTACTTCCCAAATTTCCATGGGCATAGGCAGTGACAATGATGATCCAGAAATGATTTCTTCTCCTAAGGGAGAGAAATTAGCCATGGTCAAAAAGTTTGACCGTAAGAGATAGGCCAAGTCTGAGATAGTTCCACGTGTCACTCCTAAGGAGTCCATATGTTTCTACTGCCAATTGAAGGGACATTGGAAGCGAAGCTGCCCAGAATACCTGAGAGATCTAAGATATGGTAAAGTCAAATTGACTAACTTTACTTCAGGTAAGTCCACTATCCAACTCTGTTAATTTCCTATTTATAGATTCTTAATACATTATATGATAATATTACATTTTGATGTTTTGTAGGATCGAAGAAAATGAAGGAAGCTTAAAAGAAGAGTAGGCTGATTTTGATCTAAAGAAATGGATTTCGGTCACATGGTTCAATGATCAGAATTTGAAGCTACTACTTAGGAATTATGCTAGATTGCTTAGGAATATTTAGTAACATAGTTTTCATTTGTACTTGCATTGTAAGGACAAGTTTTCCACATTTTATCAATAAAATAAATTTTGATTTTCTCTTATTCCTTGCAATGGAATTTATGAAAATTGGTGCTTATATTTCTATTGTTAGCAATCTTGAAAATGGATTTGATTCTTAGTAATATCGCTTGTGGTAGTGTCATAATTTACCAAGTGAGGAAGGATTCTCATCACCTAAGTTTCAGTTGGACAGAAACTTGGAATCATACAATTTGAATTGTGTGATGTATGAGAGTCTTAATCTGTGGGAAAGTAAGACTAATTCCTTGTTCGCATGTATATGTGAGTCAAGTGAAAAACTAAGGGATATAGTATACATTGATGTGGACTGATCAGATCCACCACAAAGGACGATGAAGTCTATTCGTTGGTTCAGTAAATATGGTTATACTTACAAGATTAAGTGTAATTTTGATACCTTGAAAAGTTTCAAAGTATAAGCAGAATGAATAAGAAGAGTCAAGTAGGCAGATAGATAAAAGGTTATCCCATCTGAAAGGAAAGGAGAGTACTTAGTATCGTGTTTTATGATCATCCTAATGATTGTGTAACCATGTCACAATTGATCCTCTAAGGACACCTTAGTGCACTTATATGACTAAGAAGAGTAATCGGGAATTGTTGAAATGGTTAAATCAAAAGGATGAGTCGTACTTCGTTCCAAAATCGAGTTTTAAAGATATGATCTAGTTACTCTAAGCTCTACCTTGAGTAACATGCTCTAAATAGGTTTATAACACCTAATAAAATGTGGAGTAGAAATGTTTTCTTACTCTTGCACATTTGAAATTGGTAGTTGTGATGTTTTGGATAAAACAAAGACCAACTAAGACCAACTATATGAAGTGTTTTATTGATAAGAGCCCATACTAACTCTTGAATATTTGTTTGTCAAGGAATGATCCTTGACAGAGAATCTTATATGTCAAGAAGT
Organism: Lactuca virosa; assembly: GCF_052849685.1. Classification (NCBI taxonomy): domain Eukaryota; kingdom Viridiplantae; phylum Streptophyta; class Magnoliopsida; order Asterales; family Asteraceae; genus Lactuca; species Lactuca virosa. The sequence continues at coordinate 192,271,458 of NC_136431.1, forward strand.
CAGTGGGAGTCTTGTTGATCTTGAAAAATTTCAGGAAGACAATCGAGAATAAACCTTTTAGTAATCACTAGCACACGACCTAAGGTTGATAACCTATCGTGTTGACATATTCTTGTTGTTGTGCCCGTTCCAGTTCAGTTGAGTATGCATGTGAGTTCTATGAGTTATCATTTGATTGCATAAGGCAAAGCACCTTGATCCGTGAAAGTACATTGATCTGTATAGGTGAGCTGCTCAATGACTTGGAAGCACTGGTAGGCCCTTGTGTTGTCAGATGGCAAGAAATTAAGATTAAGCAAGTTCAGTCCATATGAGTTTGGATTTGTCATAAACCTTGTCTTATGATAATGGTTGGAAATGACAAATTCACATGAATAGGAACACATACACCATAAAATCTGAGTGGCAAGAGGTTTCTCTCTACTTCATGAAAATGATTATGAGGAAACGCTTTCACTAGTAGATTTTAAAGGATTAGCAATTGTGATAATTACGTTCTCAAATTCGAGTATGATTACAACATCCCTTTTCATAGTTCGAATTGTGAGAATTGGCAAATAGTTTAAACACTTGGGGATTATTGCTATAAGTTTTGGAAGAGTTTAGACACACATGTGAGCTATATAATGAAAGGTGTATGAGCTTGAGAAGTCCAGATAAAGACTTACCAAAGCACCACGTATCAGAAATCTGAACTTTGGTAAGAAAGTCAATAAGTATTATTTTTAGAAGTCCAACTGATTTTTTGGATACATGCCAAAGCTAGTAGGAGCATAATTGTTATGATGGTAAGGACATAATTGTTATGCTAGTGGGAGCGTGATTATTATGTTAAGTGTTGCAAGTTAGCAATGCAATTTATAGGAAACAAAGGTCTAAATTTGCAAAGTTGCAGAATTTGAGAATTGTTTCGCTATAGTAAAGCTTAAGGGAGAGGGAATTTATACTTCATTTCGGATCTAAAAGCTTAGATTGATATTTTAATCAAACTTAGTCATGGACATATATGAATATCGTGTTGAAGTGATTCAACATAGGAAATTACATATATGGAAATATTATAGCAAGTGACTGATCAAGTATCATGTCTTTATGTAAGACATTATGAATCGAGTCCCATATGCTTCAGATATAGGATCGATTGCATATGCTATAATATTCACTCGTTCTGATTTTCCAAATGCCTATGGCATTAAGAGGGAAAAACATTGGAACCAGATATGACTAAAGTTGTTAAAAAACTGTTAAGGACAATCTGAGGTATACCAAAAACTGGTTGCTTGTGAACAGTTGGAAGTATAGTATAAATTTGGAAGGACCATATTGACATGTTCTGAGTGGAGGTAACTCTTCTTCAGAATTGATAGTCATATGGCAATATGGAAATGTTTCCATAATGGGAGTTGGATAATGAGATATATGCGCGAGTTAGTAACTTTAATGCAAGAAGGATGTTCAAGGAATGCTCCTTGAATGTGAGATTTCATCTCCTTGGAATTTTTTTGTAATTAGTTTCCAATGGAATGCTTTGTAATATCACTGGCAATGTCTCTGTGACTTTGGTACTTTGACATTACAAAAGGATCATTGCATGTAAGATTAGACTCTAAAATATTCTAGTAGTGGTAAGAATTTGGTATTCTTACACTTGTGATAAGGATTTGGAATTGTGAAATGAGCATCATTGGAAATGTGTTCAATTTTTCTGTTTCACATGAATAAAACGGAATCATTTACTAGCTTCTTGGTAACCTTGTGACTTTTCCTGATCCAAGTGTGAGTCATGTGCTTCCAATAGTATAGACCTCAACTACTATTCACACCTACTCATACTCGTCCCAAGTATTGTCTCGCAGTTTTCCAAGTCACCATTCAAAATCACAAATAAACTTATTACACATGAATGTGTTCAAACAAATACATACAACAATTTCTCATAGACTCAACTAGGGTTTTCACGTTTCTATCAAACATATCTTGGATTACTTAAATTCACCTTGTAGAATTCTTTTTATGTATAAGCTCGATCTAGCATATTCTAATACTCTTTCATAGGTCGATAGAGAATTTACTTCCAATTTTTCATATATATTCTTTCTCGGGTAGTGTCTACTCTGCAAGACACACTATACCTAAATTTACTCTAGCAGCATGGAGACAAACGGTCTTCAACTACTTGCATCATCTTCTAACTCATGCAAACCATCATGCACATTTGTTGGTTTCATTATCCTTTCATGACATCGTCATTCCTATATATGAGTAAGTCTAAGTCTACTTCATAGGAGTCTATCCTAAGAAGTCTTCATTATAGCTGCATCTCAGCAAGCTCTACTAGCTTCAACTTGGTTCTCTACCATTCCTAACTACAACATTTCTTCTCATACAATACTATGGGTGTATTGTTTCTTCAACTAAGCATTCTACCTTACTTAAACAAGTAAGTTACTTAACCTTTTGTTACTAAATGACTTAATTCACCATCATAATCATGTATATTAAAGTCGGCTTAACACACAATGGGACTTTCATAAGGACGTGATAGAAGTGAATCATCACTCAGTATTATTAAATACTAAGTCTGAGCGTCCTGTATAATGTTACTACTTGAACTACATACTACATCACAAAGTCTTGGCCTATTGAGTCTGAAAACTTCATTAGCCTTTCCTTTGATCTTCATTTAATTCTTCTAAATCTTGTACCACATAAATTTCAATACTGTCGAAGTATTTATCACCAGCTTCAGTTCTTCCGACTCTATAAACAATCACTACTTCAATCTGGACAGCGATGGAACAACTTCATGTATTTGTACCAACACATTTATCTCGCCCAGATGTGTTTCAAACATACATCATTCTTCTGAAGATGTTATTATTTCATCAAACATACTTTAAATGTATAATACCACTTTATTGGTATTAATACATTATTTACGATAACATTTTATATTTATTATTTTACGATATCCCGATATCGTTTATTTATAAACTTATCGATGTCAACTATCATAAGTCTCTCTATCACTTCGAAAAGTTTCATGTAAATTCTATTATGGAAATTCTTAGAATTCTGAACATAAAATTTTCTAAACCAAGGTCGGCAACAGACCTTAAACTTTCTCAAATAATAGCAATATAGGTATGAAACCTAAAGCATGCTATATTTACTTATCATTTAGCATTTAATAGAATATAAGGCATATCTCCTCTTAATATTCTAGTGTTTTCCTCCCATTAGGTATTTAACCTAAAGAATACTAGATACATATCGTGTCATCTTTACTTAACCATCCATGTTTAAATCTAGAAATTCTCAAAATTCCTAGTTCTCATAAACTAATTCTCTGAAAATTTTGAAGTAACTTAATATCTTAGAACACTACGGTTTATCACTACCCAATAGCCCACTTAAGTATTTCCTATGGCTTGTATCCATATATTTACAATGATTCAGTTCATATATTGAACTTCCAATAGTTTAAGTCTAAATACCAATCCATGGAATTTAGTTCACTTAAACCACCACTCTGATACCATGATTGAAAGACCCTCACTTTCGTATTTCTGAAAGACCTAAACTTTCATACTTGACAATATAGTTACTCCAAAACATGCTACATGCATATTTATAAAACATTATCTTACATTGATAAAGTGATTACAAAAGATTGGATACAAACCGACTATGTTTTAATAATTTACATAACTACCCAGGATATTGTAATTTTATACATACATGATCCCTAAATACAAAAGTAATATTACAACTATTCTAAACCTTTCAACAGTATATGACTACATTGGTTACTTATCTCCTGCAAATTTGTTAAACATTGAGAGGGTAAGCGGTGGCGCTTAGTGAGTTCAATAATAGATACAATATAAGGTTATGCCATATATATACTTCAATATGGCAGAAGCAAAGAGGAACGAACAACAACAAAGGCATATGTGAATCATGTGACAAACTTTCCATATCAATCATTGATTTGATTCAAAAATATGCAATCAATGAGACATAACAATTTCCATACTTGATATACATCAATAAAGCTTTGGCCCAAATGGCACAGAAGACATACAACTTCGGATTAACCTTTTGGTAGATTTCAGGCTTTCAGCCCTGTCTAACATTCTGCCAATGTCATAGAATAGAAGTCATTCTCTTACGGAGACATGCTCTACATGGCCAGAGGCCACATACGAGTACCAATGTGAATCTAAGTCCTTTCACTGAACACATGGTAAAAGGTATAACTTTGCTATTAAAAATAGCAAATAAAAATAACACGGTAAAATAACCCGGAATAATAACACTGAAAAGCACATAGCACATATAACACATAACATACAATTGTTCCTATATATTAAACTCACCTTGAAATAACCGGGGGTCAAAATAATAATTTGTGCAGCATTTCGGCTCTAAATATGACTTTATTCGTTGAAAACCGGGAGATTTATTGAAAAAACGGGCTCTGTGAAGGTAGAGCTTCAAACCGAAAAGATAAATTTTTCGGGCTTCTCGGGAACTTCAGGGCGTGTTTCGGGTGCTAAAAATGATATCGGGGCTTCGGGGGATGTCAAAATAATAAAAATATGGATTTAGGGGTGAAAAATGGCAAAAATCCCATTTTACCCGGGTAATCTCGCAAGTCTCCTATTTATAGGGGTGAGGTCCGAAGGTTGGCCGAGAAGAGGCGGTGCCAGCAAGGACACGTGGCAGGCAGCAGCGAAGGCCAGGTGGTGACCGCGGAGCGAAACACCTGGCTCGGATGCGGGAGTCACGGAAGCAAGCTCGGATGCGAGATATCTGGTGCGAGGCGCGTCGGACGCATATTGGACCCCTGTTCGGACGAATCAGAAGGCGGCGCGTCATCAGCTGGGTCTTCAGCTTGGACACGTGGCGCGCATGACTCACCGAAATCGGATGACGTGGCCTATTCCGGATCTTATCCATGCGAAAATTCTCGGAAATTGTGCCCAAACTTGTAAAATCCATAACTTTCTCATACGGGCTCCGTTTTTTACGTTCTTTATATGCACGCGTAGGGAAAATTATGCTCTACAACTTTCGCTTACACTTTGTCGGAAAATTTTGACTTTATTTTAATATTATTATTTTTAACAGACCGGGACTGGTAAATCCGTTAAAAATTCATAACTTCTTCATCCGACGTCCGTTTTCATCAGACTTTTTACCGTTGTACTGCTAATGACGAGTCCTTCGATTCTCGTTTAGGTTGTGTCGGCTAAAAAGTACTCGATCTAAAATTCGAGTTTTTAGCTGTCTACTGCTAAGCTGAAACTTAGAAAAATCATAACTTCCTCATACGAAGTCAGATTTTGGCGTTCTTTTTATGAAAATTCTCGGTTTAACAAATACTACGACGTTCATTTAGATCACCATGGCTAAAAAGTAGTTTATCAAAAAACTCACTTTTTACGTCATTCGGCGCCGTGCCGGTTTTGTCGCGGATCTTCGATTGGTCATAACTTCTTCGTTATAACTCGGATTTCAATGAGGTTTTCGCCTAAATGTTTCTAACGAGATTATCTATAACTTTCAATAATAAAATTTTACTTATTTCAAATTTTATATGTTCGCTAAATTTCACTATTTGGCTTTTAATTGGAATCTCATAAGACTTCCAATATCATAATATTATTAACTTTTCAAATTACATAACACGATTTCAAAACGTGTATGTTACAAATACCTCCTCCTTTTGAGGATTTCGTCCCCGAAATCACAACGATTTAGACAAATGAGGATATTTCGCTCTTAGCTCATTCTTATTTTCCCTAAGTATAATTTGGGCCTCGATGGTGTTTCTACCAACTTCACTTCTTTATTACGTAGATTAGTCGTTCTTTTATTTACGATCTTTTCAGGTTTTTCTACATATCTTAACTTATTATCCAATTTCTCTTAGGATAACGGAATCGTTTCATCATATACACTCAAGCATTTGCACAGATAACTAACATGAAATACATCATTAATACCTGCCAAATCTTCAAGCAATTTCCAAGCGGTATGCTTGTTGACCAATTCTCTAGATAATTTTGAAAGGACCAACAAATCTAGGACTTAGTTTTCCTTTCTTTCTCAAATTTCATAATACCTTTCCACGGGGTTACCTTCAGTATTACCCACTTGGAATTCTATGGGTCATCTTCTCTTTTCAGTATAGGACTTCTGTCCTATGTCTCGCCAACATAATCGCATACGGCATTTACGACCATATAATGCTTCATATTGTGGCATTTTGATTGAAGCGTGGTAACTGTTATTATACGAAAATTCGTCAAGAGGTAAGTATTTATCCCAGTTACCACCGAACTCCAAGACACGTGCACGAATCATATCTTTTACCGTTTGGATTGTTCTCTCCGTCTAACCATCTGTCTGGGGATGATAAGTTGTGTTGAGAGTAACTCGAGATCCCAATTCACATTTCATACTCGCCCAAAAGTGAGAAGTGAGGCGAGTATCACGATCGGAAATAATCTTTAGTGGCACACCATGTCTCGCCACAATTTCGTCTAAGTAACTTGTGGGTATTTCTCCATTAGAACTGTTATACGTATGGCGAGAAAATATGCACTATTAGTCAGCTGGTCGACAATTACCCAAATGCTATCATTCTATATAGCAGTCTCTGGCAATTAGAATAGCACCAGGCATAAGGTCAATTCGGAATTCCACTTGCCTATTCGGGGTAGTCCAGGAAATTTATCGGGAAGATCATCAAGATTTTCATTAATAATGGAAACATCATTTACAGTTTTCTTCCTCTCTTTTGAGATATCAACTGCATTAGCCGGATAAGTAGAATATCCCTTCGATATAAATTTACGAGTTTTTAAGAAAGAAGTTATTATTTCATCGTAGACATAAATAGAATCCTCTTCTTTGATAGGGATGCATACTATCTCTTTGTAGCGCAAGAGTTTTGCGTGGTTCTTTGACAACCAATCCATGCCAAGAATAATATCAAAGTTGGGCAAGGAGATAGGAATTTGGTTAGCAAGAAGATTATAACCTTCAATTCCTATGACATTATCTCTATAGACTTTATCAGCAAGTAATGATATATATCCTATGTTATCTATATGAAATGATTGGACAATTGCGTAACAAGCAATTTGAAAAGAATGTGCGAATTTATAAGGAACGAAAGAATCTGAGGCATCACAATCAAATAAGATGTGAGCAGATCTAAAGTTTACGAGAAAATTACTAGTCACAACATTCGAGTCCTAACTTACTTCTTCTGTGGTAATCTAAAATGTACGATATTTAACTTTTGGTTTGCCAAACGATTGTCAAACTCTTCAAACTTTTTAATTACTAGTGGTGCTTAAACCTGCACCCGCTCATCATTCTCTATTGGGCCTTCGATCCTAATCTTTGAGTTAAAACTCAATTTCCATTGCAGACTCCTGCTCCTTCTTGGTTTATAGACTAAACCCAAGATAAGGCCTTTACTTTTGCTATAACAACAACTCGAATGGTCTTATTCTAATGACCTTTGATTTTATAACGCACAAGACACATAACGAACCAAACTCTTGTATTAGTATCAGATCGAATAAATCGAGCTGATGGAATAAAGAAAACAAAAAGAGTTTGATCAACACGTGGATGCTTCGGAACAGAAAGAATAGCACCACGTATCTCTAATTCGTGCTTTCGGACATACACATCAATTTTGTCAAATGACAGAATATTTCGATTGATTACTAAATCACGGATTTCATACTGTAATCCTTCCATGAATAACTAAATTCTTTATCGCCTTCATAACAGGTAACATCTCTAGTTAATGGTTGCTCAATTCTTTAATGAAGATCGTTATATTTATATCGACCATATCGACCATCTCCTTCTTGACTGAAGTTTCGTCATTACTCAATACATTGCTTTCTAAACCAATCAACTTTATATTTGTAGATTCATATTAATCGGACACCACTCTTTATGACATTAAGATTTGAACGATAATTATCTTCTTAGTCATTACCGAAACGAAGGTAACGACACATGAATAAAACGTAATCATTTACTAGCTTCATGGTAACCTTGTGACTTTTCCTGATCCAAGTGTGAATCCTGTGCTTCCAGTAGTATAGGCCTCTACTACTATTCACACCTACTCATACTCGTCCCAAGTATTGTCTCGCAGTTTTCCAAGTCACCATTCAAAATCACAAATAAACTTATTACACATGAATGTGTTCAAACAAATACATACAACAATTTCTCCTAGACTCAACTAGGGTTTTCGTGTTTCTATCAAACATATCTTGGATTACTTAAATTCACCTTCTAGAATTCTTTTTATGTATAAGCTCGATCTAGCATATTGTAAAACTCTTTCATAGGTCGATAGAAAATTTACTTCCAATTTTTCATATAAATTCTTTCTCGGGTAGTGTCTACTCTGCAAGACAAACTATACCTAAATTTAATCTAGCAGCATGGAGACAAACGGTCTTCAACTACTTGCATCATCTTCTAACTCATGCAAACCATCATGCACATTTGTTGGTTTCATTATCCTTTCATGACATCGTCATTCCTGTATATGAGTAAGTCTAAGTCTACTTCATAGGAGTCTATCCTAAGAAGTCTGCATTATAGCTGCATCTCAGCAAGCTCTACTAGCTTCAACTTGGTTCTCTACCATTCCTAACTACAACATTTCTTCTCATACAATACTATGGGTGTATTTTTTCTTCAACTAAGCATTCTACCTTACTTAAACAAGTAAGTTACTTAAACTTTTATTACTAAATGACTTAATTCACCATCCTAATCATGTATGTTAAAGTCGGCTTAACACACAATGGGACTTTCATCAGGATGTGATAGAAGTGAATCATCACTGAGTATTATTAAATACTAAGTCTGAGCGTCCTGTATAATGTTACTACTTGAACTACATACTACATCACAAAATCTTGGCCTATTGAGTCTGAAAACATCATTAGCCTTTCCTTTGATCTTCATTTAATTCTTCTAAATCTTGTACCACATAAATTTCAATACAGTCGAAGTATTATCACCAGCTTCAGTTCTTCCGACTCTATGAACAATCACTGCTTCAATCTGGACAGCGATGGAACAACTTCATGGATTTGTACCAACACATTTATCTCGCCCAGATGTGTTTCAAACGTACATCATTCTTCTAAAGATGTTATTATTTCATCAAACATACTTTAAATGTATAATACCACTCTATTGGTATTAATACATTATTTACGATAAAATTTTATATTTATTATTTTATGATATCCCGATATCGTTTATTTATAAACTTATCAATGTCAACTATCAAAAGTCTCTCTATCACTTCGAAAAGTTTCATGTAAATTCTATTACGGAAATTCTTAGAATTCTGAACATAAAATTTCTAAACCAAGGTCGGCAACAGACCTTAAACTTTCTCAAATAATAGCAATATAGGCATGAAACCTAAAGCATGCTATATTTACTTATCATTTAGCACTTAATAGAATATAAGGCATATCTCATCTTAATATTCTAGTGCTTGCCCCCCAATAGGTATTCAACCTAAAGAATAATAGATACATATCGTATCATCTTTACTTAACCATCCATGTTTAAATCTAGAAATTCTCAAAATTCCTAGTTCACATAAACTAATTCTCTGAAAATTTTGAAGTAACTTAATATCTTAGAATACTAGGGTTTATCACTACCCAATACCCCACTTAAGTATTTCCTATGGCTTGTATCCATATATTTACAATGATTCAGTTCATATATTGAACTTCCAATAGTTTAAGTCTAAATACCAATCCATGGAATTTAGTTCACTTACACCGCCGCTCTGATACCATGATTGAAAGACCCTCACTTTCGTATTTCTGAAAGACCCAAACTTTCATACTTGATATATAGTTACTCCAAAACATGCTACATGCATATTTATAAAACAATATCTTACATTGATAAAGTGATTACAAAAGATTGGATACAAACCGACTATGTTTTAATATTTTACATAACTACTCAGGATATTGTAATTTTATACATACATGATCCCTAAATACAAAAGTAATGTGAATCTAAGTCCTTTCACTGAACAGTACCAATGTGAATCTACATGGCCAGAGGCTACATACCAGTACCAATGTGAATCTAAGTCCTTTCACTGAACACATGGTTAAAGGTATAACTTTGCTATTAAAAATAGCAAATAAAAATAACACGGGAAAATAACCCGGAATAATAACACTGAAAAGAACATAGCACATATAACACATAACATACAATTGTTCCTATATATTAAACTCACCTTGAAATAACCGGGGGTCAAAATAATAATTTGTGCAGCATTTCGGCTCTAAATATGACTTTATTCGTTGAAAACCGGGAGATTTATTGAAAAACCGGGCACTGCGAAGGTAGAGCTTCAAACCGAAAAGATAAATTTTTCGGGCTTCTCAGGAACTTCAGGGCGTGTTTCGGGTGCTAAAAATGATATCGGGACTTCGGGGGATGTCAAAATAATAAAAATATGGATTTAGGGGTGAAAAATGGCAAAAATCCCATTTTACCCGGGTAATCTCGCAAGTCTCCTATTTATAGGTGTGAGGTCTGAAGGTCGGCCGAGAAGAGGGGGTGCCAGCGAGGGCATGTGGCAGGCAGCAGCGAAGGCCAGGTGGTGACCGCGGAGCGAAACACCTGGCTCGGATGCGGGAGTCACGGAAGCAAGCTCGGATGCGAGGCATCTGGTGCGAGGCGCGTCGGACGCGCATTGGACCCCTGTTCGGACGAATCAGAATGCGACACGTCATCAGCTGGGTCTTCGGCTCGGACACGTGGCGCGCATGACTCACCGAAATCGGATGACGTGGCCTATTCCGGATCTTATCCATGCGAAAATTCTCGGAAATTGTGCCCAAACTTGTAAAATCCATAACTTTCTCATACGGGCTCCGTTTTTGACGTTCTTTATATGCACGCGTAGGGAAAATTATGCTCTACAACTTTCGTTTAGACTTCGTTGGAAAATTTTGAATTTATTTTAATATTATTATTTTTAACAGACCGGGACTGCTAAATCCGTTAAAAATTCATAACTTCTTCATCCGACGTCCGTTTTCGTCAGACTTTTTACCGTTGTACTGCTAATGACGAGACCTTCGATTCTCGTTTAGGTTGTGTCGGCTAAAAATCACTCGATCTAAAATTCGAGTTTTTAACTGTCTACTGCTAAGCTGAAACTTAGAAAAATCATAACTTCCTCATACGAAGTCAGATTTTGGCGTTCTTTTTATGAAAATTCTCGGTTTAACAAATACTACGACTTTCATTTAGATCACCAAGGCTAAAAAGTAGTTTATCAAAAAACTCACTTTTTACGTCATTCGGCGTCGTGCTGGTTTTGTCGCGGATCTTCGATTGGTTATAACTTCTTCGTTCTAACTCGGATTTCGATGAGGTTTTCGCCTAAATGTTTCTAACAAGATTATATACAACATTCAATAATAAAATTTTACTTATTTCAAATTTTATATTTTCGCTAAATTTCACTATTTGGCTTTTAATTGGAATCTCATAAGACTTCCAATATTTTCTGAGTATTCTAAACATAGTTTTACTTCATTTATAGTAAAAACTATCTGTTAGAACTCAACACTCAATTTCACATAATATTTCATAATATTATTAACTTTTCAAATTACATAACACGATTTCAAAAACTGTATGTTACAGTTCCTTTTACCCAAATCGGATAAAAGCGATATCTGTGGGCCCCTTGATGATTTAGTTATGACATCTTAAGCGCATGTCCAAGCCTGGACTAAGTTGATGTGTTCAATTGTAGTCTGAGTCAGTCGTCATGAATTGGAAATAGGGAAACAACTCTTCGGCAGAGATTGATTATAATCCATGTCTCATGTCCATACGATATCTTGTAGAAACGGAGGACTATTTGATCACTTATCTAAGGACAAGTCACTGACTAGGTCCGAGTTTGACAGCGGCTCTTGGTAGCTAAAATTTGCTAGTCAATTTTTGAAGTTATACTTGCAACTATAGTTATTAGACTTATCCAAGTGGGAGACTGTTGGATTAGGTGTCTAAGCCCAGAACTATAATTTGTATGTACTTGAATTGATAGTAGCCATATCCTTTTGGGTTGCCTTCAAACCTGGCAATTAAATAGGATAAATGTTAGAGAGAGAGAAGAATGATTTATTAATTTATTACTTGGTTAATAAATTAATTTGAAATCAAGATAAATGATTTATTAATGTATTATGGATATAATATATTAATTAGAAATCATATTGTTTAATTAATATTTAATCTGAAATTAATTTGGAATTAAAGGAATTAATTGAAACTGCAGGGAATAAAGGTGACAATGTTCAATAGTTGAGCATTGAGCATTCTAGAACCTCCGTAAAGGTGGGGGGAACGAATTCTAGGTGTTCCTAGGGTTTCCTTGGGCTCTAAGGGTGCCTTGGATGCCTTAGGGAGGAAGTTAAGGGATTAGGTTATCATGGATACACCTGCCTAATCCAATACCTTCCTAGCACCTATATAAATCCTCTTAGGGTTAAATTTCGGCCTAGGCACTCCAAAATGGACCTAAGGGCTGAAATTCTACTCTACTTCTCTCTCTCTAAAGTATTCCTTGGTTGCTACGTTTGTTTGTGAGCCATTAGAGGCGCGACACTTGTGGCGCTTGCTACCAAAGTTCAAGATCTTAAAGGATTTTATTGTTATTACAATATAACAATCAAGGTATGTATCCTAACCCTAATTATATGTTAATTTCGAATATTACATGTGCCTTCTAGGGTTTCTAGTTCTTGTGTTCAATGCTTGTATGTCTAATAGTTAAAACATAGATCCTAAAACCTAGGGTTGCATGCACACATAGGATTGTTTGCTATGTATAAAACCTATCAGCAGCATCAGAAAGGATCCGAGTGGACTTGGGAGCCGGAGGCCGAGATGCGGGAGCATTATCCGAAGTTGTTCACCGCAGCAGACTTGGAGGACGAAGTCTAGTTCAAGTGGGGGAGAATTGTAACATCCTGACTTCCAGGTATGAAATTTTAAGGATTTTGTGCATCACATAAGACCTACTTGACGATTTGGAGGCCCCAACTCTTCTTGTAGAAACTAATATGTAGCACCTGGTTCCTGGTATGTATTTTATTTGAGTATTTTGCATTTTGGCCTGGGACTCGGTGAGTTGAAGGACCAACTCGTCAAGTAGAAACGGATTTGATTCGGGATTTAAATGACGGACTCGTCGAGTCGGCTGCAGACTTGACGAGTAGGCTCTGACTGGACAAAAACCCTAATCTATGGGTTTACACCGTATTTAAACGTCTCATTCAGCCACCCTTCGTCCCTATTGCTTCCAGAAAACCTCCCATAGCAAACGCTAGCCGATTGTATAAGAGCTAAGGCTTTTGTGGTGCTTCTTGGTGATTTTGAATTCAAAGGAGAAGGAAAAGCCTAGAGGAATCAAGAGGAGACCAAGGGAGTTCAAGTTTGTGCACCATTTGCAGTTCATAGAAGGTATAAAGTCGATACCTTGCTTGTTCTTTTGCTAGATCCCTTTTTGGGGAGATTTAGGGCTTTTATAAGCCATTCTTGGTAACCAACCATGATTGCAAGCATGGTTGGGGGTTGAGGCTTCGGATCTAGGTCCATGGAGGAACTACTATGCAGAAAGGGGCTGCTTTTGCACCCATGGAAGCCCCCATGCAACCCAAGAGTCTCTTTTAGGGCCTTTTTGACTCAAAGTCCCATGCATGCACGTAAAGTTCGTAACTTTACGTGCTAGATCGAGTTTAGGGACCTAGATCTATCATTTGGACAAGAGTTGTACACCAGAAATCGAAGAAATAAGACTTGGACTGTATCGACTCGGCGAGTCGTTCTTGGGACTTGACGAGTCCGAGGCTAGACTTCCCTTTTATGTTATGGGTCAAAGGGACCCAGTCGAGTGCTGGAAAGGTTTTTAGAGGGTCCAGGGGAGTGATCCAACGTATTGGGCTAAGCCATAGTCCTGGAGTTTATAGGACTCGGCGAGTGCATTAACAGACTCGGCGAGTCCAAGGCAATCTCCCAACGCTTGAAGATGAACTCGATGAGTTGTTCATACAACTCGGCGAGTCGAGGACACGACTGGTTCTTAGGATGAGGATGAACTCGACGAGTTGTTCATCCAACTCGACGAGTCGGATGAAGGTTCATTCGATGCTCATATAAAAGGAGAACTCGTCGAGCCATTTCTAAACTCGACGAGTAGAGACATGGATGAGGACAGTTAAAGGTTAGGTACTCGACGAGTTGACGGCCCAACTCGGCGAGTCAGGCCAACTGGAAGTTGACTTTGACTTTGACTTTGACTTGGACTTGGTCAGGGGTAAAATAGTCATTTTTACCCCAAGAGTAGATATCAGTTTCTGACTGAGTGTTTTGTGGGGATTATAGTCGGAGGATTTCCGGAGCAGCAGCAGACAGAGATTTCCCACACAGATTATCAGCAGCTACTCGTACGAGGTGAGTTACCTTCCAGTAGCGGTGGGTCTACGGTCATAATGCCGGCCCACCAGTAGGAGTTGTATGTTGGATGATTGTCTTCGTGATATCATCCAGGTTTGCTACTACCTGATATGTTATATGCTAGCATGATATGTTATATGTGATAGTAGTAGAGTTCGGTTGTTAGGACCGAAGGGTAGGTCAGGCACCCCAGATATGTCTGACAGTATGTTATGATATGTTGATATGCTGGCATGATATGTTATATGTGATAGTGGTAGTAGGAAGGCAATAGTCCCCAAGTTTGGTTGTTAGGACCGAAGGGTAGTTCGGACACCCCAGATATGTCTGATAGTATGTTTGTGTTATGATATATGTGATAGTAGCAATAAGGGGTGGAATAGTCCCCGAGGTTCGGTTGTTAGGACCGATGGGTAGGTCAGCACCCAAGAACGGCTTGACACGGGTAGGTCAGCACCCCAGAATGGCATGACACGGGTACGTCGGCACCCCAGAATGGCCGTACTGGTAGGTCGACACCCTAGAATGGCCGTACCGGGTAGGTCGGGCACCCCAGAATTGCCCGGCAGTATGTATGCTATATGATTGTATGGTATGTGGTACGATGAGGGAAACTCACTAAGCTTCGTGCTTGCAGTTTATAGTTTTGGTTTCAGGTACCTCTTCAGCGAAGGGGAAGGAGCTGGCGCGGTAGCAGCACATCATACACACTCGCATTGATTTTCCGCACTTGAGATATTCTGGGATTGTACTCTGACATGATGCTATTTTATGACTTGGGTTTTCAGACATGATATATTGATTTACGGAATGATATATTTTATGTGGTTTTCTTATGAATGCTTTTATAATCAGTTGATTAAAATGAAATTTTTGGACTCGAAATTTGGGATGTTACATAATAAAGTCGCACGGATTATGGAACCTACTCGACGAGTTGAGGTTGTGCATGAAAACCCTAATTTTTAGGGTTTGCACCCTATTTAAAGGACCTTAAGTCCCCTCACCAGCCTCCCTTACCACCTTATCATCCAGAGAGAAACCCAAACCTCGCTTTATTACCTTATTGAGTGTTTGTTAGCTTAAAGAGTGTTATTTGGTGCATTTCTTGAAGAAGCTTGAGGAGATTAGTGCATAGCCGAAGGAGGAGGTTGTAGATCCGACATCTACACTGTGGTAGCAACCATTTGGAGGTAAAAATTCTTTACCTTGACCTCTTGTTTCTTAGATCTTCTCCTATGGAAGTTTAGTGCATTTTTAGCCTATTTTGGAACCATTTTCGGAGTTGAGCATGAATTGAAGTTATGACGTCAGATCTCGACATCTTTAGGCCTCCGTGGGCCTAAATATTCAAGCTTTATCAATATTTGGCCATCCTCCATGCCCTAAACCCCTTATTAAGTTTGATATGAGTGTTTTAACCCCTTGGATGCCATGCATGGACGTAAAATTTAGCAACTTTATGTGGTGTCTCAACCTTAGGGGACCAGATCTGTAGTTTGGGACTTTGGATTCGACTGGAAAGCACTGAATATGAAAGGGCTGAAGGAACTCGACGAGTTGCATAGCCAACTCAACGAGTTGAGTCGGGTTTTCCCGCTTTCTAGATTCTGAATAAACTCGGCGAGTTGATGAGATAACTCGACGAGTTAGTTAGGGTTTTTCCTAGTTTTCTGAGTTCTGAAGGAACTCGACGAGTTACTAGCTGTACACGGCGAGTTGGGTCAACATGGACTGTTGACCTTGACTGTTGACTGTTGACTTTGACCAGGGTTGACCAAGTTTGACTTATGAGGGTATTTTGGGTAATTTGGGTCTTGATGGAATTGGTCCTATAGTGGTTGTAGGTGTTTGAGTTTGGGGCCGTGATTCGAGAGCTTGATCTTTTCTATTCAGTTCGACATTGTGAGGTGAGTTCTTCTCACTATATCAACAGGGTCTAAGGCACCAAGGCCGACCCTTTTGGATTGTATCCTGGTCATAGGATGATGCTATGTTTAGTGATATGTTAGATCTGTATCCTGGTTATAGGATGATGCTATGTTTAGTGATCGGTTAGATCGATATCCTGTTATATAGGATGATGCTATGATTAGTGATTTGTTAGATCTGTATGACTGTCTGTACATGCTAGCTAGCGTATGATATTATGTGTTGATTGTGTGATTACAGGGTGAGTTGAGGCGGTCCTGCTTTGTGCTCTAGGCCAACATACCCAAGGTGGACCGGATAGATTGAAGACCCATCGGGGCGTACCAATCAGGCCGAAGGCCCAGAGAACGGTCCAAACAGGCTGAAGGCCAGGTAGGGCAGACCAGACATGATGAAGGTTCTGATTGTGGGGCAGATAGACTAAAGGCCCGATGAGGGCGGTCTAGTCATACTGAAGACTTTGAGAGTGGGTCGGATAGACTGAAGGCCTGGTGAGGGCGGTCCAGTCATGCTAAAGACTCTATATGCATGTTGTTTGTAATGATATTGTTCTGGTTTATATGGCGCTGATATTTTGGGGGAACTCACTAAGCTTTGGGCTTACAGTTGTTGATTTTGTTTCAGGTACTTCGGATGATCACGGGAAGGCGAAGGCTTGATCATGCACCTCCTCACATTTTATGACTTTGATTTTTGGGATTCTCTGATATGAAACTATTTTGAAAACATTTTGTAATAACTAATGGTTTTTGGATGCTTT
Source organism: Lactuca virosa (assembly GCF_052849685.1). Lineage (NCBI taxonomy): Eukaryota > Viridiplantae > Streptophyta > Magnoliopsida > Asterales > Asteraceae > Lactuca > Lactuca virosa. The sequence goes on from NC_136431.1 coordinate 192,288,733, forward strand.
AAAAAGTTTTAAATTTGCTTGAAGTTTATGGATGTTACACATTAAGTACATTTAGACGTCTACGATTATGAGGTTTAAGTTCTTCATGATGTGCTCGACAAGATAGGACTCGGATTAGAGATGTGTTGTGTCGTTGGACATCCCAAAAAGCATTTTGGATAGTTGTTTTACAAAGATTTTGAAAATAAAATGTTTGTTGCTTAAATGACAGTCTTCCAATACAGGGAGCTGATATCGAAAAGATTTAATGGGACCCACACTAATCTTGATAAGATTCAAGAGTCAACCAATGAAGAACCTGAAGTTGGTCCACACATTCAATTCGAGATTGGAAGCACAATTGATGAAATTAACATATCTCCAATTATTCCTAATAGACTTGATAGAGGACATCATATACCTAGTCATATAAAGTGAGGTTTTATGAGTCACTAGTAGACAATAAGCAGAGTATGCTAGCTATCGAAAGGTATGGTAAGCCCTATAAAGCTACAAGATGGGAGAAATACATAAAGAGCGGGATTCGGTCCACGGAAGTTTGAAAACTTGATTCATCAAACACTTCACATTAAAATGTGTGTGTGTTAGTGAATCTTCAAGAAAATGACATACGTGGATGGGAACTAACACATTGTCGAACCAAGATAGGATGTGGAGAATGTGTAAGCTTATGAAGTTCATTTATGAAATGAACGAGCAACTCGCAAGATGAAATCTTTGCTTCAATAATAGAGTTCAAAGAGTTTTAAATCCGAGAAATAAAGATGCACCATCAGGTATGTCGAAGACAGTAGGAATAATTAGAATTTTTGTTTCAATGAGAAAGTTCAAAGAGTTTGAATTTCGAGGAAGCGAAATAAGCCATATATATATATATATATATATATATATATATATATATATATATATATATATATATATATATATATATATATATATATATATATATGTCAATGCTAGTTGGAATACTATTGTTACCCTTGTAATGTATTTGCATAATATATAATTTCATAAGGAAATAATGTTCTAACATAGCAAGTGTAAAAGCTCGATTTTGTTTGAAAAAAATTGTTTCGCCTTGAGACACATGGGATAAACAACACACATAATGAATGTGTAGGTCTATGGAGATGGATATTGATAATTCAGGATAAGCCAAAAGTACATGAAATATCAAAGAAACTCAAAATAGTTCATACTGTGTGGCATGAAATTGAGCTAATTTCCTAGTTCCAGTATTGAGGTAGAAGAAATGAATTGTGTCCCACATGCTTCTACTTATGGGATTGATCAGGTATGCTATGACATATACTAGATCCGATGACTCGCATGCTTCAAGCATGACATGTCAGATCGTACCAACTTGGCAATGAATCAAGCTCATTCCTTAGTGTCCTAGGAGGACAAATGATACGATCTTTGTATGGAAGAGATCAATGTAAATGTTACATTGATGATAACTTCCATACAAATAAAGATAATTTCTTTTGTAGTGATGATCCTTTTGAAGGTTCTTGTGATTGAAGGGGTGAACTTATCTTGAGTATGGATCCCTAAGTCGCAAAAGCTCACTTGTCGTATACTTAATAAGTACCATCACATCTGATAGTTGTTTAAATATGAAGATATCATAGTCAATAGAGTCATATCAAAAGAAAAGCTTGTCGGTCCATTCACTAAGCCAACAAGTATGATAGTAAGATTGACAGTGAAACTTGATTAAGAGGCATTTAATATGGAAATGAGTTAACTAGATCCCACTTAAAATAGTTTGTTTTAAAGTATGAGAACTTAAGCAGTATAAAGTCTTAATCTTATTTGGAAATTATTAAGTAGAGATCTTAATATACGATGGTGATCACTCATTTCAGTTAGTTTATCACAGTGTTTTCTTCTTGCATGTTTAGAACCCACTTCCCAAATATTAATTTATTCAAAACCTCACCGTCAATCATACTCTTTGGAATGAGTATAGAAATTAAGACTGTCATGAGGTTGCTGCATTATCCATAGAAATTGGACACACAATGTAGATTTTTCTAACACTCATGTGTACTTGAAATGGAGACCTTAAGTATTGGAACAACCCGTACTTAGAGAGATTACTTCATAATATCTTTTATTCTTAAAATAGATAGATATTGAGTTCTTTTCATACAAGTTGGTTGTGCATTGGTCTTACTCTAACGTTATCCATAACTGGTGTTCATAATGAGTAAGTCCATACGTGATTTGACAAGTAGACAAAAGTTTTGTAGTCAAAGTTTATCTGTTCCTTGTACCTTAACAAGAGAAGCAATATCCTTAGGCCCCTCAGTGATTTGATGTTGACCTTATAATGTTGGGCCAAGCCTGGACTAGATTGATGTGTTCAATATTATAGTCTAATAAGGTCATCATAAATCTAAAAGCGAGAAACATAATGTTGAACTGTTAGGTTGATTCATAATCCATAACTAGTTCACAATGACATCTTGTAGAAATAGAGGAATAAATGATCATTTATCATAGGGTTGATATTTGATAAGATTAGACTTTGACATTTGTTGTGGAAGGCACACTTTATTGGTTATTCAAAGATTATTTGACAAAGATTATTGATTTGTCCAAGTGGGAAACTGTTGAAATGGGTGTCCATTGATATAACTAAATTGGTATAACATTGGGAATAATAACAAAGTCCTTTTAGGGTTTCTCTCAAGAACTAAAATAGCTGGAAAAGGATTTAAAAGAGTGACATAAATGGCTTATTAATTTATCGTATCTTGATGAATTAATTAGAAATTTGCTTAAATTAATTTAGAATTAATTTGGAATTAATTGTAATTAGTCAGGAATTGATTAAATGTAAAGGGGAATTAATTTTAATTGTTCAATAATTTAGCAAAAGAAACATCCTTGAATCCATAAAGGGAGTGTACGGTTTTGGGAGGCTTGGAAGGCTTATATAATTGTTCCAGGTAACAGATAAGGAAAATATTTGAATACGAATTAAATCTCATTATTTTATTGATTCAAATTAGTTTTATCTATAAGTTACCTCTACTATAAGTAGACCATTATAGCCTTCATAATTTTGTTCCTAATCTTCCATGTACTTAGAGAATCCGATGTTCTCTCATCTCTCCTCAATTTTCTAATGTTTTAGACTTTTGGGTGTAAGCTTTTAGAGGCATTGTACTTTGGGTACTAGTCCTTCCAAGAGCTTCCAAAAGTTAAAGATCATCAAAGGAATCACAAGTGTATATGATTATACTTGAAATGTTAGTAATTCTACCCCTCTTGTTAGTTTATATTCATTATTTTGAAAGTAGGTTGCTATAATAGTAAAACCTAGATCTAGGGTGCATGTACACTTAGGATTATTATTGAATGATTATGTTGCAACATCCCAAAAATTCATAGTAAAATTTTCATTTTTTTAAAAATTAAAATCATCCAAATGATTTGTTCCAAAACCAATAAAAATCATTTATACATTAGAAAATCATAAATAGCCAATGTGGAAAACCCTGGGGGATGTTATGCAGTCAGGCTGGGCCCTTTCCTTTAGGACCAGAAGTACCTGAAACCATAAACATAAAACTGTAAGCACAAATCTTAGGGGTTTCCCCAAAATACCACATACCATACATAGAATAGAGATTCCTATGTGTCATCCATAGTCTTATAGTTACTATCATGCCATGAGTTGTATCATGTTCTTTCCTTTCCTAGCCAGGGGCTAAAACCCGGGTCTTACAAACAAGTGCCAAGAGCCACCTCCAAGTCTTCCATGCAAATATCACAAAGACAATTAACATTCTATATATAACAGCCAAGGTCCAAACCCTGGTCTTCCATACAATGTGATAGGAGCCATATCCAAGTCTTTTATACAATTGCCAAGGCCACTACTTGGTCTTCCTCCATAGCATAATCCAGTCGGTCGATATTGTTTACTTCGACCCACGAGTACAGTGAGAAGACTCATCTGAATCAAAAGACTCATCTGAATTAGGCGATTTGTGACCGGATCCGGGTTGGGATCAGGAGATGGCACTCAGGGTGGACCGGTAGTACCCGAGACCATTGGCCAGTTGAGATCAGATGAGTTGGATTTCAGGATTAGGGAGATCTTGCATGATGAGGTTGCTACACTGTTTCGGGCTCAGTTGCCGGTGATGTTTGGGTCTATTAAGACCGCTATGGTTGAGTACTTTTATGAGCGCTATGCAGCCCTTGATGAGACGGCTGATGATGCAGCTTCCGCAGATATAGCAGCTGCAGGTGGTAGGGCCAGTCAGGCTTTTCAGTACCGGTACTTTGATAACACGAAGCCCCCGACTTTCGATGGGATTCAGGACCCGATCATAGCCACGAGGTGGATATCTGACGTTGAGGGGTGCTTTTTCACATGCTTATGTCCTACTGACCAGAAGGTCAGGTGTGCTCTGAACCTGATGAGGTCCGGAGCGAAGGGCTGGTGGAGATTGATGACAGGGTCATATTCTAATGAGAAGAGAGATGCAGTTACTTGGGATCACTTCAGAGAGATGTTCCGCTCTTGCCATATTCTGCAAGTTGAGGGAGAGCGGTTGGCACAAGAGTTTTTGGATTTGAGACAGGGTACATAGTCGGTGAAGGAAGTCACGAGGATGTTTACTGGGAGGGTGATGTTCTTCCCTGACTTTGCTTCTGAGCAAGCTCAGATCACTCGTTATCCGAGCATGCTCAAAACTGACATCAGACAGTTTTTTACTAACCAACGTTGTGATACATTACTGGAGTTACAGGAGGCCACTAGGTGGCGTAATCTTGAGATTGAGATGCAGTTTAGAGAGCAGAGGCAGGCCCCGCCATAGTCACAACCGGCGGCGAAGCGGTCCAAGACCACCGATTCTAGGTCTAGAGGCCAGCGTGGCCGTACTTGTTGGAAGTGCGAGAAGGGTCATTCTGGGGTTTTTCGATGCAGTAGTGGGTGCCGCAAGTGCGGGAAAGAAGGCCATTTTGCGAGGTATTGCCGCCAGTTAGCCCCAGTGATGAAGTGTGGAAACAAGTATGAATCAAATCAGAGTAATTAGAATATAGATTGAACACAGGATGTAAATATGTTCTGGTTTCAGCTCTATTATACTTTCAATGTTACAGAGAGAAAATAGACAAGTTCATACAAAGACTCTTATCTAACTCTAAGTAATGTCCCTATTTATAGGAAACATGAAAGCACACAAAAAATTACAAGGACCAAAACAAGTACGCTACGTTACATAAATGCCTTGTAAAATAAACTTAGATCTTCGACATATTACAACAGGTCTTCGACCCTTACATTCTCCCCCTTTGTAATAATGTCGACCATCTTCAGTTCAAAAGAATCTGAATAGCATACAACATCACTCTTCGAATTTCAGAATACCAAGAAATGATCTTCTTCAATTCTTTCTTGTCCCCTTCATTATTGTTCTTGCAGCTATTCATACGAACAATGAAGTTTGTATATTGAGACGTTGTGTATCTCTCCACTTCGCATGCTTGGAATAAGAACCTCTTGGCTTTTCCATTTTTGTCTTTTCCTGCGAAGACCATACCAAAAGGCTTCAAACATATTTCCCCATGAGCATACTTCTTCAACTCAGGTTGAGTCTTCGTTGGTTCTATGGGTACTTTAACTTCCAACCCCTTCGCAGTAGCTAACTCCACATTCTTTAGGGCAAAACACTCATAGTAGTTATCTATGAATATTTTGATGTGAGCTAGACCAAGACGAAACACTTCTGGATCAGTCTCTCGAAGATACGAAGCATCTTTGTCTTTCAGAAGTAATGCAACTTGTATAAGATCATACAAGTTCATTAATGGAAAATCAGCAATCGAGAAATTACACTCCTGACCATTCACCCTTGCAATGTAAAATCGAAGGTTCTGCATCATGTCTTCGAAAAGAAGATCCTTCTGAATACTGATCACCTTCTTGATCTTCACGAGTGACCAAATCTCCTCTGGAAGTTTCCCTAACACAACATGAAACCTGAGCTTCATGTATGTGTAATCATCATCATTTTCGAACTTCTCAGCAATTTTGTATTGAGCCATGATGAACATCACTTCGTTGATTGGGAAATCCAGTTGTCTCATATCCGTATTAACCACTGCATAGCTCTGCTTCGGCTTTTTCTCAAAAGCATACATATGGTTACATGCAACTTTTGCTTCGATTGTTTCATAGTTGTAATGTTTCGCAGGATCACCCATGTTCATTCCAGGTGGGTCACTTACACGAAGACTTAAAATGCTTTGTACAACTCTCAATTTCTCAAGCTCAGCATCAGTTTCAGCTTTCTTTTCTTCTTTCGACTTCTCGACTAAGATTGTTTTGCCTTTGTCTTTGACTGAGGAATTATCAACAACTTCTTTGGGCTTCGAACTACTACCACCTTCCCCAATCACAATTCCTTTAGAAATTGGTCTTGAAATTGGCTTCGTAGAGATTGGCATTGTTGTAACAACTGCCGAAGTTACAGGCCCAACAGTTGAGATAATTGGCTTCGACACTGGAATCTTTGTTTGAAAAATCTTTCCAACAGTTTTCACAGCTTCATGGGAACCTTCACTAACCTTCGCATTACCAACCTTCTTCTCTCCCCCTTGCACCCTATGACCACAGGTGGGGTATCTGTTGGTAGTAGACAGGAAAACTTGGATAATGGAGCTAACTGTTTGTGCAACACAGCCTCGAACTGAGAAAACTTCTGAGACAAGAATTCTGGAGTTATTATCGAAGAGGCAACAGGTGTGGTAGACAAATCTTTCAAATCCTTCAACAAAGAGGTAAGCTCCACAAAACTTCGACTGTTATCTGTTGAAAGTTGAGTAACTTGAGGACTCAAGCCTTCATACAACTTGACATATTTTGTGACAGCCTCACAAATAACATCCACTTTTTGATTTAGAGATGCATAGTCTTGTTGAGCACTAGCAATCTCTTTGATCATGTCTTCACGAAGTTCTTGAAGCTTTAGGTTGACATCTCCGCGAACTTGCTTCACATCTTTTATAAACAATACATGTCTTTCTTTAGCTACCCTTCGTAAGTCTTGAAATTCACTCACAAAGTTCGAAGACTGAGACTTCACCCGCAATTCGTTACACTTATCACTTTGATCCACCTTCTCCAAGATTTTAAACTTAGAATCTTGAAGCATTCCAGACACTTTATTAACCATTCTGGCTTCGAATGCTTTAAGTATAACATCCAACTCCAAACTTGAAAGAGATTGACTTCCCCCCATGTCAGCTTGAGATTGAATAATAGAATTCATCTTCTTATTCAAAATCTTGAATTGCTTCATTGTCATTAACATGTTGTCGGGGTAAGTTTCTTCTTCTTCATCAAATTCCATCTCTTCAAACGTTCCCCCAAAACCCCCTTCGTCAACATCAGTATCCTCAGTATTTTGAAGTGGATTAGTGGTTTGCGATGAGAACAAAGTTGTGATGGGTTGGATGAGAATGGTTTCAAAGGTGGGTGAATTGGTAGTGTTTGTGATAGGGACAATGAATGGTGGTAAAGAAACAAAAGTAGCAGAGGATGCAGGAATACCTTGAGTCGAAACAACAAGTTCTTTATTCGTATTTCCTTCACCCATATTGACATTTACATCCGTATCAGATACGTGTGTATTGATGTCTGAAGTTCGAACCTCCTCAAGAATTGATTCAGTTAACGAAACTTCGGGTGGTATGACCGTAGTCTTCTCAAGAATAGATGTTGATTGGAGAATTGTAGCTTCAGGAGTTTCAGGTACTTTCTCCCCTTCGGATGATTCTGCTTGAAGAACCATCTTCCTTTTCTTCAACTTCTTCTTCGAAATATGTGTAGCAACATCTTCAGCTCTTCGTTTCTTGGAAGAAGGAGAAACAGGAGCTGGAACCTCACGAATGAGAATGCCTTTATGATTCAAATATGGTTTACGAACCATAGAAGAAGACTTGAATGAACCATCAGAAAGATTTCGTGATCGACGAGACTTTTTCTTTACCTTTCGAAAAATATATGATTTTGTAGTCATCGTTTCTTTTTCTTGAGTATCAGCAACAGGCTCCACCGAGTCAATCACAACAGTCGAAACTTGTGCATCTAGCTTCGTCTGTATTGGTGATTTCTTTTTCTTTGGCTCTTCTACTGGTTTCTCAGGAGTAATTGTTACATCCTTCTTTGACTTGCGAGACTTCTTCGAATGACCAGCTATTTCTTTTGGTAACAACTTCCCAGAGCCGTCATCCGGATTGATTGTTTCTAAGTACTCCATTAGAACCAAATTCGTTGGATCAACCCGTTGTAACATTGCATCTGGAATTCTTGCAATGTGTGTAAATATCTCAGCATCATCTGAAACCTCCTTCGGAAATTGATACTTGATGAACTCAGCAGTCTCCTCATCAGTAGGCACCTCAATCCCCTCTTTGGCATAAAAGTATCGAAGGATTAAACTCCAATACCTAGCACACGAAATTCCTTGAACGACATTCGTGTTTTCGACACTCTTTTGAAATTCCTTCCATAGTTGGGTAGAATAATCCACAGTAATGTCATAATAAAACCCTGCCACCATTGCATATACCTCCATTCGACCTTTGTCCAACCCTACACTGCGACCAGTCAAGCAGCGTAGAAAGATTCGGAAGAGAAAATTCCAAACAGTTGGAAGCCCTGATTTCTTGAAATCACTGATCTTGGTGAGTGGGGGTTGATAACCCATCTCATTGAACATGTGGATGATTTGTGCAGAAGAAATATCAGTATAGATTGGAGAATTAGGGATATCAAGAATTTGACAGAAAATTTTCTTGGACAATCTGATCTTCTTGTCATTCACCAATTGAAAAGTGATGATATCCATCGCTTTGTTGTACGTAGCAGTGGAACCTACTTGAGAAAGCCATAAAAGTGGAACTGCAAACAAATTGAACATGGCAGTGGAAAGAACAGAACTCTTCAAGGCGACTACCAACATCTTCAATTCGTCTGGGTAAAGAGAAACATCATCTTCAACTTGATAGTTTGTTCCTTGAATCTTCATGATTGGTTGGGAAGTAACGTCTTCCGTGTTTTGGGATTGAATAACAACTTCAACAGAATTGGCCATGATTAGGGTTTTTGAAAACTTTGAAGAACAATCAGAAATTTTCAAAGAAAGTAGGAATTTTTTCTTTTGGAAGCCTAAACTGAGAACACGCTTTGATTCCCCTTTTTATATGTAACCCTAGCGTTTGAATTTGAAGCAGGACTGGCATTTAATGAGATCCGGCGTGGCACCTTGAATCTCACACCATACTTCCGATAAAGTAGCCATGCGTCAAAAAGTAGTTGTCACATCACCTAGAAACCCGGACTGAATACATAACGTCTTTTCAAACAGTCGGATCGTATATCTCAATTGAATTGTAACCGTCACTGATCTTCGGATGAAAGTAAGGCTCTTTCACTTTTAGGATAAAAAGCGAAGTCATATGCCAGATTTTTGAAATCATCAGCCTGAGTTGGTATTACCCAGAACCTCAAGGATTTCATGAGTGTAGTGATCCAAAGATAAGATAAGAAACAATTAAACAAAAATTTAGATATGTGATGTCAAATAAATTTGACACAAAAGCAAATAAACCCCAGGCAAAGGTTACTTCGTTAATTATCAAGAGAGATAATCAACTGCTTGTGTATGTTCCCGTGAATTTCAATCGAATACTTATAGAGAAGTATCGAAGGGCTTCTTTTATAAGGCTTCATGGGTAGTTTACAATTTCGTTACATATCAACCTTAACATAAGGTGAGTAAGCGTAACCAAAATTACTTGTTTGACCGGTGTACTCAATGACAAGTATGTTTTGAATTATTTTGAAAGTAACTTCGAAAGCAAATGAAACTCACACGGAAATCATATTCATGAAAAAATTAATACTGAATCCTGTTGGGTAACAAACATCTTGGGCTTCGATAGTTTGATCAAGATTACACATAAGAAATGAATATGATTTAGAGTTTCGAAAAGTGGTACTGAAACAAATGTTTCGTCAAAACTGGAACATAGTTCCCCGTCAATTCCTTACGAAGATAAAGTGTTGGGTTTCACTTTCATCACGGTCTCATGATGTCAGATCATTAACACAGAATTTTGATATGTCTAAATCTTGATTGGTTGAATCAAAGATTTCTTGGACATATGTCTTCGTGTGTGCAAGTGTAAGAAATTTGGTGATGAAAAAGATTGGTTGACGAAAACACTTGTACCTCTGTTACGATTGGACCAAACAGATAACTCTTAACTCATTTGAGAAGAGTAAGGTAGCTCATTCGACAAATGTGAATATAAGCCTGACTTGGGAAGAAATTTTCGTGAGAAACATTTCATTAAGGCTTTCGTAAACACACATTGAGTCTATCGAGGCTTGGGTCGACATGCTGCAACATGCTTCTAGGGACAGTCTAACTAGTACAAAGTTGTCGAAATTGTACCTTCCCATAGAAACATAAGCATGACCCTTGTATTGCTTTTGTGAAATCTGTACACACAAAAGATAAAGAACAAAATAACAAAAATCTTTTTGATGTTTTTGATTTTTCTTTAAAAGAAACAATTAACAAACAAAAGAAAATATTTTTGGATTTTGTGATTTTTCGAAAATAAAATGACAAAACAAAAAATCTTTTTGTAGTTTTTGGTTTTTCGAAAATAAAATGACAAAACAAAAAAAAATCTTTTCGTAGTTTTTGGTTTTTCGAAAATAAAATGACAAAACAAAGATAAAATCTTTTTGTAGTTTTTGGTTTTTCGAAATTAAAACTAAGATACAAAAGAAATTTGGGAATTTAACGAAAAGTGTTACACCAAACCAAAATGTTCAATGTAACGAAGTCGAAGCATGTTGAAGCGTTGACTATGAACAGTAACCACTGAATGGTTAATACTATCAGCCTCTGAATGAATCATGATGACCTCTGAATCGACATATTTATATAACACTTCGTTTTTATACATGCGATATCATTCCTGGAACTGAACTTGCTTCGATCATTCCCAATCCTGTCAAAATTCGAACAAATGATTTTTCATCCAAAGCTTTTGTAAAAATATCAGCAAGCTGATCCGTTGTTTTTACAAAAATGGACTTCTATATTGCCATCTTCCACATGATCTTTGATAAAGTGATAACGAAGAGCAATATGTTTTGTTTTCGGATGTTGTACTCGATTATGACAAATGCGTATAGCACTTTGTGAATCACAATACAATGGAATGTTTTTCATATTCACGGCATAATCTCTCAACTGACTCTGAATCCAAATAATTTGTGATGTACAAGCAGCAGTTGCAACATATTCAGCTTCAGCAGTAGAAATCAAAACACACGTCTGTTTCTTCGACTACCAACTAACCAACTTGCCATCTAAAAATTTACAACCACCACTTGTGCTTTTTCGATCAAAAGTACACCCTCCAAGATCTGCATCTGAAAATTCCTGAATGAAAAACCCTGTTTTCGAAGGATACCACAATCCTAACGAAATTGTTCCCTTGAGATAATGAAAGATATTCTTCACAACAATTAAATGTGGTTCTCGTGGATTTGCTTGATACCTAGCACAATTACATACGGAAAACATGATATCAGGTCTACTTGCAGTAAGATAAAGCAATGAACCTATCATGCTCCTGTATAACGTAATATCAACCACAGGTGTTTCTAACGAAGGGGCTAGCCTTGTTCCAACAGCCATTGGTACTCTTAGCTTCATGCTATTTGTCATTCCAAATTTTTCGAGCAAATTCCTTGTATACTTTTCCTTATTGATGAAAATGCCTTCTCTACTTTGATGAATGTTTAAGCCAAGAAAATTATTGATTTTACCCATCATGCTCATTTTGAATTGGCTTTTCATCAAATTTTCGAATTCACTAGACAAAATAGGGTCAGTAGAGCCAAAACTAATATCGTCAACATAAATTTGAGCAAGCATTAGATGATTCCCAACTTTCTTTCGAAACAATGTGGGGTCAACTAATCCTTGTTTAGATTTCGATTGTTTTAAGAAACTGGTAAGAGTTGCATACCATGCTTTTGGTGCTTGTTTTAACCCATAAACCGCTTTATCTAAAATGTATACATGATCAGGATGCATTTCATTTACGAAACCTAGAGGTTGTTCAACGTAAACAGTTTCTTCAAGTTCATCATTGAGAAAAGCACATTTCACATCCATTTGATATACATCGAAATCCTTATGAGCTGAATAAGCTAAGAATATTCGAACAGCCTCGAGTCTTGCGACATGGGAAAAAGTTTCTTCATAATCAATCCCTTCTTGTTGCGAATATCCTTTTACAACTAGTCGTGCTTTATTTCGTACAATATTTCCATCTTTGTCGGTTTTGTTTTTGAAAATCCATTTTAACCCGACAAACGAAACATTTTAAGGTTTAGGAATTAATCGCCAAACCTTGTTTCTATCGAATTCAGCCAGTTCAGATTGCATTGCAACAACCCAATCTAAGTGTTCCATTGCAACCTTAACTGTTTTTTGTTCTATTTTCGAGATGAAAACATTGAACATGAAAAATTCTTGATGAGTATTTAATACCTCATTCTTTGCACGAATCTGAGCTCTTGTTAATACTCCGTCTTGAGGATTTCCAATGACTTGTTCTATCGGATGAGTCTTTGTCCATTTCTCTAACGGTGGATATGTCGTCTCAAATTCCAAAGGTGCATCTTCGTACATCTCTTCATTTTCAGATCCTACAACAGAAACATTATCATTTAGATCATGAAAATCATCGTTTTGATTAAAATTTATTGTATCATTTTCCTCCTCAACATGATTATCATTTTGATGCTCCCCCTCAATTAGATGCTCCCCCTCAACAACTTCATCCATTCTCCCATTCTCCCCCTCGAAAGAATGTTCCCCCTCAACCGGAGTATTCGAATCCAAGTGCTTTCCTTCCACTGGATTATTATGCATACTTTTGGTAACTCCTGGAGAATTCGTTGTTGAATTAACATCTACAATATTATGAGGATTTTCCAAGTCATCATTCTGTTTCGAAGATTCAGGGTGATGATTATCATTTGCATGAACTTCAGCATCCACAGCCCTGTCAGGAATACCAAAAATTAAATCATAATCAATCAGATGAATTTGATGCTTCAGTTTCATCAGATGATTCATTAATAATTGGTTTTTGTTCAAATTCATTTTCAACTTGTTTGACAAAATAATCATCCAAAGTAAGATTGAAAGTATCTTCGACTTTTCTTGTGCGCTTATTTAACACTCTGTATGCAACCGAATTGTGTGAATATCCCAAAAATATGCCTTCGTCAGCTTTAGCTTGAAATTTTGAAAGGCTATCTTTAAGATTCATTATAAAACACCTGCAACCAAAAACATGAAAGAATTTGACATTAGGTTTTCGGTTATTTATGATTTCATACGGAGTGATATTGAATCGACGATGAATGAAAGATCGATTTCGAGTGAAACATGCTGTCGAAACTGCTTCAGCCCATAGATATTGAGGAAGATTCGCATATGTCAACATAGTTCTTGCTGCTTCGCAAAGTGACCTATTTCGTCTTTCAACAACACCATTTTGCTGAGGTGTATATGGCGAAGAGAAGTTATGCGAAATTCCTTTTTCTGTTAAGTACGAATCCAACACTTTGTTCTTAAACTCAGATCCATTATCACTTTTGATCTTTCGAACATTTTTCTTCAGACTCATCTCAATCTTCTTAATAAACTCAATCATTGTTTAGGCAACCTTAGATTTTAACATGAGAAAATATACCCAAGTAAATCGTGAAAAATCATCAACAATAACCAAAATGTACCGTTTCTTGTTGAGATTTTCAACAGTCGATGGTCCACAAAGGTCAATGTGTAGAAGTTCCAACGATTCCACAATTTTCGAATCTATCACAATTGGATGTCCTTTCCTGTGCTGTTTCCCTTGTTCACAAGCTGCACACAATGTAGCATTGTCAAATTTTAGTACAGGTAAACCACGAACAAGATCATCAACAACCGATTTATTCAAATTTCGAAAGTTTAAATGCGATAAACGTCGATGCCATAACCAGCTGATGTCAGAGGAAGCTTTCGAAAGTAAGCACACTGAGGGTTTGCCGATGATTGGTTTGATATCAAGAGTAAACATGTCACCATGTCGTTTGGACTTTAGCAAAACTTCGTTAGTTTCAACATTTGAAATGATGCTGCCTTCTTCGTTAAACACCACTTGATTGCCAGTGCCCACAACAAGTTGTAAAACACTTATCAAGTTATGTTGAAGATCTTCGACATAAGCAACGCGATTAACAATGAACTTTCCATTCGTGACTTTGCCATAACCTTTCACTTGGCACTTGTGATTATTGCCAAACTTCACAACTCCTGCATTTTCCAAGCTTCGAAAATCTCTCAGATTTTCCTTTCTTCCGGTCTTGTGACGTGAGCAACCACTATCGATATACCATTTCTCATCATATTGCTCGTCACATAGTACCTGCGATCAATGAAAGAATTTAGGTACCCAAGGTTGTTTGGGTCCTTGGAAATTAGTTTTGAAAACATAATGAAATGAAGAACTTTTAACCCAATCACAAACTTTAGTTTTGAGACTATCAATTAAGTCCACATCATTATTTAAAGGAACAGAAACATAAGTCTTTGTTAGTTTGGGATTGTTACTGACACATGCCTTCGTCTTTTTAGATTGTGTATGATCATGCTTTTCTTTCGAAACCGGTTGCCAAGTTTTTACCGAAACATTCGAATCTTTTGAAGATGAGCTTTCTGTTGACGAAGAATTCACATAATTATCATAGGCTTCGTGAATTTGTTGTTGAGAATATTTCCTTGACTGATATTTTCGTCCTTCCTTCAAGCCAATGATCGATGTTTTTGTCACGAGACAACCCTTTTGTGTACGAAACTTTTAAGGTTTGTTTCCCTGTAGGATTTGGAAAATTTGGTTTTTTGGAAAGAAATCAACATTTGATTTAGGTCGAAATGCCATGGCGTATCGACTTCCATAATTGTTTACAACACTTCGATTTTGAGAAAATCGATTTGGAGATTGTTGTTTTTGAGAAAACCTTGTTTGTTGATTAGAAGAAAATTGTTGTTGTGATCGTTGATTTTGAACATTCTTTGAGGTATTTTTGTTATCTTTTGAAAATGATGAGTTTGAAACTTTCGAAGAATTTTTTTTTGGATGAATTTCAGATTTAGCTTTATTTGTTTGAGCGGGATTTATCTTTTGATCTGAATGAATTGCTGAATGAGAAGACTTGTTGTCAACAGATTTAGTCTTTGTGTTTTCAGTTGTTTTCAAATTCAAACCAATTTATTGTTTTCGAAGCTCCATGGTTTGCCAAAAAATCTTCTTTCAAGCTTGTCTTTTTGAAATGGCATTTTCCTTTCAAAAACTTGTCAATTTGTTCTTGAAATTCTTTAGAATTTAATTTGACAACTGTTTCATTTTCCACAACAACCACTTTTGTAACTTCTTTCACAATTTTCGATTTTTCAACCCATTTGCGTTGTGGTTTGTGTCTTTGAAAAACATATGAATTTTTTGTTAGATTATTTTCGATAATGCTTTGATTTGAAAAGAACCCTTCGTTTGTTGTTTTCTTGTTGTCATCTTCGACCATTTTGTTGAATTCTGGTTTAATGTTCTCAACATTTCCAGTGGTGACAAACACTTGATTTGGAAAAACAACATCATCAGTGTTGGTGGTTGTGGCAGACATTGTTTTTGCAAGCTAGGAGAAGTGTACTTACTTATATGAAGCTTGTAGGAGTATTTAGGACCCAAAAACACTAGTGTGTGTTCTTGGTGTTCTTGGTGTTTTGAAGAACACTTGAAGATCTAGTTAAAAATGAAGAATTTATGGATGAAATCGTGTATAAACACTAGATTAAGGGTTATATGAACGAATCTAGGAAAGAAAAACTTACATTTTTGGCGGATTTGAAGAAAAGTCGGATGATATTTGAGAGAGAAAAAGGGAGTGTTCTTGGCTTGGAATTGTGAAAAAGTGCTAAAAATGACTAAGTGTCATATTTATACTCCTCGGGGTTTACGGCCGTAAACACCAAGTTTGGGCCGTAAACTCCAAACTATTGGAGTTTTGAGACTTTATTGTTGCACAATAAACCTTAGGGTATCCTCTCTCCTGTTATTTCCTGAAGCACTAGGCTTTAAAACACTCAGACGGACTTAAAACCGGCTAAAATTTAGCAGAAAAGTTCTTGACTTTTAGTTGACGTGTTTGACAGCAGGGTTTATACAAATGGAAATTTCAGGTTGTCACATCATCCCCCTGTTAGAGGGAATTTCGTCCCGAAATTAGAGTTTAGGTAAAGAAGTAGGCATGAATAATCGAACAAAGGGATGGGGATACTTCCTAATCGATTGAATCCTCGCGCTCCCAAGTGAATTCAGGTCCTCGGTTGGCATCCCAGCGAACCTTCACTAATGGGAAGCGGTTCTGATTCGTTCGCCTGACCTTTCGGTCCATGGTCATTATGATTCGTCCATGAAGGTGAGGCTCTTGTGGAACTCGATCTCGTCGAGTGGGATTACAAGAGTCTCGTCGGATAGATACTTTTGCAAGTTCGTGGCGTGGAGGGTAGAATGTACGTTATCAAGCTTGCGGGGGTAGATTGAGTTTGTGAGTTACAGGGCCGATTCTGGGAAGAATCTCGGAGGTCCTAACTATATTGGATTTTAGCTTTCCACTCTTTCCGAAGCGTGTTAAGCCTTCCCAGGGTGAGACTTCCAAAGAAATTTGGCCTCTCACCTGGAGTTTCAGGGGTTTCTCCCTCTTGCTTCTCTTCCCAGTCAAGGGTCGCTCCTTTCAGGGTCGAAATCGTAAGAGGTTCCGTAATTTGCGAGGGGTTCTAAATGAACTACGACAGTAGGTCAGCGAGACCTAGAATTTGGTGAATTCTCCTCGGCGTCTTCGGTGCTGACAAATTCTCGACGATTTTGATTAATTGAAAGGGTCCTCAAGAATTCTCACGTCACTAATAGTGTGTCTTAGGAATTTGACTCTTCAATTCCAAAACTCGTATTTAGAGAACTTCGGGTAAGGCTTCTCTGATCGTATTGCTTCCATCGTTTGTTGTAGATGCTCTTTATGGTTTCCTTCTTACTACGAGGGTAGATAAGTAAGTCATTTACGAGGACAATGACGAACTAATCCAAGTAAGAATGGCGTACCTTATTCATTAACTTCATGAATACTACAGGCGTATTGGTCCTATCCGAGGGGTATCACTACGGACTTGCAGCGTCCGCATCGAGTTTGGAAGATTGTTCTCAGGACAACCTTCTCTAATACTCGCAACTGGTGATATTCAGATCTCAGGTCCATTTCTGAAGGGTACATCGTTCCTTGCGGTCGGCCTATTCATCTATGCGAGGCAGATAGTAATGATTCCTACTGGAGATATTGTCGAGGCCTCTGAAGTCGATGGACCTACGAAACAATTTGTCTCCCTCCTTGAAGAACAAGACCGGAGCTCTTCATGGTGAGGATCTTGGTCTTTCAATTTCCATTGCTGAGTAGTTCGTTAGATTTGACCTGACAATTCTTGCAGCTCGGGGGTGTTAGACTGTAGGGCGATCTAGTTACAGGAGTCGTACTGGGTTCTAAGTTTGTTCGCATGACGATGCGATTACTCGTAGTCCTGGGCAGTCTCCGTCCTGAAGTTCATATTAGAATTCATACATGGTTCATCAATCACAGTCTCGTGTATACGAGTCGTATATAATTAAGATTGAAAAGGTAGTCGAATAAATGATTCTTCTTTAAGCTCACATCCCAACGAGGAAAAGAAGTTAAAAGGGAATCATCAATTCCAAGCCTGTAGAACCTTGATTATATACTACCCTTGTGTACACATTCTTCAGCGATAGATCAACCGTACGGGTCTTTTGGATTGAACTTGACGTACTGTACGAGTGGTACTTTGGGGAGGTTTGCTGAGGTTTCTTCGGAAAGGATAAGAAACATAAGGTATTCTACGCATGAGTACTTCGGAGTTCTGAAATGACGGTTTCGTTAGAAAGATGATTTCGGGGAAAGAGATTTACGCACGAAACTGGTATTGTGAGGATCGAATGGAATCTAGTTGTATGATAAGATCGGAATTACTTGGAAATAAAGGCACTAGATTTGATCATAAAAGGCGTTACTGAGAAAACACAACAGTGCAACTTTTAACAGAATTACAGTACTATAGATTTACTACAAGACTATTGCTGCGAACTAGGTATACTACAAAAGACAAGTATACGCAGCACGAGGGTCCCTTAACTGACGGGGTCTCGCAAAAGATAAGACTCGAGTTGCACTAGTTTTAAACAGTTTGAAAGCATACAAAATACAGCTGATTAGAAACGTTCCTATACTATAGTAGGGCCCTTTAGTGTCTTTTGTTGTTCTGGGGTCAAACTCCTCATGTTCCCCCGTCACCCTTCTCTGTTGGGCAGTCCCTTTTGAAATGTCCCATAACACCACATAGATGGCATATCCGAGAAATTTCGACGTTGGTGGTTGAAGTAATGTGTTGGATCCGAGCCCTGCAGAAGCGGATGGTGTGTCCCTTTTTGTTGCAGTTTAAGCACTGTAATTCCCGACAAGGTCCATGATGGTGATAGTTGCATTTGTTGCACTCTGGGAGATTGCCAGCATACTGCCTGGCTGGGTTAGGGGTAACTGGGATACTAGTAGGAATGGCAGTAGGAGGTACAGATGTCTCTTGTTTGCCCCTTGGGGTGCTTTGTCTTTACCTATTTTCCTGAACCTTTGTCTGTTATTCTTGGGCTTGAGATTCGGAGTGTTGTGGTAGTTCGTTACTCGTGGGTGTACTTGGTTGTCGCTTGGATTGTAATTATTGACACCCATTCCGCTAACATTTGTGTTGCTAGCGTTAAGGTGAGTTAGAACAGCTGTCACGGCAGCTGAGACTGCAGCTTGAAAGATAGATGCATCAATCTGAAGAGTCGGTGTTCGGTTGATGGGTTGATTACTTTTCTTCGGCGCCATGATTCTGTAACACGAAAGATAAGGAGTTCGTGAGCGATTATGGTTGACCCTAGATGTATTCCGATCGTTCATGTAAAGAATAGAAGTACATTCTCGAAAGTTTGACCTACATCCCTATGATGCAGTCCTAGTAAAGAATAGAAGTAGTTCACAGAATGGTCTCAAGACGTTTGACGTCCAAACCGGGGGTACCATTGGTTGGTGAATAACATGATCCAACCATTGAAAGAGAATTGGAATTGATCCCGGAGTTAAATTACCCTAGTCCAATAACTTGACTAGAGTGGGTTTTAGATAGATCCCAGCGAAAGTATGATGAAAGTATTTGAGAAAAGAGTGGCACAGAAGTTAGCCGACTGTCAATATCATTGATATTCATGACGTAATAAGTTCGGGAAAATTGACCTTGTAGAAGGTCTTACATCATATCCGGAGTAGAAAGGTTTTGGCCGCATAAAGGCCTAACTAAAAGTACTTACAGTACAAGATATTTCCATAGAAAAATGCCACATAGGACATAGACAGGAAAACGATTCCTTTTAACGGGGAAAGAAAGTAAGGCATCTATTACTGGTGACGGTCACCCCTCTGGTGAACCCTTAGTTCAGCCAGTTGACGTCCCATATCAAGCAGGTGTCTTTCGTACACCCTCTGGCGTACTCGGAGTTCTATGACTTCAGCTCGTGATTCAGCCAGTGCTTGCAGCAGGGTTTCATGGTCTCTCTCAGATCTCTCACGAGCATCTTCCAGGCGAATGGTGCGGATCGTATGTATTCTCGCATTGGTGACAACTTCCGTGATTTGATGGAGGGCTGTCCTGCCTTGAATCTCATTCCGGGCCACTCTGCGGGACCAGGATTGGCAAGACTCTGTCTGCTGAGCCCCCTTCGCTTAGGTCATAAAAGCTTCAGTCTCCACTAAATAGCATGGGTTGATCCTGCACTTGGCTCCATGTTTCCAAGCTTTCCACCCACGGAGGCGTCGGGCCTTGAAAAGTCGGACGAGGGTTAGGGTTTGGAATAAGAGCCATCGGAGGTAGGTTCTCCACTTCAGGTTCAGAGTCAGAACCATCGACAAAGTCTTCAGCTTGGTGACCATCCATAGGGATTGGGTGATCATTCTCTGGCTCCTCTCCGAGCCATCCAGCATTGCCGTGGTTAGGGTAGTACGGGTTGTCGTGGGGATGGAATCCAGTCATGATATCTACGCGAGAAAAGGGATATAAGAAATAACTAAACAGACGTACTAACTAGATAATTATAAGATGATCTTTATCAGTTACTCCAATACTTATTTAGTGCATACTAATTATATGTATTTCGGACAGGATAGACTTTTGAATAAGTGACCCTAACCCTAAGCCCCCAACCAAACAAGGACAGGACATAAAGCAAATATTCACAGATTCTGAGTCTATGACATCCTAAATACATATAATTTTAATGTATCTACTAGGCAACTATTGACCTATTGATAAAGATCTATTTAGTTCTCAGATAAGTAATTACAGTAACACCAAATACCCCTATGGTATTTCATTATGGTAGTGTTGGTAAGTTTTTAGACTTGTTGCCACATCACAACCATTCTTGGGCATATGCTAATCACTCCTCAGACCAGCATAGTTGATCAGGCTATGCCACTCCCAGGACTGACCATACATCCCCAAGCTTACTTGTGATATTCAACAATCGTAATACTTTTGTTCTTGTCGTTGTGACACTGATTTTAGTATGAATGCAGGCACGTATACTTTATTAAATATTTTATTATTTAAAAGTATTAACTCTTGGTCAGAGTGTTTTAATTCCATGGTATTTATAGTTAGTATATCTTTTATGGGTTGATATACTCAATTCACTATAAACAATGCTCTGATACCAATCTGTCACACCCCAAAACCTAAGAACGGCGGAAACGTTCTGGGGTGGAGGACGTCATGTAATGTATCACAACAATGTAAAGTAGTAAACAAGAAACAACATCATCCATTGCATTAATAGTATAATTTTAATTTCAAGTGTGTTCTTTCATAGTATAAAACAACATAATGAATACTCAAAATAAAAGACGAGTCTTGACTGCTCCGTCTTCTCTAAACCTTGCATCAGTACATGTCTATTTGTGACCTGAGAATACAAGTTATTTTGAAAGCGAGTATCAGCAATAAAGCTGGTGAATTCATAAGTATTTTAATGTCATTACTTTGAAAAGCTGTTATGAAAGACACGCAATTATGATGAAACATTTGATATAAGTGTGAAAACCCTAGAAAATCCCATATTTCCTACTAGTATAGAAAGTAGTCTTCTACCAAGACCCGAGTGTTTTGAAAGTAATGAACCCCTACAGAAGTGAAGGTTTTTCCTTATACAACTATTATTATTCACATCTAATCTACCTCATCGATCATGTGAAAGTGACACACAGTAAAGGCAATAAGGAAAATAATATAATAACTGAATCGTATCTTATGTAATAGTGTATTCACAGCGTGGAAACTCGCCGAACAGTACAACCGTAGCCACCTGCCGGTGTGCATTCTCCCTACTATAGTTAACAGCCTTGGGTGTGGAATGGTAAGTCCCGTAGCGTATTCACGGCGTGGAAACTCGCCGAACAGTACAACCGTAGCCACCTGCCGGTGTGCATTTTCCCAACTGTAGTGAACAGCCTTAGGTGTGGAATGGTAAGTCCCGTAGCGTATATAATAGTATCTACTCATATAATATGTAATAGTATCTCATCATATAGTATCTATGAAATCGTATCTATGTAATAGTATCTCTACATACAGCATATATGTAATCGTATCTATGTAAAGGTATCCATGTAATAGTATCTCTACATACAGCATATATGTAATCGTATCTATGTAAAAGTATCCATGTATTAGTATTTCTACATACAACATATATGTAATCGTATCTATGTAAAAGTATCCATGTATTAGTATCTCTACAAACAGCATGTATTCGTATAGACTCATGAATGAACTGACTCTTGTGTGATTCCTTGTACTATGAATGGCAAGTAGTATCTCCTAACTATACCTATTATAGTTACTAGTAATGTACGAGTATAATCGGAAGTATACCTTTGCTACCCAAAGGTACTGAATTGACTGATGGAACTTTTATGACTATATATGTATACATGATATATAACTAATATTTAAACGACCTTCGGACGGATAACCGATACCCTAAAGCCACATCCAAACAAGGAAAAGGAATTAGAGCGAGCTAGCCTTCCTATGTCCTTTAAACATTACTTATATAACTATACATATATAGGCATGCATTTGACAAAATAAAAATATAAAAGAAGTTTTGTAAAACCTTTGGAAAGTTTAGTAACTAAGGAAAGATGACTTGATGTCAGTTTATAAAATGATTTGAAAACAGTTCGATAAGACAGTTTAAGTGTAAGAAAAACCTTAGTTGGAAACACAACTGTAACAAATTTTGAAAGGAAACACACAGTACGTAAGACTGGTTGATAAAGAGATTTAAACAAGTAAAAATGTTTTGGAAAGTCATTTGAAGTAATATATTTGGTAAAACAGCTAAAAGTGTAGTAAATCCATTTGTAAGCTGGTTATTAATCACATATGATTGATATGATAACTAGCATGATTCAACTTGTATTCCCCCCCCCATAAAAGCATTTAAAAACATTTAAAAGGTTAATTAAGGGGTAGGAACTCACCTGTAGCGAGTGGATCGGATGGAAGTGTCGGGTAGGATGCTAGGTGTCAAGTGAGGACTTGAACACACACACGGATCCTATGTAACATGTAATGATACATGAATATATCTAATTAGCCATTTAACAACTAATAAATCAAGTAGAGACACTCTAATACATGGAATTACTTTATTTCAAGTGATAGGAGTGCTAAAAGGTTGCATCTAGGGTGAGTATGGCTTCACTTTAGCGTTTGCTCCTCAAATGGTGTCCATTATGTGTGTTTACGGTTTCTTGACCATTTCCCCCATGAGTTTATGGCCGTAAACTCATGGGAATGGTGCATTTGTGTGATTCAAGGTCCTATATCTCATAAGGAAGGGTTCTAAGTTCGAATCAAAGGCTTAGGAAGTGGTTAGGGCTCGAAATGGAACTCCCTTAGAGTTTACGGTCCTTGGACCACTCCTTGGGAGTTTACGGTCGTAAACACATGGGTTTATGGCCGTAAACTCATGTTTGTCCTCTTCTTTCGTGTTTTGGTGTTTCTATCTTATGCATGCAAGGTTCTAGTCACTTATACAAGCCGTAGGAGATGTTAAGGGCACTTAAACACCCTTAGAAGGTGTTTACAGTTTTGGGAGGCCTTCCCAAACCGTAAACTCATGTTTGTCCATTCCTTTCATGTTTTTGGGGTTTCTAGTTCATGCATGCAAGGCTCTACTCCTTTATACAAACATTAGAAGGCTTTAGGGGCATCTAAACACCTTTTGGAGGTGTTTACGGTTTTGGGAGATCCCCAAACCGTAAACACATGTTCTTGGGGGATTTTTGGTGTTTATTCCATGGATTAACAAGTACACTAAGCTAACAACTAGCTAGTGATGGGTTTTTGAGCATTCTAACACTCCTATGGTGTACATGCAACCCTAGAAACCTTGGATCTATGTTTGACTATGATACATGCAAATAATTATTTTTCCAAGGTTCTTATCCTATCTAGCATGGCATGGGGAACTTGAATCAAATAAAGCTAGTAGAATTACTTACCTTGTAGTTGTAGTTGATTGCTTGGAGTTTTAGAGCCTAGCACCAATAGTGTAGATGCCTCAAATGGAAATCACAAATCACCACAAACTTGGAACTTTGAGAGAATAGTAATCACCTTCTTGAAATCGGCCCTCTTACTTTACTCACCACAACTCCTGTCATTTCAAGAACCAAAGCCTCCTTTATATAGTGTGGTGGATTAGGGTTACATCCATGTAAACCCTAATACCCATGTCTTTTCATTTCCATGAGATCTATGGGTTAAAGCTCCATGGAGTATTCATGGACTTTCCATGCAAGCCTAGCCCATTCCAAATAAGCATTAGCCCACACTATATAAATACAAGAGCCCATATTTAATTAGTCATACTTTTGATCTCTAAATTATTTCTAGATTAATTATAGATCAATACTAATTAAATAATATGATTTTATATTAATATATTAGGACTTATAATATATTAATAAATCATAACTTATACTATTCTCAAACGATTATCCATAAATTGTTCGGGTGAAGTGCAACCCAAATGGACAATGCTGGGTCGGGTCAAGTACATACCAAATATAGTTATGGACTTAGACACTATATCCAACAGTCTCCCACTTGGATAAGTCTAATAACTATAGTTGCAAGTATGACTTCAGGAACCGATCAACAATCGTAGCTCTTTAAACTCTGTTGAACTATGAAGCGCCATTTTAGATAAGTGATCATACAATCCTCTGTTCTAGATATCAGTCGGACAAATACATGGAACAAGGTCTTGCTTATTGTCCAGCATTTGTTTCCCGATTTCCGATTTGTTTGACATAGAACTTAACTGAACACATCAATTTAGTTCGGACCGGGCCCGGTACATAGGTCAAAACAAAATCATCGAGGGGCCCAGATATCACTTCTAATCCTAGAAGGAACAGATAAACTTCGACTCATATGTTTGCTCTACTACTTGTTGAATTACACACAAAGGTACGTTTTATAACATCGAGTTACCAATGTGTTTTCGTAAATTCAATGCATAACCAACTCATAGGTAACAAATCATATGTCTAGGTTTGAAGACTTATATGATATTACCGTCTCCCGATCACTCGAGATAAAATCCATGAAGTGATGCCAGTGAGCGTGGGTTGAATCCAATACTCAGAACTTATTAGCACTCATGAGTGTTGTAGCCCTGCTTTGTCTAACATCTTAGACCTCTACAAGCCAACCCATGACAGTCTTGATTCATATCTACTTCCAACATATGACCGACTGTGGAGAGTTTGAATAATATGATATAAACCATAACATAATTATTCTGGAAGTCAAAACATGCAAAAAGAAATAATAGTAAACGATTGACAAGAGATAGCAACACTTTACTCATAAATAACAGCTTTTATTTATCATCAAATGTCAATTACATTTTACAAATTTCAAGATTATCTAACTACTAAAACTAATATCATCCTTCAGCCCTATACTCCGAGCATGCTGGAGATGCTTAGCCCGAGTCAGTCCCTTCGTGAGGGGATTTGCTGGGTTCTCATCCGATGATACCCTCTTTGCCACGAGGATTCCTTCTTCTATTCGATGTCTGATGAAGTGATATTTTCTGTCAATGTGTCTGGATCTCCCATGATCTCTTGGTTCCTTGGCTAAGGCAACCGCACTATTGCTGTCACAGAAAATCTCCATTGGCTCCTTTATAGCTGGTACAACTCCAAGGTCTCCGATGAAGTTCTTTAGCCATATAGCCTCCTTTGTTGCCTCGCTTGCTGCTATATACTCTGATTCACAAGTGGAATCAGCCATTGTCTCCTGCTTGGAACTTTTCCAAGTAATTGCCCCTCCGTTTAGAGTAAAGACCCAGCCCGACTGAGAGCGGAAATTATCCCTATCAGTCTGAAAGCTAGCATCACTGTACCCTACAACTCTCAAGTCCTCACTGCCACCGAGGGTAAGGACCCAGTCCTTATTCCTTTGTAGGTACTTGAGGATATTCTTTACCGCAGTCCAGTGTGCCTTGCCAGGGTTCCCCTGATACCTGCTAACCATGCTCAAAGCAAAGGCTACATCAGGTCGAGTACACGTCATAGAATACATGATTGATCCTACAGCTGAAGCATAAGGTATTCGACTCATTTCTGCTATCTCAGCCTCAGTACTAGGGCTTTGTGTCTTACTCAATCTGGCGTTACTCTGGATGGGTAACTCTCCTTTCTTGGAGTTATGCATGTTGAACCTTTTCAACATTTTGTCCACATAGGTGCTTTGACTAAGTCCAATTAGTCTGTTACTCCTGTTTCTCAAAATTCTTATCCCTAGGATATAGGCAGCTTCTCCAAGGTCCTTCATAGCGAAACACTTCCCAAGCCAGGACTTTACTTCCTGCAGGGTTGGGATGTCATTTCCTATGAGTAGTATGTCATCCACATACAGTACCAAAAAGCTGACTATACTCCCACTAGCCTTGATATAGACACAAGATTCATCTTCACTCCTTGAAAAGCCAAATTCTTTGATTTTCTCATCAAAGCAAAGATTACATCTGCAAGGTGCCTTGTTTTAATCCATAAATGGATTTCTCGAGCTTACACACTCTACTGGGGTACTCTGTACAGACAAAACCCTCTGGCTGAACCATGTAAACATCTTCAGCCAACTTTCCATTAAGGAAAGCGGTTTTGACATCCATTTGCCATATTTCATAATCATGAAATGCAGCAATGGCTAACAGAACCCTAATAGACTTAATCTTAGCCACTGGTGAAAAGGTCTCATCATAATCAACTCCCGGAGTTTGAGAATAACCCTTTGCAACCAGTCGTGCCTTATAAGTGTGTACATTACCATCCATGTCGGTCTTCTTCTTGAAGATCCATTTGCACCCAACTATCTTACGATCAGGTACATTGTCAACCAAGTTCCAAACTTGATTGTCATACATGGATTGTATCTCGCTATCCATAGCCTCTTTCCATTTAGCAGCCTCAGGGCCTGCCATGGCTTCCGTGTAGCTGTTAGGCTCATCCATATTTACCAATGTGTTATCACTGATAAGTGTCTCACCTTCTGCAGTAATATGAAAACCATAATAATGCTCAGGTGCATTCCTAACTCTGGTGGAATGCCTCAGAGGTATAGATTCTTCAGTCGGCTCAACAGGAGTTTTCTCCTCAGGTTGAGGGCTAGGGTTTGAGGTTCCTTCACCACTTGACTCTTGAATTTCCTCAAGGTCAATTTGCCTCCCACTGTCTCCTCGGCTCATGAATTCTCTCTCTCGGAAGAATCCTCTTCTTGCTACAAAGACCACATTATCACTGGGTCTGTAGAAGATGTAACCAAAGGATTTCTGTGGGTAGCCGATGAAAATACACCTTTCGCTTCGGGGTTCGAGCTTATCGTGAGTCTCGCCTCTCACGAAAGCCTCGCAACCCTAAATCTTGATGTGGTCTAGATTGGGAACTTTTCCAGTCCACACCTCGTGAGGTGTTTTGGCAACCTTTTTTGTAGGGACTAGATTAAGGATATGGGCGGCAGTCTCTAAGGCATACCCCCAAAATGAGATTGGTAGCGAAGCTCGACTCATCATGGAACGAACCATGTCCAACAAGGTCCGATTGCGCCTCTCAGCTACACCATTCAACTGTGGTGTCCTAGGAGGTGTCAATTGTGGGACAATCCTACATTCCTTAAGATAGTCAAGGAACTCAGTACTAAGATACTCACCACCACGATCGGATCGAAGCATCTTAATGTTCCTGCCCAACTGATTCTCCACTTCTTGCTTAAACTCTTTGAATTTCTCAAAGGTTTCTGACTTATGCTTGATTAGTTAGACATATCCATATCTACTAAAATCATCAGTAACAGTCACATAGAACCGATTAGCATCTCTTGTGGCGGTTCTGAAGGGTCCACACACATCCGTGTGTATGAGGTCCAACAAACCTTCACCCCTAGCACAAGTTCCAGTAAAAGGTGACTTTGTCATTTTACCAAGCAAACAATATTCACAACTATCATCTGACTTTAGGTCAAATGACTCCAAGACTCCATCCTTTTGGAGTTGGCCTATGCGTTTCTTGCTTACATGTCCAAGACGACAATGCCATAAGGATGCTTTATCTAAGCTAGTGGAAGAGTTAATACACCATACATTATTTCCTAGATTATCTACAACAGATACAGTTTCATACACGCCATCACAAGGTAATACTTTAAAATAAAGAACATTATTAAAGAAAGCATCAATACTACCATTGTTATTATCAAAATAAAAGGTAAAACCTTGTTTATACAATGCATGAAAGGAAATAACATTTCTTGCCATTTCTGGAAAATAATAACATTTATTTAAATCTAATGTAAACCCACTATTTAGCACTAAGGAATAAACTCCTATCTTGGTGACAGGTGAAGCTTTCCTGTTTCCCATGATCAAGTTTATCTTTCCCTGCTCCACATTCTCACTTCCTTTTAGTCCCTGCAAATCACAACATATGTGAATACCACAACCTGTATCAAGGACCCAAGACTTAGAATGAGGTGAGTTATTAGACAATATAGTGTATATACCTGCATGGTTGGGTTTACTTTCCCATCCTTCAAATCTTGCTGGTACTTTGGGCAGTTTCGCTTCCAGTGCGACTTTTCATGGCAATAGAAGCATTCAGCCTCATAAGGGTTAGCAGAAGGAGTGACAAAACCTTTCTTGGTTTTGCTTGAAGAGGAGCTTTCAAGGGTCTTACCCTTGGTACCCTTAGAAGGGTTCTTTCTCTTCTTCCCTTTGCCATGCCCGATTGCCAAGACATTGGCCGCAGTTGGAGTAGGAGTAGGAGTAGTAACAACCGACTTACCCTTTAGACCACTTTCGGCGGTCTTCAAGAGTCCTTGAAGTTTGCTGAGGGTGACTTCTTCCTTGTTCATGTGATATGTCATGCGGAATTGATCATAACACGATGGCAAGGAGTGCAAAATGATGTCTATTGCTAACTCCTCAAGGAAGTTCACATTCAGCTTCAGTAAACGGTCCACATACCTTTGCATTTTCTGCATGTGGCCCGTGATGGGTTCACCATCCTTCATTCGAGTTGTTATCATGGAGGAGATTATTTCATATCGCTCTTGACGAGCACTTTGATGGTAGCGGTCCATCAAGTCCTGGTGCATCTCAAAAGGATAATAGTCCTCATAGGACTTTTGGAGCTCGGCTGTCATGGTGGCCATCATGATGCATGCCACTTTTGTAGCATCTCTTTCATGTACCTCATATTCAGCAAGCTCTTCAGGAGTAGCAGTTGGCTCGGGTACCTTTAGCTCCTTGTCGAGAACATATTCTTTGTTCTCATACCGAGTGACCATCCTGATGTTTCTGATCCAATCTATAAAGTTGGACCCATCAAAGATGACTCTCCCATAAAGATTCATGAGAGAGAAGGAGCTAGTAGGGTTTGAGCCAGAAGCATTGTTATTGGAAGACATCTGAAAAGAAGAGGGAATAGATTAGATTAGATATAGAGATAGTCCTTAACAAAACACCCAAATGTAATATTAAGGCTAGGACCCAACACAATATTTTATAACTTAGAAGAGGGATGCCGTAATCTAAGCTATAAGATATTTGAAGGTAGGTGAATGACGATTCACCAATTTCCACCATGAAAAACGAAATATTTAATTAGGTTTTAATTGGTTTAGAAACTCCTAGATTCTTTGAGATTCATTGAACTTTCTTCAACGGCATGTTTCAATCTCGAGTGTGCCCTTCAAGTTTTGTGACTGGGATGCCGAGGATCACAAAACAAGGTGTGAAGTAACCATGCAAATTACTTGGTACCCTTAATGTATTACCCCTCAATCGATGTGTCGGTTAACCACACACGCTCCATCGATACTATGATAAACATTAAGTCACCCTTTACCTACCTTGTTAAGTTCAAGTTAGTGTGCCGGTTAACCACACACGCTCCACTAACGACTTAAACAAAGTGTAAAGTGTAATTTCATGGATTAGCACCTTATTCACATTTTCCTAAAATAACTAAGATTGGGAATTCAATAAAGTTTAGTTACTTTAGTATTATCATTATACTTCTAATGAGAATTTATAAGTCTTTGTCCTACCCGTTCGGCTAACGACCCTCCACCGATCAAGGAAGCGGTGGGTGAGAGTGGACACCCATTAAGTTGCCATTTTATAGGCAACAACCTTATACCCCCTTATAGACCGGCTTCGTGAATGAGGTGTACTAGCGGTAAGACGACTTGATCTTATACATATATAAATATTATTAAACTTATAATATTATAAAGTATAAGGGTTGAATTTTAACTTTTAAAATTCTAGGGATTGGAACTAAAGTTTTTAATATGACTTTACATGTTCCAAAACTTGAGGGCAAGTTTTGTAAACTTTCAAAACTTTTCATTTCTCATAACTTATGAGTTAATGGTTATTAAAAATGAAGACTCTTCATTTTTTTTGTAACCTATGTGTTCTTTTAATGGTTATTTATAAATATGACTTTTGGTTATCCATAACTTAAGAACTAGTTATGGACTCCATTAAAACACATAAAGATCAAGAATTAATCTAATCAATTATTAGCACATAATTTCTATGATCTTCTAAACTCATATGTTTATGAATGTTCATATCAAAAATTTCAAGAATCGTAAAAACATATACAAAATTTGAAATTTTGATACGAGCTTTTGAACAAAACTTCGATTTTCAAGTTTTTTTTTTGCATCAAGTATCAAATAAACAAACCAGTCTCTGATACCACTGATGGGTTTTTGAGCATTCTAACACTCCTATGGTGTACATGCAACCCTAGAAACCTTGGATCTATGTTTGACTATGATACATGCAAATAATTATTTTTCCAAGGTTCTTATCCTATCTAGCATGGCATGGGGAACTTGAATCAAATAAAGCTAGTAGAATTACTTACCTTGTAGTTGTAGTTGATTGCTTGGAGTTTTAGAGCCTAGCACCAATAGTGTGGATGCCTCAAATGGAAATCACAAATCACCACAAACTTGGAACTTTGAGAGAATAGTAATCACCTTCTTGAAATCGGCCCTCTTACTTTACTCACCACAACTCGTGTCATTTCAAGAACCAAAGCCTCCTTTATATAGTGTGGTGGATTAGGGTTACATCCATGTAAACCCTAATACCCATGTCTTTTCATTTCCATGAGATCCATAGGTTAAAGCTCCATGGAGTATCCATGGACTTTCCATGCAAGCCTAGCCCATTCCAAATAAGCATTAGCCCACACTATATAAATACAAGAGCCCATATTTAATTAGTCATACTTTTGATCTCTAAATTAATTCTAGATTAATTATAGATCAATACTAATTAAATAATATGATTTTATATTAATATATTAGGACTTATAATATATTAATAAATCATAACTTATACTATTCTCAAACGATTATCCATAAATTGTTCGGGTGAAGTGCAACCCAAATGGACCATGCCGGGTCGGGTCAAGTACATAACAAATATAGTTATGGACTTAGACACTATATCCAACAGCTAGGAGGAGTGTACTTACTTATATGAAGCTTGTAGGAGTGTTTAGGACCCAAAAACACTAGTGTGTGTTCGTGGTGTTCTTGGTGTTGTGAAGAACACTTGAAGATCTAGTTAAAAATGAAGAATTTATGGATGAAATCGTGTATAAACACTAGATTAAGGGTTATATGAACGAATCTAGGAAAGAAAAACTTACATTTTTGGCGGATTTGAAGAAAAGTCGGATGATATTTGAGAGAGAAAAAGGGAGTGTTCTTGGCTTGGAATTGTGAAAAAGTGATAAAAATGACTAAGTGTCATATTTATACTCCTCGGGGTTTACGGCCGTAAACACCAAGTTTGGGCCGTAAACTCCAAACTCTTGGAGTTTTGAGACTTTATTGTTGCACAATAAACCTTAGGGTATCCTCTCTCCTGTTATTTCCTGAAGCACTAGGCTTTAAAACACTCAGACGGACTTAAAACCGGCTAAAATTTAGCAGAAAAGTTCTTGACTTTTAGTTGACGTGTTTGACAGCACGATTTATACAAATGGAAATTTCGGGTTGTCACACAATAGGTGTATGCGCAAGGTACCAGGCTGACCCTAAAGTGTCACACATGACCGCAGCCAAACAGATTCTAAGATACCTGAAAGGAAGCAAGACTCTTGGTTTATGGTACCCCGCAGGCAATGACTTCAGCCTCCAAGCATTCACAGATGCGGATCATGCCGGATGCAGACTAGATCGAAAAAGCACCTCCGGTGGATGTCAATTTCTGGTTGGAAGACTCGTCAGCTGGTCATCAAGGAAACAAAGTTGTGTATCATTGTCTACTGCAGAAGCTGAATATGTGGCCGCAGCCAGTTGTTGCTCACAAGTCTTATGAATGAAAACACAACTCATGGACTACGGATACAGAATGATGCGGATACCAATTTACTGTAACTCTGAAAGTGCTATAGCGATTTCTCACACTCCAATTCAGCACTCCAAGACAAAGCATATTGAACTACGGTATCACTTCATCAAAGACCACATCCTGAAAGGTAACATTGAACTAATCTTTGTCCATACTCCTGAAGAGATTGCTGATGTATTCACAAAGGCACTTGACTCTACAAAACTCAACAGTTTCTTACAAATGTTAGGAATGATGAATCCGGACCCACAATTCTTTTTGAATTGATAGGTACCGCAGACCATCCTTGGTCTCTGTTGCGTTCCTAGCTGAAGTTACTTATGATAGATGGTTTTGGTATATCCTGTGTACTGCAGTCTATGTACCGCAACCATATATCATATTTATCTCTCAATGGTCCTTATTGTTTGTTGTTACTAATTTTTGTTCAAGTGTTCTCCTCAGTTCTTGTACTACAGTCATACATCTGATCCATCCGCAATGACAATTGATCCATCCGCAATGAAATCTCAATCCCCAACCACATTGATAGTTTTCTCAACTGTTTCATTAACTCTTGAATTATGGTGTGCTATTTAATGATCCTTCATTAAATAAGAAAATCATTAAATAAAAACATTCCTGAGTAACTGTCTCTTTTCCCTTTTTGAATAAACCTTGTGTCAGACCTATTTTAGGTATGATGACAAAAAGAACATTTTCCATAATTAAATCCTTTTAAACTGTCCCTTCCAATACCCCCAACACGTCAAATCCGTTACACCTTCCCCTTTACCCACCGGATTAAACCCACCCTCACCACACGTTCCTCAAACATGACATTTTTGACTGACACTTCATTAAATGCAAACCCTTTTTGGAAAATCTCAAAAAAAATTCAAACCTTTTTCTTAATCTGTGGCTGAGATTTCATCTGTTAATCAAAGAAAAATACCCAAACGTTTTTACCTTATTTCACTTAGGGTAAAATCAACTACTGCTCCAAAACCCCCACTATAAAACCCCATCTTCTTCCCCAAGAAAAGGTTACGCTTTCTGAACATCGAACTTACTCTCCATCTCTCTTACACTCTGTTTCTGCAACTTTCCTCAATCTCGCAAAAATGGTGAAATCAAACGTTTCGAAGAAACTCTCCAAGGCCTCTGCCTCTGAAAACGCAACTAGGTCTGATTCTGCAACAAGAAATCAAATGCCTACGATTGCTTCAAGCAATTTTAGGGTTGTGTTCGAAGAGCATTCATCCTACAATGCTCCAATCAAGTTCTTGACCAATCACCCCCTATTTGGCCCCTTTGATTCATTCACCGACGTGGTTCCTCTTTCAACCTTGTTTAAATGTGCTTTCTCTGCTTACAGACCCCTCGAAAATCTTCAAGAGGTGCATCTGAATCTTGTGAATGATTCGTTAGTCATCCTGAACAAAGAAAAATTCCTCACTGCCATCAACTTGCTCGTTCATCCTTTAACCAAGGTTTTCACTCCAAGCATAGCGGACATCCTTTCTGCCCTCTACCAGATGGGTTATCAGAAAAAGATCAAAGGCATCGGCAAATTCAAGAAGAACCAGCTGTCTGCGGTGTGGCAATTCGTCTGCCACTTTGTCATTCGCAGTCTATCAGGCCGAACCGGAGGCACTGATAATATGGGTCTCAAACTGCTGGAGTTGGTGTGGAGTATCTTCACTGGCCATGATGTCAACTACGGTCAGATACTATGGGATGACTTCTTGCAGTACATTCCCAAAGAGACTCCAAGAGATAACCCTACCGAACTCACTTTTGCTACGTTCTGGTCCCTTTGCATCTCAGATCTCCATGCGGATGCAGGACTTAGCATGGGCAACGACACCAATCTCTTCATCACCAAGGATCTGAAAAGGTACAATCCCTCTACTGATCAATCTATTTTTGGACCCATCAGACGACTACCAGTCCATATTCTATCTTCCCTTGGTCTTGAGACTGCTGATGTCAAAGACCATATAGAGGCTACGGAAGGTATTAGCCCATACCTTTCTACCCCGCCTCTACAAGCCGCAACCGCACTCACCATTCCTGGTACTACCGCAGTCCCATCCTCTACCACTCTCTCCAATCTTTCTCAAAGACGAAAGAAGTTAGCCTCAACCCATCAAGGCCCCCGAAACGTCTCCAAGAAACAAAGAACTCCCAAGAAGAAAGATACTACAAAACAAGCAGATCCCTCAAAGAAAAGAAAGATCATTCAAATTGTGCCCTCAGATGATGAATCCTCTGAAAGTGATTCTGATGAGGATGCACAACCCATCGCTATCCTAAAGAAAAGGAAAACTGAACCCACTGGCCAAATGCGTGACCGGACTGATACCTCAGCCTCTCAAAAGGCTCCGGTAGTCCTTGGGGTGGCCGCAGACCCATTCAACACCACAATCGAATACCACTCAGACTCAGAAAGTGAGTCTATTTCATCTAAACGTGGGGACTCACCCCCAGTTCACTCCCAAGGGGATGGAACTGGTTCTCGCCCTAAGGTCTCCAGGGCTTCCCGTCTACACTTCTTTTCCCCTGAGGAGTTGAACTCCATACTTTTGTCTGTAACCCAAACACTTCAAACACCTTCCCAACCGCAAGGCACTTCTTCAGCCTTTGCCAGAACTGAGCCGAGGCCAGACTTGACCACGGGTCAAGGAGAGCGAGGAAGCTCAGGAAATCCTACTCTGCTTACATCTATTATAGGTGGTTTAGGCACGGTGAGCACCAATGTGCAAGGATCCGTGGACTCGGGGGACACCTCAGTGCGATTCCAAGGATTTGACGGAGATGAATCGAATGATTCCTAGTTACATTACATTCCGGTTTCTGATTCCGACATCAAGAAATATGCCGCTTTCTGGAGGGCATTTCAAGCAAGGAAGGATCAACAAATCAAGCAACTCCAACAAAAGCAACAGGAAATTCAATCCGTAGCCAAGTATTGGGCGGACGCCATCAACAATGCCAACACCGTAGCCACCATCTTAAAAGCACAAGAGTGGATGACCGAAATGGCTGAGACGATCCGCAAGGCTCAGTCCACTCATGGTGGTGAAGGTACATCCAAGGTCCCTCCAGTTCAAACTCCAACTCCATATGTTCGAGATTCTCAAGAAGAAGGAACCGCAATCGAAGTTAGCTCAGCTCCCACATTCGGCTTCAACGATTTTGATCTCAATGAGGTAAATCAACCTCACCCTTCTGATGATGAACTGATGATTTTTGATGAAGAAGAAGAATCGAGTGGTTCTCACCACTCAACCTCCAAGCCAAAAGCAAAGAAGAAGAAGAAGAAGAAGAAGAATGTGGTGACCAGAAAAGAATTCTTCAGTCTGCAAGCTAAAGTTGATCAAATTCTCACTGCGGTAAAGCCCACTCAACCGCAACCAGAAGACATTCCAGGCCCAAAATCATTAATCGAAGGAATTAAGAGACTGGAAACCCGAGAAAGACTGGCTGCTAAGCGCATTTCTCTCAAGGTTGAAATGAGAATCAGATCCCTGGACACCAGTTGCCAAGCTGATCACAAGCAATTCATGGCTACTGCAGAGCGCCTCATCTCTGAGGTATCCGCAATCAAGGCAGATTTACAAACAGCCATTGCGGACCAGTCTACTCACTCTCAAAAGCTGATAGCTGAGACTTACACTGCTTACGAGTCCACTATCTCAGTCCTTCAATCCACCATCAACAGACTCCAACGCTCTCTTTCTTCCAAATTTCATGGCCCGGAGATTCTTCAACTCACAAGGGAAATTCATAGACTCCTCTTCAACACTGCCATCCCAGACAATCAGCAACTGGCTGATATACTTAAAGCTCAATTCCATGAGGTATATGCCAAAGTTGATGGTCTCAGACAATGGCTTGAGGATGCTCCGATGTTGCATTTCTCAAGAGGGGGAAGTGATGAAGAAGACCATCATTCCAACAACATTTCCCATCATCAAAGTCCCCCCATCATAACTGAAAAAATCCCTTCACCGCAACCATATCTTCATCAGTCACCACCGCATCAGTCACCACCGCACCAGTCTCCACCGCAAAAGGAGATCATTCAAAAAGATCCCTCTCCTGAGTGACCAGAGACCCCTCCTCACTTCAAAAATCTTGCTTCAAACATGTCATCCGAACACTCAAATGACTCCCCCGCAACGCAACAAAAGAAGAAAGACTGGAAAGCAGCCAAGTTCGCG
The DNA here is from genome assembly GCF_052849685.1 of Lactuca virosa. NCBI lineage: Eukaryota > Viridiplantae > Streptophyta > Magnoliopsida > Asterales > Asteraceae > Lactuca > Lactuca virosa. The sequence goes on from NC_136431.1 coordinate 192,325,236, forward strand.
GAGCTCATTTGGAGAGAAAATGGATTTGACATTACTATGGATGAATCCTTAGTAAATTCTTGGATCAATCCCCACAGCAGACTCCTTGATGATGACTACAAACCTTACCTTACCTATGATGAACCCCCTTTGGACGGTTACTGGGATGTTCCAATCTCTCCAAATGCTAAATACTTCTCTGTATTTGAGCCATTTGACCGTAACTTACCTGACCACAAAAGACTGCCCATGGAATTCGAGAGACTTAATCGATTCTATGCCAAACATGCTTCCTCCATAGAGAAAATCTGGTCTAATGATAGACGATCCGCAGTCAAGAATTACAAGCCCCGGAAGTTCATGAAAGCTGACTTCATCCAATACACTCTCACAAGAAGGAATCAGGACTATGTCCGCACCCAGGCTGACTTCCCATGCATGAACCCTGAAGAAGTCTTTCTAATAGCCAAGGTGTTCCACAACAAATCAGAAAAGCATCCGAAGATGAAGATAGCACTTGAGAGGGCAAGCATTTTCTTGAAGGAAAATGTCTGCGACTTTGCCAAAATTGATGCAGACATTCACCCTGTTCTAGCCACAAAGTTTGATCTTCCACCACTTGATCCCACACCCATGATTACTAAAGGATTCCAAGAAAGATCCCTAGGTGCAACAAACTTCCCAGATCTTGGAGTCATCTTCAAACGGAAACTCAATAATACCATCTATTTCATTCCGATGACTGTCGTGAACCGCCTCACAAGAAAGCAGATTGAAGTTTGTCGAACCGCAATTAAAAAATCAAAACATACAACTGCCGAAGTCAAGTTCGAAATTTTGAGAAGGATCACTTGGTTAGAAAATGTCAGGAAATTTTGGTGGATACTGATCAAGTTTCTAAAACTTGATAACTGAAGAGAAGTTCGAGGTCACTTAGGGGGAAATTGTTGAATCATAAAAGTGACCCTCTTGAACTTCAGCTACCGCAGCCCTCAAGAAACCGTAGTCAGATCCTCTTCAGCAACCGCACCCGAAGTCATCATCAACCGCAGTCACTTTTACTTACTAGAGATGTGATCCAGTGTAATCCTTTGAGACTCTATAAATAGAGCTCAACCTTTCTTATTCAATAACAATCTGATTACGCATCTAAAAATCTCTATCTTATGTCTTCACTCTCTTACTACAAAAGTTCACTTGAATTCAACTGAATACTATCTCTCTTTGGAGCAAGTCATTCGTGACTTAATCACTAAGTTTGATCTCACTTACTAACTTGGTCTGAATGCATTCCATGTTATGAATCAACTTATGTGTATACTTGATATATCACCTGTTGTCATTTACATTTCCTTACATTTCCGCAACTAACTCTCTAACTATCTAACTCGTTAACTTATTATTATTGTTGAGCTTTTAGATCCTTTGAGATAAACTATTTTGCAACTATACTTGTTCTAACGTTTGTTCAAGTGTCTCAAGTTTTTCTCTCAACACATATATACATTGTACGTAAATGAGTTAATACTAGAATTTGAGACACTACTTCAGAGTACTTAGTAAGGTTCTGGCTAAGTCTTGTTTTATAACCAGAGTCTCCTAGAGGGAGAGCGTGAATTTGTGTATAGGTCTATACGGGACTGACAATCTCGCACCTCGGTTGTTAGCTACAGTTTGGACCGGAAGGTCTACGGGAGACAAATGTGATAACTTTTCGACGCTTGAAGAACGTCGTGTAGTACACTAGTCAGTTTAGCATGGTTATAATCTCATTCACATTAAGCATTAACTAAACAATTGAGTTTACAAAAGAAACATTACTTCAGTAGTTTATTTTAAGGAGTAGAACTACCCATCATTATCTTTTAGCACTAATACACTAAAGAGTTCATACAAGTGCAATACACTATTTTCTATTAAAGAAAACATATGTTTATGGAAAACACACACTCACACTATTTCAGAGTACAAAAACATACAAACATTTTGGTCTTAAGGCCTAAGACTACTTTTCATTTATTGTAGAAAATATGGGATTTTCTGGAGAACATACTAACATTTTCAGGGAACAAATGCATCTTCAAATACTAAAATCTTATGAACTCACCAACTTAAATGTTGATACTCTCTTTTCAAAATAACTTGTATTCTCAGGAAACCAGTAGTCAGGTACACGCATCCAAGTTTTTGAGAAGACGGAGCTTATTTAAGACTCTACTTTTATTTTGCTATACATTTTTGGTGTATTATGATCAATACACATAACACACATGTATTAACTATTTTCATGGTTCTAAAAAGCGCGCCATGGCGCGCCTCAAGGCGTGCCATGGAGCGAGGCGTGGTGTAGCCATTACGAAAACGTCCAAGGCGGGATTGTGAAGCGTGGCGCCCAAATAACGTGTCAAGGCGCGCCTTATCGCGTTATGGCACGAGTTTTTTTCAAGGCGCGGGTTTTTTTGTTTTTTTTATTTTGTTTTTTTTATCGGGCCTAAAATAAATGAGTTTTTGTTGACTTTTTTCTATTATATATTAATATAACACTTCTAAAAACTTCATAGATTTCATAAAATTTGATAATTATATGATTTATATCTACTCGCCCAGGCTTGTCATGGCTTAACTTTTACCTTGCCGCCAAGCTATGCCTTACGTTATTTAGAACCTTGACTTTTTAAATGCAATGGATGTTGTTGCTTGTTTTACTATTATGCAATTGTTATGATACTGTACATGACGTCCTCCGCCCCCGAACGTTTCCGCCGTTCCGGTTTGGGGGTGTGACACAAACTATTTATCTCACTCTCTTAAATCATTTGCTAGTTATTAGCTCTTAAAGGCAACCATAAAACGACTTTGTTATTATTCCTAAAGTTATACCAATTTAGTTATGAGATTGAAAACCTATTTCCAACAACGTACACAAGGGTAACTTCTGATTTTATAGGTTTTTTCTGGAACCATCATCATTTTTTATTTTCTGGAACTATTTGCGTTTCTGGTTGACTTTTCATCTGAGTTTGATTTCTAAAATAATTTTTGATTTCTAGAACCATTTAGGTTACAGGTTTCAAATTTGGAACCAGATGTGAAAGGTGTAGATTGGGGTGGTCGGAGATGATGACCCTAGTAGGACTAGAAAAGGGCGGGGTAGAGCATATCAGGTGGGGGTGAGGTGAGGTTAAAGGTTGAGGGGTGGTGGGAGTGGGATGAGTGCAACACGACAATTATTTCTGGGAACGTGATGGGTGTGTAAAAAGGCGGTTGTTTCCGGCGAACGTGGTGGCAGTAGGCTGGAGATGGTGATGGAAGTAGAGAGAGGGTTCTCCGGAGAGATTATCCATCGACGGTGGCTTAAGGAGTAGTGATTATAAGGATTTTTTTCAAGAGTTTAGAGAAGAGAGAGATCAGTGAAGGGTGGGGAGGTGTGGTTGGGTAATAAGTGGGTCCATATTTTTTACAATTAATAATAATAATAATAACATTAAATTAATTGGAAACGAAATATACAAAGGGCATCGTCGTCTATTCAGATCTGACACGAACTAAAATCGCAACAAAACCCATATCAGGAACGAAGTGTGCATGTTTTAAAGTAACAAGAGACAATCCACGTTAATTTTTCAAAATAGTGACTAAACGTGTCTTTTGGCATTTGCCCGCTGGACGATTCGTGTAATTTTTTACTTAAATATTAATATGAGTTGATATACAAAAGGTATATTATATTATTAAAAGGATAATATACTTTTCAATTTGTACATATTTGGTCGTTGAGTATTTTTTTTCGTCCATATTTACCCTTTCAACTAGTTTAAACTGTACACATTCAGTTCTTATGACCGGCTACTCCAGATAAACCAAGAAAATTGACTTAATAGGGTAATATATTTCTCACTTTGTACTCATTTAGTCATTATATTTTTTATTTCAAAATATGTCTTTGATGTTTTTGTACACATACAATACTTATGATCGGTTTTTCAGGTTTTGCTCACGACGTCCTATGCGGGATAATTATTAATGGGGGTGTTCAGAGTTGTTAATGCTTATGGTCACCGCCACCTCAACTGCTTGGTTTATAAGGTCTTGTGGTTTGGCTTAGGTCTTGTGTCATGGACGTCGTAACTTCTCATATGATCTCGGATTTTAACGATCTTTGTATCTACGCGTTCGTACTTGAGTCTACTATAACTTTCGTTTAGATTACTCCTGTTAAAAAGTAATATATTTTATTTACGGTCTTTATATCCACGTGTATTTATGAATTTATGTATGAGCGTATTTTTATTAGCAGTCCAATGAATCATGAATAACGTGTGGATATAAAGATCGTAAGTAAAACTATATTACTTTAGATTAATCCGGTTATTAATGTTAAAAAAGTAATATATTTTTAATTACGATTTTATAAAAAAACGTTTATACATACATTCATAAAGAATGTGTGGATATAAAGATCGTAAGTAAAAATATATTACTTTTTAACAGGAGCAATCTAAACAAAAATTATAGTAGACTCAAATACGAACACATGAATATAAAGATCGTGAAAATCCGAGATCGTGTGAAGACCTTACGACGTTCAGAGAACACAAGACCTAAGCCAAACAAGAAAACATAAGCAACCAAACAGTCAAGGCCGCCGTTTCCATAGACATCAACAACCACAAACACCTCATAAATATTGTCCAACGTTGAATGTCGTGAACAAAATCTGAAAATTTGGTTATAAATATTGAATTTGTACAAAAACAACAATGACTTATTTTGCAACAAAAAAAACATAAACACTAAATGTGTACAAAATATGAAATATATTACCCTATTAATTCATTTTTTCTGGCTTATCTGGAGTAGCCGGTCATAAGGACTGAATGTGTACAGTTTAAACAAATTGAAAGGGGTAAATATAGACAGAAAAAAAACCCAATGACTAATATGTACATATCAAAAAATATATTACAAGTCATTATCCCTTATTAAAAATAGTGACATGACAATGACTTTATAAATACTTATAATAATAATAATAATAATTTTTAAACAATTAATAAATAAAATAATCTTGAATATATACTTACATTTTGGTTTACTATTTGAGTTTTTTTTTCATATGATTTTTTATTATTATATCAATTTGAGAAGAGGACAAAGGATGCTTTTTGATGCGGTTAGTATCACTTCCTTCTGATGTTTATGACATTTTTGCAATAACTCTATTTTTGGAACGGTGTTACCAAAGAAGTCGTTTTTTTTTTATGAAATTGTCGAGAAGTGTTTCTTTTGGGTTTCTAATAGATGTAGTAGAGTAAATTTACGTTGGACTGAGTGACTTCATAATCACTCTTTAACTACTAATATGATGTAATCTATTTCTAACTTTCTTTTGGGTTTCTAATAGATGTATATGAATAACTTCATAATCCCTCTTTAGCTACTAATATGATGTAATCTATTTCTAGCTTATTGCTTGTTGTTTTTTAATAAAATTGGGTTCTAAAAAAAATAATTGTGAATAAAACAAAACGTACTCTACGTTTTTGATTGCGGTTACTATTTCACGTGCTTTGGCTTATCTTCTAGCAACTCCCGCCGTCTGTTTCCGCCTTTAATTAATGAGTAAATTACACGAATGGTCCCTATGGTTTAGGGTAATTTGCACGTTTGGTCCATAACTTATTTTTTTAACTCGGAAGGTCCCTACTGTTTGTTTTTGTTACGCGTTTGGTCTCTGTCTTACCTAAAAAGACTATTTTTCCCTTGATTTTTCAATTAATTTAAATAAACACACCCCAACCCCACCCCCTCACCTTACCTTACCTACCCCTAACATTTTTTCTTATTTAAATAATAGTTTTTTTTAGGTAAGACAGGGACCAAGCGCGTAACAAAAAAAACAGTAGGGACCAAGCGCGTAACAAAAACAAACAGTAGGGACCTTCCGAGTTAAAAAATAAATTAGGGACCAAGTGCGTAAATTAACCCAAACCATAGGGACCATTTGTGTAATTTACTCTTAATTAATACAACTAATCGTACCTTTCATTAACCACTTGCTTCGGAAATTTAAAAAATAAATAAAAATAAACCTCAATGTCCTTTTACACTCACCAATACAAATATAATAAACGAGTCAATTGAATGGATGATCCAGAGATATATATTTTTTTAAATAATTTGGTAAATAAATGAAACAAAACAAACAAATCAAATCAATATTTAAATAATGATTTGTACACATGTCAATTATTGTATAAACAATAATAACTTCAACATTCAATTGGTGTCTCGAACTTAAAACATGTATTATAGATCTCAATTATTATAGAAACATTAATATGGTACGGTAGTTGTCTAGAAAATACTAAATAGAAAAAGAAAACAACTATAGTTTACAAATCTTAATCTTGGAAGCCACTTCAATACCTTTCATTTTAGAGCTCATAATTATGAAAGTCATATTTAATTCGTCGTTTTAATCTTAAATCATATGATCCTAAGATTCACCAGACAAAAAAAAACATATCGGACATATTAGCATTTTATGATCGGTTCTCAAGGAAAATGTTACGGTCCTAAGGTTAAACAAACAAAAAAAACCATATCGGACATACTAGGATATTATGACCGGTTCAAAAGGAAGATTTGAATGTTCAAATAGAAAAAATAAAAATATTTCAACCGTGACAATCGATCATTCTTAATTTAATGATTACCAAGACTAGTTATTGTTTAAAAATTGTAACATCTAATCCAGGTATAAGTTTATGCTTTGTATGTAAAGTTAAAAGAATTGGCTTTTGGTGATTTTGCTTGGCATACCACGGCGTGGTAATGCCTTGTCACCACGTTGTGGCATTTAATTGGACCACGACGCGACGTTGTTATGGGCTCAAAACCCTAGACCTCAGATCAAGAGCCTTATTTAAAGAATGATGGGGCTAGGGTTTTCCCCAACCCCAACCTCCATCTCTCCTGAAAGTATCCCCCAAAACCCTAGCCTCTGAATCCATGCTCTATGCCTCTTTATGTGTATTGTGGTAATCTTGAAGGAAGAGCATCACCCTATTGGAGCTTGAGAGTGTTTCTTGAAGAGGTCCAGCATCTTGGGCATGTGTTGGATCTTTGTAAGTGTTCAAGTTCCTAGCTTGATGGTTTAAATTTCATAATTCTAGAATTTTATGGCATTTTATGTCAATTTTATGGTATTGGTTGGAGTTTATTGAAGAAATCCAAATAAAGCTTGCAACTTTATCAACCTTGAGTGTCCCTGAAGTGTTTTATCTTTTAGATCTAGAACTAAAGTGTGATTTGGGGCTATACAATGAATAAATGTCACATTTTTACCATTTTGACCTAAAATGGTGTAGAACATGCATGGGGTGTGTGTGACCATAAAGTTATACTTTTTATAACTCATTTTCGTGTCTTAAAGCCTTATGGAAACTTTGAGGCTTGGTCTTAGCGGATTAAGAACTTAATAAAGAAATGAGTTCTCCAGGCGGACCGCAGCGTGGCCAGGGGTTGGCCACAGTACAGTGGGCGATAGAATCGCAGTTGATCCATCTCCTCGTTACCATGACATGACCATGGGTTGGCCACGGTGCGGTGACTAGAGAGTTGACTCTGACCGTTGACTTTTGACAAACTTTGCCTTTAGGTCAAACTTTAGAGATTAAGGCCTTATGATGAGTGTTGACCTTTTATAAAATGTTTAGGTGATTGTGGTACCTATTTTTTTGTGTGACGAGTCGAAGAGATTCATTCTTCGACTGTGAGGTGAGTTTTCTCATTATACTTTGTACAACAATATAGATCCTTTGTATGTTAGGATGTTGGTATGTTGTAGTGAGCTGTTAGGCAGGTAAATTGTTATAATTACATGTGGTTGTTTGTCTAGTAGTTTGTTATTTACAAGTATATGTCGACATATTTTGGATGGGTTAAGGGCAGTCTAGATGTGTGATGAAGGACAAGATACTCGGGTGGCCCAGTTAATATTGTAGGCCCAGAGGGAGTGGTCCAACTTAATGTTGAAGGCTCAAGAGGAGGTCCAGCCTATGCTGAAGGACATGGTCTACATGCATTGTATGTGTAATGTTGTGTAGGGTATTTTTGGGAACTCACTAAGCTTTAGCTTATAGTTGTGGATTTAAATATTTTAGGTACTTTTAAGGACATTAACAAATCAAAGGCATGACTATACACACTATCCAATAGTCATCATGATTTTGAGAGATGTTATGTTACGATACTCCAATTTTGATTCCATATTGTGAAACAATTATTTTAATAGTGTTTGACTTTTATGAAAATGGCTTTTAATTCCTCCTTAAAATTGAAAATTTTAACCATGGTTTTTGGGATGCTACAAGTTGGTGTTAGAGTCCTGGTTTGAGGGATTTTGATGAACACTCGTGTGATTCCAAAATCAATCTAAGGATCTGCGAAATTTTTATATCTATTTTCCTATAAATAACTTTAAGAAGGAGAATAAGGATGTGATTTGTACAGTCAGTCGGGGCTCAAAGGAAAGTAATCCACCAAAATATCCACAATTGTTATATGAATATCTGCTATTATGTGAACTACTAGAATTGCATGCTACTAAATAGGCTAAGGGTGCTCAAGAATTACATGATAGAATTGCTTGTTTTTTGGTGGTGTCTGGTAGCCTAGGGGATTGTTTAGTTGTCCTATATGGAACTGACACAATTGCTTTTAGTAGCTAAGTATATGCCTCATAGTTGTACATAATTAGGATTTTTGTAACGTCCCAAAAATATGATCCAAAAATTTCATTTTTAATTTAAAAAATCAGTATTCCAAAACATTATCCATACAACCCAAATGAAAATTAGTGTATCAAACATCATATCGATCAGAGTAATATCTCAAAAGTGGAAACCATATGGTGTGTGCAATGCAGTTATCCCGAGCTCCTTCCTTTAGAACCGGAAGTAGCTTAGAGAGTTCCCCAACATACCGCATACCATACATAAAACACATAACGGGCCCCGCCCAAGGAGTATAACGGGCCCCACCCAATGAGTATAACGGGCCCCACCCTAAATCACATAACGGGCCCCACCCACATACAACTCATACTACATAACAAGTAATAACATTCGGGATAATCATCGGGCCCCGCCCAGTAAGCACACAAGCACATACACATACTAGTGTCACATAGACAATGAGTATTCAAACATATCAGATCATGGGTCGGCATTGGTGCCTTCGACCCGCTATACATGGTGAGGAAACTCACCTCGACTACTGGATCTCACAGAAAATCCATAGCAGCTGGTCTGACGAATTCCCCGAGCTATGAATATAAAATAACACCCAATTAACATTTGGGTCCCAAACCATATCCAACAATCCATACTTGGGGTAAAAAGACCATTTTACCCATTGCCTAGTTTGGTCCAAGACTAAATCCCAAACTCTCCATTTACAAAGCCCAAAACCAAATAATCATCCAAAGTCCATTTATGGCCCAATTCCCAAATTGGGCCCAAATACCTATAAGGGCCTTACCCTAAGGCCCACTACTTTCCCTAGTCCAAACTTCTACATTCAGTTGGCCCTACAAGGCCCCAAACCACTAGGCCTAAAGGCAATCCCAAAACTGAATCCCACACTTGCGAAGCCCATCAGACTGAGTACGCGGGGCGTACTTAGCACGTACATGTCGCGTACTCGCTTGAGGGCTTGTAAGCTAAGCGTACCTGCTTGTACGCCCATCGTACTCACCCATTCAACCCAAAACTCAATTTCAGCACTTAATCTATTAAGACATGGTTCCAAAACACAGATCTAACTCCCTTGAGCTGGAATATCACGTAAAGTTGATAACTTTATGTTCATGGATTGCTAAAAGAAGCTCTTAGGCTTAAAAGAACTTAATAAATGGCTTAATGCATGCATGTGAACAAAAATCCTCTAAAGCTTGCACCTTTATGCATAAGGAACCCAAAACAAACTCAGATCTAGAATAACAAGACCCAAAAACGACTTAACTCTCTCATCAACCCATATAGGGACCAAAATTATAATAAATCATGATATAAGAAGATCTAACAATCTATAAGTCAAGGTTCAAACTTGATATCTTAGAAAGCTTGAACAAAGGAATATGGTTCTGGATCCAAAGCCTTCTCACCAAGCAAAGCAACTTCAACTTCTCTACTTCCCTCACAAAGGCACAAAAATGGCACCTAAGACTTCTTAATAGCTCAAGAACACCACCAAGAGGCTCAAGATTCAATTTAGGGTTTTTATGGAAATGGAGGATGGTAAAGAGGCCAGCCTTGAGGACTTAAGGCCTTTATATAGGGTACAACACCCTAATTTAGGGTTTTAATATCTCGCACATACGCCTCGCGTACAAGGATCTACGCCTAATGTACGTTCCCGGAGTCCCGTCCCACCCTCGCAATAGTACGCTAAGCGTACCAATTGGTACACCCCACGTACTCAATTTACAACTTCTATGCTAAGCGCACTCTCCTGAATCGGAATTAAGTGCATGCTCTTGGTCAAACGATCCATGATGACCCAAATCGAATGCACTCCGCGCGTACTCCTAGGAAGGTTCATGATAAAATCGATAATGATGTCCTCCCATTTTCAAACGGGAATCTCCAACGGCATCTTGTCATGAGGACGCTGATGCTCGGCCTTGACTTTCCTACAAGTCAAGCACCACTCTACGTACCAAGCCACATATCGTTCTACATGATTCATTCATGTAGCCCTTATTTCACCTGCTCCATCTCTTTGGCATTAGCGTCTCGGTCATCCCAGATTAACAACTTTTTCAATTTTTAGTATCTATTCATTTAATTCTTAATAAAAAATTAAATACTCTAGTTTGTGTCAAACTTGTTAGTTTGGTAAACATGTTAGACTACCTTTCAAATTATCTTATTCTATTGCCTCTCTTCCTTTTCAACTAATTCATTATGATGTTTAAACTTCTTTGATTCAAAGTATAAGTGGCCTTAATTTTTATGCATATTCATTATTCTCACTTTTCTGTGGGTATATCCATTGCATGTTAAATCTACAGTATTTACTAAATTTATCTATTTTTCCTTTCATGTTAAAAATCAGTTTCATTGTGATATTCAAGATTTCCAATATGATAATGGTAGGGAGTTTGACATATAAGTTCCATAATCTATGACCCCAATGACATTTAAATTCGCTTTTCATGTGCTCACTAATAGGTTTTAGGCATACTAACACACGATCATAGCATCGGAAGCATATAACAAAAATATTATGTGTTCATGGAACCTATAAAGATCTAAATTTCATTCTATTGTTGCAACTACTGTTGGGAACAATATCCTTACTATATCCAGGATCCTCAAATATCTAGGATCTTCAGTAACATGAGGATCCCGGTTAATTACCGTTATTATTTTTATCAAAATTTATAACGGTCATATTTTGTCTATAACTAGCACGTGTACAAAAGTAGTCAAGGGAAGACCAATTGTCAACGAAGAATCATCTCAACTATGCTAAAGACCCAGAATACTTGGTCAAATAACATTCGTGAACACTGGTCATAAAGGATCCCGGAAATATCGGACATCTTGTTGGCTAAATTAGACTATAAATTGACACTTGTAATCTGCACACAACACACTGTCCTTTATCTTAAGCTTACTCTACGAAATTCTCTACTTATTCTTAATAAGAACTCACTGTAATCTTCATTTTTATATCAATAAAATGATCAAGGCAGGTGATCATTATCACCTCCCAAGGTTTTCTGTCGGAGATCCTAGTAAGGATCAAGGGCTTTCTTTTAAACCATTATGTCACTTTATTTTACCACTTGCTTTTACATAATCTGAACATCACAGACTCTCATTCAATTTTGTTGATTAGTACTTGTGTAATTTTTGACCAAAATAATTTGGCGCCCACCGTGGGGCCGTGGTGTTCAAAACCCTCAAAAAAAATATAATGTCTACACAACCGATCCTCTCTTCGGCCTCTGCTCCTTCCATTTCAACCAAAAACCTACCACCTCCTCCGAGTGGACCCCCCACTCAGAGGAAAACGCCCGACACTTCCAAGAAAAGCACCCCCACAATTGCTAATCTAGGAAGTTTTGGATCCTCAGGGCTCCAGGATCCGACTGCCTCAGTCACTACTGCAGAACTTTTCACTATGGTGAGGAAAATGATGCAATAGGTGACCCAACAGCAGTAGGAGAATAGAGCACTACTCAAAGAAGTGGAGAGGATGAAGGCGGAATTTCAGAAATCGCAGGAAACTATGCCCACAGTTATGGAACCAAGGATCCTGGACTTCAATAATGCAGGATCCTCAGAAAATCGCCAGAAGGACACAATTCCTACTACTGTGGCGTCACCCTGGGGGGCAACTATGGACAACCAAGCGTCCATGATCAATGATCTCAATGAGCCTTTCAACACTCCTAAAAACCCTGACTCTGCTAACTTCTTAAACAACAATACTATTAATACTAACCACACTAATGTTGATGCAGGAATAAACCCGAACATGGCTAGGGAACTTCAACAATTAAGACAAATAATCTCCAGTGTACCCGGAGTTGTCCAACCAATACTAGAAACGTCCCCTACAAGCCACATGATCTCGAGATTAGCTCCTGCGATAGCCGATACCGAAGTTCCTAAACACTTCCAAACTCCTAGCATGAAGCTATACGATGGGACTACAGATCCCGAAGAGCATATAGCCCAATACAGAGAAAGGATGGAGATCATTCCCATCCCAGGCCACTTGAAGGAAGCTTGCCTATGCAAAGCCTTTGGTTCGACTCTTACATGATCAGCCCTCAAATGGCTACTAAACGTTCCCATATACTCTATTACTTCATTTGCACACTTAGTCAATATCTTTAATAACCAATTTTCTTGTAGGCGAACCTTCGAGAAGATCACTAGTGATCTCTACCAGGTGGTTCAGGATCCTAAGGAAAAACTTAGGGACTTTGTTAACAGGTTTGGCAGGGAAGCTCTGAGCATCCCCAACATTGACATGGTCACCGCTATGGAAGCCTTTAAAATGGGATTACGAAAGGATTCACCCTTCTACGCAGACCTTGTGATGACCCCATGCAAAAGATTGGATGAAGTCAGGTGTCGGGCATTGAGGTTCATAAGTCTCGAAGACGATAGAGAGATCTAGAAGAGAAGCAACCCTTCAGATCAGTATGAGAACCCCAACAGGAAGGCCAAATCCTCGACTCAAAGATCCTACAAATCGAAGCCCTATTCCAAACTGGATCATCATAGGGTTAATGCCCTTGAAGATGGAGGAGAAGAAGAAGAAGAGCTTCCTAAAATCACTGACTATTGTTTCTCTGTGGATGTTTCAGGTGTAATTCATGTTAGGCAGGATCTTGGAGATAAAGTGAGATGGCCAAAGAGAGATAAAAAGTCCACCGCTTGGAAAGACAAGTCCAAATGGTGTGCTTACCATGAAGACTTTGGCCACATTACAAAAGACTGCATAGCTCTACGAAAAGAAATCAGCTACCTCCTTAGCAAAGGACACCTCAAAGAGATCCTCGGGAGAAAAAGAGAAAAATCCAAGGAAAACAGCCAGGATGATCATAGGATCCTGGAAAAACCAGGATCTCCACCCTCTGGCTCTAAGATAATTAACATTATATCAGGTGGATCTAACATCTGTGGTACCTCTTATTCTCAGGCTAAAAGACACGCCAAGGTCTCCAAAACAAAAAAGGAGGATAGCCCACGAAAGAATACCATGGTTAGCAGTGAAAAAGAAATTACATTTGACGAGACTAACAGGGAAGGAATTCAGGATCCTCATCATGACGGACTCGTGATAACACTATACATGGCCAACTATTTCGTCAGAAGGATCCTCGTTGACGGAGAATCCTCGGTCAATATTTTACTCCTAGACATTCTGAAAAGAATGAACATCCCAGAATCAGAGATAGTCAAAAGATCCTTAGTCTTCGTAGGATGTAGCGGGGAAACAAAACACACAGTTGGAGAAATAAAACTACCAATATACATAGAAGGGGTAAAATCCATACAAAATTTATGGGTTATTGACACCCTGTCTTCTTATAATGTGATACTAGGTAGACCATGGATCCACGAGATGAAAGCAGTTCCATCATCATACCATCAGTGTGTGAAGATGCCCACTCCATGGGGGACAGTGAAGATCATGGGAGACCAACAAGAATCAAAAGAATGCTACAAAACCTCTATGACGTCTACGACCAAACCCCAACAAGCATAGCAGTTAAGGCAGAGGGCATGACATGTTTTAGTGACAAAGGAACAAGACGTAAAGGAAGTTCCCATGGGCATCAAGGATCCTGAAGCTAAAACCTCATAGGGTCCTCAATGCCTGAGCAGATCGAGCAGGATCTACTGAATTTCTTAAGATCCAGAAGCAAGACATTCGCATGGAAACACGAAGATATGACAGGTATAGACAAGAGTATTATTACTCATAAACTTAATGTTGACCCTTCTTTCAGACCAATACACCAAAAAAGAAGGAAATTTGCACCCGAAAGGAATCAAATCATCTACGAGGAAGTATAGAAGCTCCTCAAAATAGGAATGATCAAGGAAGTGAAGTTCCCAAGATGGCTAGCTAACGTGGTTGTCGTACAAAAGAAAAACGGCAAATGGAGAGTGTGTGTAGATTACACGGATCTCAACAAGGCTTGTCCTAAGGATCCTTTCCCTCTACCACATATTGACTCTATGATAGATGCGACGGCTGGCCATGAACTCCTAACCTTCATGGATGCTTTAGCAGGATTCCAACAAATCCAAATGGAACCATCAGACCAAGAAGATACTGAATTTATAACAACAACAGGTATATATTGTTACACCAAAATGCCTTTTAGTCTTAAAAATGCAGGTGAGACATATCAAGTATTGGTAAATAGAATGTTCAAAGACAAACTGGGGGACACCATGGAAGTTTATATAGATGGCATGGTAGTGAAGTCGATAAAAGCCGAAGATCACCTTAGAGACCTCAAGGAAGCGTTTGACATCCTGGACAAGTACAATATGAAGCTGAACCCACTTAAATGTCACTTTGGAATGAAGTCAGGCAAGTTCCTTGGTTACATGGTAACCAAAAGAGGGATAGAAGCAAGCCCATAACAAATAAAAGGAATCATGGAACTAAGATCCCCATCTTCAACAAAGGACATCCAGAGGCTAACCGGAAGAGTAGCAGCACTCAACAGGTTCATTTCAAGATCCTTAGAAAGGTGTAAGCCCTTTTACGATATCTTGAAAAAGAACAAGAAATTTGAATGGAAGGAGGAACACGAGAAAGCCTTCCAGGAACTCAAAAATTATCTAAGCTCTGCTCCACTACTAGTGAAACCTATAGATGGAGAACCACTTATTCTCTACCTCTCAGTATCCTCAAACACGGTAAGTTCCGTTCTGGTCAAGGATCTTAACGGGGAGCAACATCCTATCTACTATGTAAGTAAAAGTCTCATGGATCCTGAAACCAGGCACTCTCATCTTGAAAAATTAATTCTTGCCTTAGTTACTACTTCTACCAAATTAAGACACTACTTTGAAACACACACTATACATGTAAAAACTAACTATCCTATAAAGAATGTCATGAGAAAACCAGAAATGTCAGGAAGGATGGAAAAATGGTCGTTGAAATTAAGCACATTTGAAATCAGATACGAACCAAGATATGCCATAAAATCACAAGCATTAGTGGACTTTGTGGATGACTTTAGTGATGATCTACAAAACGAAGTAGATATGGGAGCCAAGCGACTCCTAGAAGATGAACACCTAGGAAGATGGACGTTGTTCACAGATGGAGCTTCAAATCAGAAAGGAACAGGCCTTGGGATACTACTAAAGTTGCCACAGGGGGACATCATACCCCAAGCAGTTTGTTGTGAATTCAACACTACCAACAACAAAGTATAATACGAAGCACTCATCATGGGACTACAATTAGCTAAGGATCTTCAAATCAAGGATCTTCAGGTATTTGTTGATTCTTTATTACTAACCATTCACTACAATGGATCTTATGAAGTGAAAGGTGAAAATTAGCATTATACCTAGAGATCCTCAAAAACTTAGCTTCTAATTTCGAAAACTTTAGCCTAACCCAAGTTCCCAGAGAGGAAAACACAGAAGCAGATGCACTAGCCAATTTAGGTACCTCCCTTAGGATCCCACTAGAGACGAAGATTCCTATAAATCACATAATAATCCCATCCATAGAAACCCTCTCCGACAAGTCAGAAGATCCTAAGTGTCCGATAAGCATAACAACTATTAAAGATCCTGATCCTAGGATCCTTCCTCCAAGAGATCCCAACGAACAGGATCCTCAAAGAAGTCTGCGACCATGGACCCAACTCCATAATGGCACAATCCCAACAGGAGAAAAAAAGTGAAAGAGCATTCAGGACGAGAGTGTCAAGATTCGTGTTAATCCAAGGTAAACTTTACAAGATATCTATGGTAGGTCCATACGTAAGATGCGTAGAAGATCCTAAAGCTACGGATGTCTTAAAGGATATACACGAAGGAGATTGTGGCAATCACACCAAGGGCATATCCTTATGCTCCAAAATACTGAGAACATGATACTACTGGCCAACCATGAAGAAATACACCTTTCGACATGCTCAAAAATGTGATGCTTGCCAAAGACACAGCAACATCCTGCACCAACTGGAAGAACCTCTACATCCTATTATCTCCCCATGGCCAGGAAAATTGCCAGTAGCCCCAGGAGGAAAAATCTTCATGTTGCTGATGACTGATTACTTCTCCAAATGGATCAAAGCCGAACCTTTCATCCAGGTAAGAGACAAATAGGTAGTATCATTTATTAAACGTAATATCTTGACCACGTTCGGGATCCCGACTGAAATCATATGCTGCAATGGATCCCAATTTATTAGCAAAAGAACAAGAGACTTTTGCACAAGCTGGGGGATCAAAATGATAATGTCCACTCCTGTTCATCCCCAAGCTAATGGTCAAGCGGAGTCCAACAACAAAATCATAATTAACAATTTGAAGAAAAGGATTGACAAAAAGAAGGGAAGATGGGCAGAAGAACTTCCTTTCGTCTTATGGGCAGATAGAACCACTTCCAAAGTGGCCACATGTCAGACCCCCTATTCCTTGGTGTTTGGGACAGAAGTAGTAATCCCTACTGAAGTAGTGATCCCAACGGAAAGATACTTTCTGCAAGACCAAGAGAATAATGACAGGATCCTAGCACAAGATCGTGACACTATTGACGAGCTTAGGGATCTTGCCAAAATATGCATTGTTGCTCACCAACAAAGAATCACCAACGCTTACAATAGGAATATAAGGGTCAGAAGGTTTCAAATAGGAGACTTGGTATTAAGGAAAACATTCCAAAACACCAAGGATCCTAGTGCAGGAAAATTGGCTCCCAAATGGGAAGGACCATATCTTCTAGATGCTGAAGCAGGAAAATGAGCATACTGTCTAGCAACACTCGAAAGAGACGTTCTACCAAGATCCTGGAATTCTATATACCTTAAATCATACTACATCTAAGTAAGATCAAATGATCCACAACAAAACCAAGGTACACATGTCCTTTACCTTAAAATATTTATTATTACTAATTTTCTCCTCGAACACATTACTAACTTAAGCAGCGGAGGGGCGTTAGCTAAACTAACGCCCACCCTTAGCTAACGCTTGCTGTAAAGAATGACATACAATTAAGGATCCTCAAGAGTGGAGATCCTGAAACATCGGGATCCTTACAATCGGAGATCCTGGAACGACTGGATCCTCAAGTTTGAACACCCCGAAGCACAAGGATCTTGACACATAAAGATCCCAATACTTGGAAAAACTCCATTATATTTAACAATATAATCCCTAAACTATCATGTACACTAGCTAGATATTGATCATCTCTCCTACGCCTAAGGGTACTTATGGTTTATAACATTTTCATGTTATCCAGAAATTGGGATCCTACCCCAGTGATTACTTAAGGCTTATAACATTTTCATGTTATCGAGATTTTACCCCAGTAACTACTTAAGACTTATAACATTTTCATGTTATCAAAGATTGGGATTTTTCCCCAGAAATTACACAATTACACAAGACCTATAACGGCTTCATGTTGTCACATGTTGGGAATGTTCCCTAGAAAAATCCGGTCAGATTGTAAGATTTTCATGTTACCTACCCAATGAATTATACCTCAAGTAGGGATCCTCCCAAGAATATAACATTGACGTGTTATCTATTTTGTCTAGGTCTATAATCCAAACAGGGTTATCCTAAGGAGAAATTTCCTTTACAAGATCCAAGATCTTTATTTTGAAGGATCTCTGATGGTTAGGATCCTCACCTTTAAGGATCCCCATCGACCCTCGTCGGTAAGGGACCTCATTCCCAACATTGAACCAATGTTCTCTCCTAAGTTGGAATTTATCCTCAGTAAATTCTCAAAATTCAAA
The DNA here is from genome assembly GCF_052849685.1 of Lactuca virosa. Taxonomy (NCBI): domain Eukaryota; kingdom Viridiplantae; phylum Streptophyta; class Magnoliopsida; order Asterales; family Asteraceae; genus Lactuca; species Lactuca virosa. Next base: position 192,343,765 of record NC_136431.1, read on the forward strand.
GACTCATGAAGCTTAGAGAGAAACTTGAAGACGATCAGGTTCCATCTTTCCTTAACTTTGAAGTTTTAAAATCGGGGATCCTAAACTTTTTAGGATCCTAAACCGATCACTAACATATAAACTCTCATCACTTTGGAATAATTCGCTATTATGATATCTTCATGAAAGTTTTAAAAGTGTATTAAAAAACTCTTATGAGTTGTGAGTTAATCACTAAACTTCTAAGAGAAACTTTTAGATCACTTAAAAAATCAATTATTGTTATTTTTTAACTAATCATTATCGGTTCATTTTATTTTCAGGATCTTAACCGTGCAAAGACCTTAGTGTTGTATTATGCAGGAAATGGAGAAAGACGAAAAGAAAATCAACCATTATATTTAAAAACAAAAAGGCCTACAACTATACAAAAGTCTTGCGTCAATAGATTATGCTACCCTAATCAGCTAAAAGGCCTACACCTTATCCTGGTCATCATCAACCTTCTTCTCTTCCCCCCCCTTCCGGTCAGCCGCAGCACAGGATCCTGACTGGCAGTAGCAGGCTTGCCAGTTAATTTGGCTAATGCCTTGCGCCAACCAGACGGATCTTCGCCTCCCAAATGGCCACTGCAACGCTGACCTTTGCATTGGTCCTACATCTCGCATACGAGCTCATCCTCTCTCTCAGCCTTTTCCCTTGTAAGCAGCTCCACCCTCCTCAGAAGATCCTCGTTGGTCGTCTTCCATATATTCTCATGCCCCTGAAGGGCTTGTTCAGCTCTCTCCGCCCGGATCCATAGATCAACGGAAACATGATCAGAGACATGTGATGAAAATATGGTAAGTCGGCGAAAAACAAGATGAGAAATGGAGCGAAAATGAAATCAACACTTACATCCTGAGAGAAAGAGACCAAATTTTGTAGCACTTCCTCAGCTCCAAGGCTCTCCAGAGATAAACCTGTGGATTCAGCAGTTTTCCTCTTCCGGGATCCTGGAGTTTTCAGTGTCAAATCCACGGTCGACCTCTTAGGAGGAAGAGACGACAAACTCTTCTCCTTCTTCACTACCAGTTGATCTAATGACATAGTCGTATCAAGATCAGCAAGAGTAAAGCGGGCACTGGAGCGAGTGACCTTAGATCCTGTATACAGCAAAGGATTATTAAAGATCCTCATTACAAATAGGAAAAAATTAAGGATCCTTACCCGTCGACCTGAGGACTGTAGCGGATGAGCTTTCCTGCGGGACAACTTGATCGAATTGGAAGGATCTCTCAACTTCAGATAAGGCCAAGAACTTCTCAATCTTTTCTTCTGAAACCTCAGCAACGGGAACAAGTTCCTCGAACATGAAGGCTGCAAAGAAACAAACAAAATAAGAATAAGATTCCAGGATCACGAGACGAAGCATTGAAATCCTACCCTTCTTAACCCAATCTGTGGGCAAGAGATCCTCATTGGGAACAGAGTCGCGCCTCACAAAGAGGTATCTCCCTTTCCAAGCCCCATCATTGTGCTTGGTTTTCAAGATTAGAGAAGATCTAAGGGTTTTGACCTTAAGAAGGAAACGAGAATTCCCAAAGGTGGTGAGATCGTATATACAGGCCAACTCAGAAAGGCCTATGTCAAGACCCTTTGATTGATTTATCTGGTCGACCCAATATAGGATCCTCCAGACAATTGGCATGACCTGGATATACGAAATCCCAGTCACCCTAAAAAATTCAGAGACGATCCCAGGGAATGGATATCTCAAGCCTAAGGAGAAAGGATACTCAATAAAGCACACCCAAGTGGGAGAGATGAAATCAGGCTGAATCAGAGGATCAAAGGGCTTAGAAATAGCACTGGGAGGGAAAGCCCCATTGAGTTTTAGAGACTCAATGCCGTCATCGCCAAAAGAGCAGGTCTCCTCATAAGAGAGGATCCCTTGGTCAACAAAATCATCGTCGGGAAGGGCCAAAATGCTCTTACGAGAGACAACCATTTTTCGACCCATGGTAGAGAGATTAAAGGCCTGGAATAAAAACTACCTTCTAAATCGTAATATGGCATAAGAAAAGAAAAGAGGAACGGATATGAGAATATGAAACGGATCCCTCATATTTATACTCAGCAGGTGAATATGATTTGACTACTAACGGCTAGTAAACTATCCGTTGGAATTTAAATCACTTGGCTGTTATGGGTTAAAACTGAAAATTACTATTCCCCCTCCTCTTATCTATTTACTTTAAGTTATTCCTTCAATATTTACATAACTAACCCCTATATTTTCAGGAATAGCTTGGGTGCAATTGTTGGGACTAGGATCCTTACTATATCCAGGATCCTCAAATATCCAGGATCCTCAGCAACATCAAGATCCTGGCTAATTACCGTTATTATTTTTATCAATAATTATAATGGTCATATTTTGTCTATAACTAACACGTGTGCAGAAGTAGTCAAGGGAAGACCAATTCTCAATGAAGAATCATCTCAACTATGCTAAAGACTCGGAATACTTGGTCAAATAACGTTCGTGAAGACTGGTCATAAAGGATCCCGAAAAGATCGGACATCTTGTTGGCTAAATTAGACTCTAAATTGACACTTGTAATCTGCATACAACACACTGTCCTTTAGCTTAAGCTTACTCTTCGAAATTCTCTACTTATTCTTAGTAAGAACAAACTGTAATCTTCATTTTTATATCAATAAAATCATCAAGGCAGGTGATCATTATTGTTGGATTAGGTGTCTAAGCCCATAACTATAATTGGTATGTACTTGAATTGATAGAAGCACAGTCCTTTTGGGTTGCCCTCAACCTAGCAACTGGACAAGGAAATTATGAAAGGAGAGATATTAATTTATAAGATTAATAAATTAATATATAAATGATTTATTAATATGTTAATGGATTAAAATATTAATTAGAAATCATTATGTTTAATTAATAGTTAACCAGAAATTAATCAGAATTAATTTTGGGGTTAAAAGAATTAATTATGAAGTGCAGGGACTAGTTTGCAATTAACTAATAATTGAATGGAAGGATCCAGAAACCCCTTGGAAGGGGGTGGACGAAAACCCTAGGGGAAACCCTAGAGAATTCGTCCAAGGGGTCCAGTAAAGGCCCTTGGGTTTTGCTTAGGCCCTAAGCAAAGGATAACTAGGGTTTTCCCTAAACCCTAGATCCCTCAGCTATTTAAGGAGCCTCCTGGCTCACATTTTAGGTGACTGATTTCTTTGGAAGAAACCCTAAGGCCGAAATTACATACTCTCTCCATCCTCTCTCCTACTACTTTCCTTCTTGCTAGTTCTTGGGTGTGATTCCATTAGAGGCATTACACTTATGGTGCTAAAGCTTCCAAGAAGATCAAGATCAAGATCAAGGGAATTATCAATTGTTTGCTATAACAATTAAAAGGTATGTAAACCCTAAACCCTAGTTTACTATTTTCGAAAATAGCCTCTCTCCTCTAGGGTTCTTGTTTTGCAATTCAAAGTTGTATGTTCAATAGTTAAAACATAGATCCAAAGTAGGTTGCATGTGAACTTAGGAATTGTTTTCTAGTTTATTTGTTTCACCTAAAACCTATCAGTGGTATCAGAGCCATTGTTTGTTTTAAATTGAATTGCTATAATTGTTGAATTGCAAATTAGGGTTTATAGTTATTAAACCCTAAAGGCCAAATTTTCGATTTCTAGGGTTTTGGATCAAAGGGTTTTTTCGAAAACCCTAGCCTCCAAAGAACCCTAATCGAAATTAGGGTTAGGGTTTTGAAAACCCTAGCCTCCTCCCTTGTAAATTTCGAAATTGCTAAAAGTTTTAGGGTTTCTTGTTTTGGATAATTGTTACTTAATTAGATTAATTGGATAATTATCCTTACCCTATTATTCGAAATTTAGAGGGATAAGGATTAGGATTAAATTAATTTAATTAGATAATCCTTACAAGATTTAATAATTTGATTAATAGTTAATTAAAAGATAAATATTAAATCTAGTTAATTGGTTTATTTAAATTTAAATTTAATAGTTTGAATTTCGAAATCTATATAAACCCTTGAAGTTTTAAAATGTTTTAAAACACACCTTATATATGTATTATGATTAAAAGATTAATATTATATATGTATAAGAATATGGTCAGTCAAATCGCTAGTATGCCTCATTCACGAAGCTAATCTATAAGGGGGGTATAAGGAAACTGCCTATAAAATGGTAGTTGAATGGGTGTCCACTCTCACCCACCGCTTCCTTGATTAGTGGAGGGTCGTTAGCAGAACGGATTTGATAGGACAACTACTTCTCATTAAAAGTATAATGTTATTAAAGAAAGTACTAGAACATTATTTTACAAAATCCCAACTCTAGTTACTTTAGGAAAAATGTGAAAAGTATGCTAATCCATGAAATTGCACATTATGCTTTATTGGTCGTTAGTGGAGCGTCTGTGGTTAACCAGCACACTAAAAGGCACTAATAAAGAGTAGTAATGGGTATCTCATAATTGTCATTTTGATGGAGCGTGTGTGGTTTACCAGCACATCAATAGTTAATGATAAAGACAATGAGGTTACCAAGCACATTTGCATGGTTATTCACATCTTGTTTGTGATCCTCGGCATCCCAGTCACAAATAGAAGAGCATAATCTGAGATTAAAACATGTCATTGAATAGTTTCAATGTATCTCAAAAGAATTAGGAATTTCACTTCGTTTGTTTCATCTAATGGTGGAATTGGTGAATCGTCATTCACCTACCTTTATGAAATTTACACTTGGATCTTGGCATCCCATTTCTAAGTTGTGAATCTTCATAGTTGGATCCTAACCTTGATATTTTATCTTTGGGTTATTATATTGAGGTATCTTGAAATCTAACTAAAACTTTCTTTCTTTTCAGATGTCTACTCCTAGAAACACTTCTGCTTCATCCTTCTCCAACCAAAACTTCTCTTTGCTCAATATCTGCTCCAAAGTCGTTATGGATGGCTCTAACTATAACGATTGGATGCGCAACATCAAGATGGCTCTTCATTTTGAGAACAAAGAATATGTTCTTGAAAAGGAGCTCAAAGAACTTGATGAGTCTGAAGCTACTCCTGAAGAGCTTGCTGCCTACAAGAAACACTACGATGATGCTACCGAAGTGGCATGCATCATGGTGGCAACCATGTCCCCAGAACTGCAGAGGTACTATGAGGACTACTGGCCTTTCGAGATGAACAAGGACCTTATGGAAAAGTACCATAAGCGAGCTCGTCAAGAAAAGTTTGAAGTAGTCAAGTCACTCATGGCTTGCAAAATGAAAGATGGGGAGTCAGTGGTGTCACATGTGCAAAGAATGCAACGCTACATAGAGCGTTTGGTCAAGCTCAACATTCACTTTGATGAGGAATTGGCCATTGACATGGTCTTGAACTCATTACCTGAGTGTTATGGTCAGTTTATTCTAACTTACCATTTGAACAATACTGAGTAGACCCTAGCCCAATTGCACAACTTGTTGCACAGCTGAGGCAGGGATGAAGGGTAAAAGTATACCCTCCACACCTGCAAGTACCCCTGTTTTGGCTATTGGACAGGGAAAGGGGAAAAAGAGGAAAGGTCCTCCCAAGCAAAACTGGAAGAGCAAGGCTTAAGCTGGGTCGTCTAGTAATGGCCCAAAGGCTAAGCCCAATGGTTCCACTCCCCATGTTTCAGATCCAAAAGAGGCAGTTTGCTTTTACTGCAACCAAAAGGGGCATTGGAAGAGATCTTGCCCACAATATCTGCAAGATATCAAGGATGGCAAAGTGAAGCCATCTTCGGCAGGTATTTACACTATTTCTGCTAATAACTCATTATCTTCTCGTTCATGGGTCCTTGATACAGGATGTGGTTTTCATATATGTTCTGATTTGCAGGGGCTAAAGGAAAGTGAGGAGATAGAGCGAGGAAGGATAAACTTGATCATGGGAAACAGAAAGTCTTCACCAGTAACCAAGATCGGAGTTTATCAGCTTCTGCTTAGTAATGATGTTAGATTAGATTTAATAAATTGTTGCTATTCGTCTAAGATGACGAGAAACATTATTTCATTTCATGCATTGTTCAGACAAGGTTTTACATATTCTTTTAATGATTTGAATGGTTCAATTTCTGTTTATAAGAATGGTGTTTTCATGTTTGAAGCTTTACCTTGTGATGGTGTGTATGAAACAGTGACTTGTGTTGATAGCTTAGGAAATAGTGTACTTAATATTGACTTGTCTAATAGTGTAGACAAGGCATGCTTGTGGCATTGTCGTCTTGGACACATTAACAAGAAACGCATAGCCCAACTCCAAAAGGATGGAGTGTTGGAATCATTTGACCTAAAATCAGATGATATGTGTGAATCTTGTCTTTTGGGAAAGATGACAAAATCACCATTCACAGGGTCTTGTGAAAGAGGTGAAGGTCTGTTGGATCTCATACACACAGATGTGTGTGGGCCCTTCAGATCAACCATAAGGGATGCTAATCGATTCTATGTGACTTTCACTGACGATTATAGCAGATATGGTTATATCTACTTGATCAAACATAAGTCAGAAACCTTTGAAAAGTTCAAAGAGTTTAAGCATGAGGTCAAAAATCAATTAGGCAGAAAGATAAAGATACTTAGATCCGATAGAGGCGGGGAGTATCTTAGTATCGAGTTCAACGACTATCTGAAAGAATGTGGGATAGTCTCACAATTGACTCCTCCTAGGACACCACAGTTAAATGGTGTAGCTGAGAGGCGTAATCGGACCTTGTTAGACATGGTTCGTTCTATGATGAGTCATGCTTCGCTTCCTATTCACTTCTGGAGGTATGCCTTAGAGACAGCCGCCCACATCCTCAATCTTGTCCCTACAAAGAAGGTTGCCAAAACACCTCACGAAATGTGGACTGGGAAAGTTCCCTCGTTAGCACATATTAAAGTCTGGGGTTGTGAAGCTTTCGTAAGACGAGAGACTCACGGCAAGCTAGCAGCTAGAAGTGAGAAATGTGTTTTCATTGGTTACCCAAAGCAGTCTTTTGGATATTTGTTCTACAGGCCTAGTGAAAACCTGGTCTTTGTAGCACGAAGAGGAGTCTTTCTAGAAAGGGAGCTCATATTCAAAGAGGACAGTGGGAGCACCATTGAACTTGAAGAAATTCAAGAGTCAGCCAATGAAGGAACCTTAGATGACACTAGCACTCAACCAGAGGAAACAGTTCCTGTTGAACCAGTTGATAACTCATTACCTCTTCGAAGGTCCACTAGGGTGAGTGTGCCACCTGAGTTGTATGGCTTTCATATTACTTCAGATGGTGACACATTCATAAGTGACAGAACACTGGTAAACTTAGATGAACCAGTCACTTATAAGGAAGCGATGGCAGGCCCAGAGGCTTCCAAGTGGAAAGAGGCAATGGACAGCGAGATTAAGTCCATGTATGACAACCAAGTTTGAAATTTGGTTGATAGTGCACCAGGTCGTAAGACAGTTGGGTGCACATGGATCTTCAAGAAAAAGACAGACATGGATGGGAATGTGCATACATTCAAGGCTCGACTGGTTGCAAAAGGTTTCACTCAAACCCCAGGGGTTGACTATGATGAGACCTTTTCGCCAGTAGCTAAGATTAAATCTATTAGGATATTGCTCGCCATAGCTGCCTTTCATGACTATGAAATCTGGCAGATGGATGTCAAGAATGCTTTCCTTTACGGGAAGTTGGCTGAGGATGTTTACATGAATCAGCCAGAGGGTTTTGTTGATGCAAAGTTTCCCAATAGAGTGTGCAAGCTTGAGAAATCCATTTATGGATTGAAACAAGCATCTCGCAGCTGGAATCTTTGCTTCCATGAGAAAGTCAAAGAGTTTGGTTTCTCTATAAGTGAAGATGAGTTTTGTGTGTATATCAAGGCTAGTGGGAGTATAGTAACTTTTCTGGTGTTATATGTCGATGACATATTACTCATTGGTAACAACGTTCCGACCTTGAAAGAAGTTAAATCTTGGCTTGGAAAGTGTTCTGCCATGAAAGACCTTGGAGAAGCTGCCTATATTCTTGGGATTAGAATATTGAGAGATAGAAAGAAGAGACTAATTGGACTTAGTCAGAGCACATACTTGGATAAGGTACTAAAGAGATTTAGTATGGAAAATTCCAAGAAGGGAGAGCTACCTATCCAGAGCAATACCAAATTGAGTAAGACTCAATGCCCGAGTACAGATGAGGAAATAGATGACATGAGTCGTGTACCTTATGCTTCCGGTGTCGGATCGATCATGTACGCTATGACATGTACTCGCCCTGATGTGGCTTTTGCTTTGAGCATGGTCAGTCGCTATCAGGGAAACCCAGGTAGAGCTCATTGGATAGCAGTAAAGAATATACTCAAGTATTTGCGAAGGACAAAGGACTGGGTCCTTCTACTTGGTGGCAATGATACTTTGAGAGTAGATGGTTACAGTGATGCCAACTTTCAGACGGATAGAGATAACTTCCGTTCTCAGTCAGGCTGGGTATTTTTACTGAATGGAGGAGCAGTTACTTGGAAGAGTTCCAAGCAAGATACGGTGGCTGATTCTACTTGTGAATCATAGTACATAGCAGCGAGTGAAGCGTCGAAAGAAGCAGCTTGGTTGAGGAACTTCATCGGAGATCTCGGAGTTGTTCCAACCATCCAGGAGCCTATGGAACTGTTCTGCGATAATGAAGGAGCGGTTGCCTTGACAAAGGAACTGATAGATCATGGTAAGACCAGACATATCGACAGAAAGTACCATTTCATCAGACATAGAGTAGAAGAAGGCCATCTTATAGTTAAGAGGGTGTCATCTGAAGATAACCCAACAGATCCCCTCACAAAGGGTCTGAGTAGGGCTAAGCATATTCAGCATGCTCGGAGCATAGGACTGAAAGATGATATTAGTTTTAGTAGTTAGATTAGTTTTGTTCTGAAACTTGTAACAAAGTAAATGTAATTGACTTTTGGTGATTAAATAATAAAGTATTATTTATAAGTTTGGTTTCTGCCTTTTGTCAATTGTTTATTATTGTGTTTCATTTTTGCATGTTTTACTTCCCGAATAATAAGATTATTCAAACTCCACAGTCGCTCGTACTTTTGGAAGTAAGTAGTGAATCAAGACTATCATGAACTGGATTGTAGATTGTCTAAAGGATAGACATGGCAATAGAATTGCTGCAACATTCATGAGTACTCAGAAATTGAGATTTGAGTATTGGATAAACCCTCGCTCAGAGTATCACTTCATGGAATTCATCACGAGTAATACTGAGACGATAATATCTTATAATTTTGAAACGAAGATATATGAGTTGTGATTTACAAGTCGGTCATGCATTGGTGATACGAAAACGCATCAGTAACTTGATGTTATAAAACGTATTGTCATGTATAATTTGATGAGTAAAAGATACAGGCATATGAGTCAATGTTTATTCGTTCCTTTTGCCCTAACCGGAAAAGCGATATCTGTGGGCCCCTCGATGATTTGGTGTTGACTTATGTGCTGGGCCCAGCCAGGACTAAATTGATGTGTTCAATTAGAAGTCCTACATCATCACAAATCAGGAATCGGGAAACATAGATTCTGGACAAAGAGATTGATTACATTCCATGTCTTTTGTCTAGGGATATCTAGCAGAACGAAGGATTATATGATCACTTATCTTAGGACACGTAACTGACTGGGTCAGAGTTCGGCAGCAGCTTTTGGAAGCTACAATTTGTTGGTCAAATTTAGAAGGCATACTAGCAATTATAGTTACAGACTTATCCAAGTGGGAGACTGTTGGATTATGTGTCTAAGCCCATAACTATAATTGGTATGTACTTGAATTGATAGAAGCACAATCCTTTTGGGTTGCCTTCAACCTAGCAACTGGACAAGGAAATTATAAAAGGAGAGATATTAATTTATAAGATTAATAAATTAATATATAAATGATTTATTAATATGTTAATGGATTAATATATTAATTAGAAATCATTATGTTTAATTAATAGTTAACCAGAAATTAATCAGAATTAATTTTGGGGTTAAAAGAATTAATTATGAAGTGTAGGGACTAGTTTGCAATTAACTAATAGTTGAATGGAAGGATCCAGAAACCCCTTGGAAGGGGGTGGACGAAAACCCTAGGGGAAACCCTAGAGAATTCGTCCAAGGGGTCCAGTAAAGGCCCTTGGGTTTTGCTTAGGCCCTAAGCAAAGGATAACTAGGGTTTTCCCAAAACCCTAGATCCCTCAGTTATTTAAGGAGCCTCCTGGCTCACATTTTAGGTGACTGATTTCTTTGGAAGAAACCCTACGACCGAAATTGCATACTCTCTCCATCCTCTCTCCTACTACTTTCCTTCTTGCTAGTTCTTGGGTGTGATTCCATTAGAGGCATTACACTTGTGGTGCTAAAGCTTCCAAGAAGATCAAGATCAAGATCAAGGGAATTATCAATTGTTTGCTATAACAATTGAAAGGTATGTAAACCCTAAACCCTAGTTTACTATTTTCGAAAATAGCCTCTCTCCTCTAGGGTTCTTGTTTTGCAATTCAAAGTTGTATGTTCAATAGTTAAAATATAGATCCAAAGTAGGTTGCATGTGAACTTAGGAATTGTTTTCTAGTTTATTTGTTTCACCTAAAACCTATCAATTATCACCTCCCAAGGTTTTATGTCGGAGATCCTAGTAAGGATCAAGGGCTTTCCTTGTAAACCATTGTGTCACTTTCTTTTACCACTTGCTTTTACACAATCTGAACATCACAACCTCTCATTCAATTTGGTTGATTAGTACTTGTGTAATTTTTGACCAAAACACTACTAAAAGTAAAAAAGAAATTGCATACCTCTTTCGAAGCTAGAGATCGCCTTACTTAATATCACGTTCTTACCACCTTTGCTTGGATGAGAGGACGCGAAGTAAAATCTCTCTAATGGTATCACACCCAAGAACACCAAGAGGGCAAAACATCAAAACCCTAAGAGAAAGAAGGAAAGATCAAAATTTACACAAACCCTAGAAGGGTTGTGATTATAGTCCATTTGTTGAGTCACAAAGCAACTCCCAAACCCTGATAGGGCTTATTAATATTTTTCTAACCCTATCCCTATCTTTCTGGAATGTTTGTAACGTCCCAAATTTCAAACCAGATATTTCATTTTTAAAATCAAAGGAAACCATAATATTATTTCCTAAAAGTAAATATTCAATTGTTTCGAAAACCTAAATATGAGTATTGATATTATAACGTGAAACATCTTGGAAACATAACATGTAAGGTCCCTGATGGAAGGATCTATACCAATGATCAATCAAACAATTGTAATTAAGAAGAAAAAGAGTAGAAGATGAAATGAAACTGAGCTTGCATACGATTAAACACACGAAATCGTCTGATACAACTCAGGAGGATCGAAAACTAGCAATGAACAACTGTAGATCAACAACCTTCTACTGACAACCTGACAAGACTATATATACCCAACTGGACCGAAAACAGGTTTCGGTCAGGCAGACCGAAAACCTGTATTCGGTCACTTTCCAACCGAAAGCTTGCCTAGACCGAAAACGTCAAACACACACAATAGACTCCAAAATACATTGTCAAATGCCCTAACTCATCTATACATTGTTGCCTAGCCCAAACCATATATATTGGCCCTTCAATCTCCCCCTTGGTTTGGTGGTAGCATGGAATCAGTCTTTATCAATCACCAGCACGTCTGACTTTCCCATGGCTCCATTCCACATCTCCTTTTGAATAATATCAGCAACCATGGCAGTGTACTCCTTAGCAGCAGACTCAAAAAGGTCTTCAGCCACCTTGATCTGATGATGAGAAAGCTGATGTATATCCCACTTTCCAAACTGTAGCAGATCCCTCTTGTCATACAAACGAATACATCCATGTTCAAGTTTGATGACAGCGGAAGCTGTAGTTTCATCAAACACCCAGTATTGTATGGATTTTAGAGATCCATCTACATGGTTCTGAAGGATAGGAATCTGCTTTACTTGATTAGTAGCAGGTCACATCACAGACCGAAGAGGCTGATTGGTTTTGGGATCAATGGCACTCGGGTATATCTTGATGATAGAATCTGAAGTCTTCATTGAGGGAAAGCCCTTTGCCACTTGATTTTCCAAAAATAACTTGAACTGTGTCGCCTAGAGTATATCTTGATGATAGAATCTGAAGTCTTCAAGGAGCCTTAGACAACTCCGTAAGATCAACCCTGGTCATTTATACAATTCGGTATTTCCACTCTTCCTTCTCACGATCCACATGTTCAGAGTGGCGTGGAATCCCCATGAGATGATCCCTGACCTATCACCATATACGTCCCTGAAGCGATTTTCTCCAAGATCCGTAAAGGTGATGTTTGGTTGATCCCCGAGAGCATTCTGATCCGAGCTCCTCTTGAACAAAAATTGACCCTTCTTAGCAGAATTGGCTAGTTTAGCACGTTTTAACGCCACGACATTTGGAGCCTGCGCTGGTTCTTTGTCAAAACGATCGACAATCGTGGTTGTTCTTGTAGGAGGTGGAACTACGGGAGCGTCTTGATTGGGAAGATAGACCCTTGGCTCATCGACAGATGATTTGAATTTGTCACCAAGTTCTTCTTCCAACTTCTTCTTCAATTCATCATAGCTGGCGGTCAACAAACCAAAATGCGTCTGAAGATCGGTGATCTGCTTTGTCTTCAGAGCTTTATCTTCAAGAAGATCAACAACTTGAATATTGAGCTTGGCGTTATCAGTTTGAAGGTCTGCAACCTTGATATCAAGCTCGATATTTTTCTGGTTCAGCACACCAATCTCCTTTCTCAGCTCAGCCACTGAGGCATCATCATCTCCAGATATACCTTCTTCAAAGGATATTCCTTTTCCGCGTGAGGAGTGAGTTGGACTTAATTGCTGGGCCAAATGAATGGCTACTCTCTCAGAGACAGCATCATGATAAGGCCTTGGAGGAGACGATCTCAGGCCAGCAGACGAACCACCAGCTTCATGGATAGAGCTGGAATTCTCTTGAATGGGCACACATGAGGAAGAAGCAAATGTTGTAGATGGAGGAGTCTCTGTGGTTTGAGTTTGATCAGGAAAAATTACTCCCACCCTTGGATCAATTCTGCGTCTCTTTATCGGGGGTTGGGAGGTCAGGACTGTCTGGGAATCACTTGTAACTGGCTCGGATGTAGGAACCACATTATCAAGGGGAGGAATCCCTGATGACGTGTCCATTTGAGTTGAAGAATCAACCACTTGAACGGTAACCGGAGGCTCAACTTCTCGATCGTCAGCTTTCTCCCTTATCTCCGGTGTTGAATTGGCACCATCATCGATATCTTTGAGGAAGTCATCGAGGTCTTCGTTTGACAATGGGTGCTCAAGTCCAGTAAAATGCATCGAAACATCATCTTTGTCGTAACCGGACAGATCAAGATTCTCATACTCATCCTCTCCTTCTCCTTCGGTCTCAATAAATTCTTCTGTAGTTCCCTCACTGAAGTCACTCTGAACCGCCACAATTGTGAGATCATACTCTTTAGCAATAATGGCAGTTGGAGCAACATTTTCAATCTCATGGTCTGAAACGGTTATGACATCATCATTTACGTGTGCATGATCTGACGATGCTTGATCTGTAGACTCTTGTTCCGGGGACCCATGAGATTCTGACGAGTCGGCCATTTCCATAAACTTTCCAAATTTCACGAGAGGGTACTTCCCTTGGAACATGATTTTCCCTTTACGATTTTGCTTGATGAGGCTTATAGTGTTGGGACCAAATGCTTTCATGTCTAGTATCTCTCCTGTCTTGACCAACTCGAGGTATTGCTTGTTGATAAAGATTTGAATGAATCTTGGATACAATAGAAATTGATCTTTTGACTTCTTGTTGGCATTTGTAACCATTTCCTCCAAAATGAACTTTGAAAAATTAAAGTCAATCCCCGCAGCCAAAGCAACAATTGCCTGAGTATTCCTTGAAGATATCTCATCTGAGCCACCCTTCCTTCCAGAAATGCAGTTAACGAATACGTGAGCTAGAAACCTCCAGTAAGGAGGTAACAGCTTCTTTAGGGTTGGTGGAAAGACTCCTTCGTATCCCATCTTCTCGAGATACTCATCAACAATTCTCAGATCGATGTCAGTCGGGTAAGCAACTTTGTCATCAATCTTCAAGATATCTCTGACGAATTGCTCAGAGATAACAATTTTGCATCCCCTGACAGAAGCTTCAATTGTCACTGATCCATTGTCTCCATTCTTGACACTTGCAGATCTCTAGAATTCGTTGATCAGGTTCAGATAAACAATGGGGTTCCAGGTAAGTGAGGTTGAAATGTAGCATTCCCTTAGCATGTACATCATTGATTTGAACTCGTTATATGCTACTAGAGGATCGTCAAGAAGGATGAACACATTGTGACTGTCTGCAATTTTTAGAATTGCCATTTTATCTGCACAAAACTGGCCAGGTGAGAAAACATTTGATAATAACAAATTAAAAATTATTTTCTCAATTAATTCCATTTATTTTGGCCATTTAAAATAAATTTCATTTGTCAAAAATTTGGTTCTCGGTCAAGACAGTTAGACCGAAAACCCTAGGACCGAACACATGTTGACCGAAAGCTAATTAGGGAACTGAAAATGGCTTAAGTGAGCTGATTTGACCGAACACGGCTTCGACCGAAAGCCGGTTAGCCGGTGAACCGAAAACGACTCGACCGACCGAAAGCTCCGACAGTCATGTTTTCGCGATTTTGCTTCGATTTCATGGTCGATTCTCGGTAAAAATTACATAGATGAGGTCGGAATCTTCATACCTTCGATTATGAGAGGTCGATTGAACAAAATAACACAAAAAAATTTTCGAGACTAAGAGAGGATTGAGAGGTTTTCGGTTTGCAGAGGAGAAAATGAGAAGGGAACCGAAATCGGTGTCCCCATTTCTTTATATACCTAGACCATTTTCGGTGGGCTGCACCCGAAAATATGATGAGGCCCAATACCCAAAACTATTTTAAAAACAAAACTCTTGGAGGATTAATTTCAAATAAAATAAAATAAAATAAAATAAAATTTTCTAAATTTTACCAATCCTAAAAATTTAAAGAATAAAAATAAAAATAAAAATAATAAAATAAAAAACATTTTCTAAAATTTATCAATCCTAAAAAATGAAAATAAAATAAAATAAAATAAAAATACCAAAATTTTTAATTCAAACTAATTTTAATCCTCTATCTTGAAATGGATTAACTTTTTGTGATATGGGATCAAAGTTGTTAGACTATCATTTTCATTTATCAGTACCTCTCATTTCATGAATAGATCTGGTCGATCGACGGTATAGTGGTCCACTTAATCACGAAAAATTATGACAAATTTTAGGAATTCTATTAGTGACAGGACAGATTGATCCTAAGTTACTAGATAAAAATACCTAAGGACCATTTATCTGACGACGACCAAGGATATTGTTGTCCACCTAAATTGAGCAGCGAGATCTACAGACAATCTAGAATTGTTCAATTTTAGATGTACTAGAACATGTTTCCCGCTTCCTGATATACCCCAATAATCAAGAACTTCCGAGATACTCCTTACTTTAGGTGAGAAGACTATTATTAATAGGGAGGATAGATTTAGAATGCATATGCTGTACACTCAGGTCGGATCTTTCAATCACACAGAGAGTGAAACATATGACTGACTAGAATTTTAGTGGGATAGAGAAGTAGAAGGTTGCATATGATGTGTACCAGGTCGGATTCCTAATCACGCAAAGGAGACAACATATGGCTAACAGATAGAAAGAATTGCATAGATAGAAGATGCAGAGAAACAGAGTTGCATATGTTGCAGTCCAGGTCGGATCATTCGATCACGCAGAGGAGGCAACATATGACTAACAGGTAGAAAGAAAGAAAATAACTTTCTACAAAACTAATTTATCGGAATTCCCAGTCGCTCCGTCAATACCGGAATTAAGGACATAATCCGTACATCGAGGAAAAGTTAAACCACAGTTCTAGATACGGGTTCTTTAATGTGACTGGTGGATTCTCATGTATATCTCTCTGCTCAACCTATCCGAGCGTTGTATTGTCAGGCTAAATAGAACTATCTAGATCAGAAAGTGTCAAATCTCAAGGTTCCTTAAGTTCATCTGCACCTAGTCAAGACCATTAAATTTTTTTTTCGTGCCTACCAGCGCATCGAACACAGAGCCTAGACAATTTAGCTTTGGTACTTTACACAGACTCAGATTGCCTGTTATCACAAGCTGATATCACTTCCCATCACATCACTTCTCAGTAATCTTTTTGAAATTTTTTTTTTCTAATGTTTTTTGGATTTTCTGATTTTCTAATGTTTTTGGATTTTTTTTTAATTATATAACTTTTGTATGGTTTTTGTTTATTTCTCCCCCTAAATTTGTGCATGGGTGAGAATGAAAGAAAAATACGCAAATTTAAACTAACCGAAACAAAAATTAATCCTCAAAACGAATCATTTTCAAAAAGTTTACCAGCACATCGAATCGAGCTTTGTTAAACGGCTTTGTGAACAAATCTGCCACATTATTTGTAGTGGGAGCCTGTTCTAGCCGAATGAGCGAGCGCTCATACCAATCTCTGATAAAATGAACTTTGATGTCGATGTGCTTGGTTTTTGAGTGCTGGACCGTATTTTTAGCAATTTGGATCGCAGCCTCATTATCACAGAATATAGGGGTTTCTTGAAAATTCAAACCGTAATCCAACAGCTGATGTTGGATCCATATGACTTGAGAACAACAAACAGATGTAGCCACGTATTACGCTTTTGCTGTTGAGGTTGAGACAGTATTCTGCTTCTTGCACTGCCAGGACACCAGCCTATCTCCGAGAAATTGACATCCGCCTGAAGTCGATTTCCTGTTAAGCTCGCAGCCTCCATAATTGCTGTCAGCAAAAGCATACAAATCAAATTCAGAATTTTTCAGATACCAAAGACCCAGTTTTGGGCTGCCTTTGAGGTACCGAAAAATTCTTTTTACAACAATAAGATGAGACAGTTTAGGATTAGCCTGTAGCGCGCGCATGGACAGATCGCAAACATAATTTCTGGGCGACTTGCAGTCAGATACATCAGCGATCCGATCATCGATCTGTAATACGTTTGATCTACAGATTCGCCTTCAAGATCAGGAGTCAGCAGTGGTCTCTCTGCCATGGGTGTCAAGGCAGGTTTGGCGTCTCTGAACCCGAACATCTCGAGCATATCATCCACATATTTGGCTTGATGAATCAGGATTCCGGTTGAACATTGTTTGACCTGAAGCCCCAAAAACGTGGTCATCTCCCCCAAAGAACTAATTTCGAACCGCTTTTTCATAACGTCCTCAAACTCCTTGCATAGCTGAGGACTCGTCGACCCGAAAATGATATTGTCCACATATATTTGGACAAGAATTTGATCTGGATAGACATGCTTGATGAATAGGGTCTAATCGATAGTGCCGCACGAATAGCCATGGTCGAGCAAGTGCTTCGGTCACTTCCCACCGAAAGCTTGCCTAGACCGAAAACGTCAAACACACACAATAGACTCCAAAATACATTGTCAAATGCCCTAACTCATCTATACATTGTTGCCTAGCCCAAACCATATATATTGGCCCTTCAATCTCCCTCTTGGTTTGGTGCTAGCATGGACTCAGTCTTTATCAATCACCAGCACGTCTGACTTTCCCATGGCTCCATTCCACATTTCCTTTTGAATAATATCAGCAACCATGGCAGTATACTCCTTAGCAGCAGACTCAAAAAGGTCAAAGTAAAAGGTTTTCGGTTGAATTGTCTTGACCTAAAACAAGATTTTCGGTATGATGAAGGAATTCGGTTGAAAGGAAAATAAGGTTTTCGGTTCTGAGGAAAGGAGGTTTTCTGTTTATGAAGATCAAGGGTTTTCGGTTTAAGGATGTTCAAAAGGTTTTCGGTTTCTAAATGTTCTGTGGGTTTTCGGTTTCTAAAGATTCAAAGAAAAATGATTTTCGGTCGAAGAACACAACAAATTTTGGTTGAAGAACAATTTTCGGTTTCTAAAGATTGAAACAAAAATGATTTTCGATTGAAGAACTTGAAGTTTTCCGGATGAAGAACAGTTTTCGGTTTCTGAAGCTCAAACCGAAAACTAACAGTTTTCAATGAGAAACTTAGTTTTCTGATCTGATTCTGATTTCCACACACTGAAACCTCCAAACACAGCTTCCAAACAAACTAGATCGGACAGAAAAACAGTTGAAGATAAGTTTTCGGTTTATGAAGATCCAATCAAAAACAATGAGAATTCAACCGAAAAGCTGAATTCCAAGTTGATTTCAATTCCACACGATGCAGATTCTGATCTGATCTTCAAAACTTAAGCAAATAGTAAGCTCCTAGAGACCGAGAACGTGAAGAACAAAGCTGTGAAAAACCGAGAACTGAATAACAAGCTTGATTGACACCGGTTTTGCTCTGATACCAATTGTAAGGTCCCTGATGGAAGGATCTATACCAATGATCAATCAAACAATTGTAATTAAGAAGAAAAAGAGTAGAAGATGAAATGAAACTGAGCTTGCATACGATTAAACACACGAAATCGTCTGATACAACTCAGGAGGACCGAAAACTAGCAATGAACAACTGTAGATCTACAACCTTCTATTGACAACCTGAAAAGACTATATATACCCAACTGGACCGAAAAACAGGTTTCGGTCAGGCAGACCAAAAACCTGTTATCGGTCACTTACCAACCGAAAGCTTGCCTAGACCGAAAACGTCAAACACACATAATAGACTCCAAAATACATTGTCAAATGCCCTAACTCATCTATACATTGTTGCCTAGCCCAAACCATATATATTGGCCCCTTCATAACAGCAGATGCGATGCAATCACGTCATGCTCTTCCCGAGCTAAAGAAAACACCTGTAACATTTATACTTAAAACAATAAGCACAAACCTTACTGAGTTCCCCAATATACCACATACAACCATTCATAAAGTAACAGGTTTATTTCAACCCTAAGTGAAAGCTATGGGCCACATAATAGTCTTACAATCACTTCTTTCCATGGGCTAGATCCTAGTGTTTCATATAATTATCAAGGGATAAATCCTTGTCTTTCTGTAACGCCTGGTTCCTGGTATGTATTTAAGTTATAATTATTCACTTTCATATATAGAAACTCGACGAGTTGGAGGCCCCAAACTCGTCGAGCAGAGATGAATTGGACCACGGATCTGGAAACCAACTCGACGAGTTGGGAGGCCTCAACTCGACGAGTAGGCTGGCAGAAATGAAACCCTAATTCTGGGGTTTTGCACCCTATTTAAACACCTTAACCCCAAGGTGTTGGCCTCATCTCCAGCCTCCACTGCCCAAAACCCTAATCTCGAAACCCTAAGCCATTTTTGGTGATTGTAAGCTAATTTTGTGCATTTTTGGTGAGTTTGAAGAAGAAAAAGCTTGAAGGAGGAGCAAGAATGTGTGGGAGGAGAGTAGATCCAGAAGATGGGCTTCATTTTTTATTCATCTGATGTTTAAAGCTTCAACCTTGTCCATGGCATGCTTAGATCTAGTCCTAGGATGTTTTGCTTCATGTTTTGGTCCAAGTATGTTGATGGTTGGGATTTGGACATCCCATTTGGGCAAACCCTTCAAATCTAGGGTCTTGAGGGGACTTCAAGGCATAAAGGTGCCAACTGTATGGCCATGGAAGTCCCATATAACGTTTAGATCATTTTTTTTGGTCTTTTAAGCCCTACTAGGTCTTGCATGAGAGTAAGGATGAGAGCTTCACGTGGCCAATTTGTCCCTTGAGTCCAGATCTATGACCTCATGGTCTATATTGAAGTTTTGGTGGCTTTTGGAGTTGGATCTAAGCCATTTTGGGTTAGGGTTTGAGTTTTATGCATTGGGAGAGGTCCTTAGCAGGTAAAGTTGGAAACTTTACCCTTCTAAACGTATTTCCATCTTGGATCCAGAAGATAGGGCCTTGATTTGAAGAATAGGGACTTAATGCATGAAGAAGGTTGACGGACTGAAGAAATCGACGAGTTCATAAGAGAACTCGACGAGTTATTCTGGAAGTCTCCCGACTCTGTTAGAAAAAGAGGGACTCGACAAGTTGTAGGAAAAACTCGACGAGTTGGATTATGATATCACGATTATGTGATTTATGGAAACTCGACAAGTTGAAGGGTAACTCGGCGAGTTGAGTCAACTCGGAATGTTGACTTTGAATTTGACCAGGATGTTGACTTTGACTTTGACTTTGACCAAAGTTGACCCTTAAGGGGTTACAAGTATGAAAGGGTAGTTAAGGAAATCTTTTATGTGTAGGGGTTTGAGTTGGATTGATATCTAGAGCCAGGGATTGTTCAGCTACTTCCAGTTTTCGAGGTGAGTTACCTTCCCGGTAGCAGTGGGTCTAAGGCACCAAGGCCGACCCACTAGTATGAGTTTGTAGTTAGATGATTTTCTTTGTGATAATTGTCTGGTACGCCAGTATCTGTTATGATTTTTGCGCTAGTATGCTATGATGTTTTGTGGTAGTGGTAGGGGTGAAATAGACACCGTATCTGGTTGAAATAAACCGGAGGGTTGGTTGTTCACCCAGATATGCCTGACAGTATGTTTATGTATGGTTATGATATGATGTTATGTGGTAATGGTATGGGTGAAATAGACCCCGTAACCGGTTGAAATAAACTGGAGGGTAGGTCGGGCACCGAGGTATGCCTGACAGGGGTAGGTCGGGCACCCCGGTATGTCTGACATGGATAGGTTGACCACCCAGGTATGCTCAGCAGGGTAGGTCGGGGAACCACATATGCCTGACAGTATGTTTATAGTATGTTATGTGGTATGATGGGGGAACTCACTAAGCTTCGTGCTTACGGTTTACAATTTTCGTTTCCGGTACTTCTTTTTCAAAAGGAAAGGAGCCGGTATGATCGCAGCGCATCACACTATGATTTTCTGCATATGAGATCTTTGGGAGTTGTATTATGATCTTATCTTACTATGACATGTGTTGGTACTTGTGTTGATTGTGATACGAGATGATATTGTCGATGTTTTTCAGACTACTACTTTTATACATTACCTAATTTAAAAATGAATTTTTTTAGCTATGAATTTTGGGTTGTTACAAGTTGGTATCAGAGCCTTGGTTTGAGGGATTCGGACACACTTTCGGGTGTGTCTGGACGAAAATCGAGGTTTTGAAAGTTTTTACAAGAAAAATATTTTTTCTAAAATTTAAAATTAAAGGTTTTTAAGAAACAAAAAGGAGTGTGATGCATGCAATCTGCCGTGCTCAAGTAAATTTCCCCAAGATACCATATGTGTTTTCTATGATATATGATATGATTATGAGAATTTCATGCTAAATCAGGGCTAAGGATCTATGAAGGATGCCTTGTATGCGTACTGTATGTGTATGAGAACTGCATGCTAGATTAGGGATAAGGATCTAGGGAGGATGCCTGCTATGCCTACTGTATGTGCTTATTTAACTACATGCTAGTACTGATTAATCAGTGATATGATGGCCTGATTAGGATATGCTTGGTTTTGGTTACTCGATCCTAGAATGTTGCTTGGTTTGTGCTATTAGGAGTTCTATTTATCTCTAACTAACTAGTAAATGAATGTGCTAAGTTACATATTATAAGGACTAAATAATTTCAGAAGGTTAGGTTTAGCCCTATTGCGCAACTCTTGTCTGAGTCTAACCGTTGTAGGGAGAGACCCCTCATTCGAAGAATTATCTGTTCTTAGTAATATGTAATGGTATTCGCGAGCTAGTTAGGGAGAGGTAGCAGGAACTTCTTATGCAGCTGATGGCAGAGAGTAGGTTAGAGATTACCCTAGGGTAAGCCTAGGATGAGATTAGTGTAGCGGGCATTATTAGTGAAAGGGACTTGGTGAAGTCAAAGTAATCCTTGAGGAAAGTACGGATAGATATAGAAGGTAGTATGGGCCCGTACTATTGTCGATGTTTTCAGAGTACTATTTTTATACATTACCTAATTTAAAATTAATTTTTTTAGCTATGAATTTTGGGTCTTTACACTTTCATACAATTTCCAGGGGCCAAATATTGGTCTTTCATGCAGTTGCCAAGGTACAAATCTTTGTCTTTCATGTAGTTGCCAAGGTACAAATATTGGTCTTTCATACAATTGTTAGGGGATAAATCCAGGTCTTTCATGAAATTGCTAAGGGCCAAAATATGGTCTTTCATACAATCCATGCAAGAGTCACAAAGACAACTAGCATCAAAAGTCCTACATAGTATAGTGAGAAGACTCACCTGAACAAAACAGTATAAGATCAACATCAACATAACAACTAACTTGAGCCATCTAAGGCTAAACCGGGACTAGTCCTCAGCTAAATACTCATTTCTACAAAAGTTTGACCAAAAGTTAAACCGGTTAAAAAGTCAACGATCAACGATCAAAGTCAGCGATTGACCTACCGCGTCGTGCCCAACCCCATGACCACGCCGTAGCTATAAGGCGACAAAACAGACACGGGATTTGCAGTCCGCCACACCATGGCCAACACCGCACCGCGCCGTGGAGAACGCCCCCAACAACTTGTTCCATTAAGCTCTTAACCACTAAGTCCAAGCTTTCAACTTTTTAAATCAGGTTCTTAATAGCTTCATAATGGATAAAGTTTCCAACTTTATCCATTAGGATGGTCCAAAAAATCAAGATCTAAATGTTATGTCTCAAAGATTCCAAGAATGCATCTTTCTCTACTTAATCCCTCAAGTCCAAGCCTCTAACTTTTAGAACTGAATCAACATGATCTTTATATGGATAAAGTTTCCAATTTTATCCATAATAATGCCACAAACTTCCAAGATCTAAAAATCTAAGTTAAGAATTGTCCAAAAACCCACTTTCTTCATGTATAGAGTGAAAAGAGTTCTTGCATACACTCTTTACTCAACCAAATCACTAGATCTGAACCATAAACATGGACCAAAGCTCATGGAGTTCTTCAAACTCCATGGAACAAGTAATAAAGGGACCAAATCTCATTAAAATAGACCAAAACACCAAATACTCATAGATCTAATGATGAAACACAATAAAGCAAGGATCTTTGCAACTCACAAGGGTCCAGAAGGTATATGAAGGCTGATATATTCTGTTTCAAAGCTTCAAAACTAATTCTTTGAAGAACACAACACCCAAAAGCCATAAAAACTCAAGATTATGTATGAGAGGAGATAGGATGAGCTTAATCTATGAATGGAGGCTTGGGTTTGCTAAAAAGAAGGGTTATTGATGCAATGGAGGATGGAAAATGACATAAAACATGGGGTTGAAGCCTTTAAATATGAACCAAACCCTAATTTAATGGGCTTGGGCTGCACAACTCACCATGCCCTGGTCAACTCCTCACCACGCCATGGTGATAGGGTTTCCTAATTTCCATTCCAGCTTCAAACAATCATAACTTCTTCATTTAAACTCTGTTATCAGTGATCTTTATGCGCACAAAAAGGTATTGACAAGCACAAAATTCTATCTAATTACTTTTGACTTAAAACATACCAAACTAAATTCATTAATTCATGGAATAAGTCAAAATATCCTTTACCCCTTTTTACCCTTTAGCTCCAAAGCACAATTCAAGGGCGCATTCACTTAATCAACATTATCAACATCCAATAGGGTCTAAACTCGATTCCATTGAAGCCCAAGACCTTTATTCGATCAAATTACGGTCCACTAACACGAAATCAGAAACATCCTGAAATCGAAAGTTACATAGTTCCAAATAATTAAAATTTTAATTAATTAACATTTAGTACTTGTAATGCCCACATTCCTCGCTAGGCATAGTTATAAATATGTATTTACGTTGGTCAACAATTGATATCTTTTGGGAATAAATGAAAGGGAATTATTCAAATATATATGTGTGTGTGTGTATGTATGTATATATATATATATATATATATATATATATATATATGTTTATGTGATTTATATAGATAGAATATTATGTAAAAACTTATTAAATAATGATTAAATAACCATTAAAAATAAAAGATTAATTAGGATAACTAATCTAAATGAAACTTATAGTAATCGTGATTACGAACTCGTACATATAAAGAACGCCCAAATATGATTTCATATGAAGAAGTTATGATTTTTCGAAGTTTCGGTGCGACACAGTAAAACAGTGTGTGACACAAAAATCAAAAGTAAAATCAGTTGATTGTTATCCAAACAAATATTGACGGGAGTCGAAGATCTCATAAATATGAATCCATCAATATAAATACAGTTGAGAACGAAGTTTATATGAAGGAGTTATGATTTTCGCACAGATTTTAATAGTGTAGTCTCTATAAAAATATGAATTTAAAATAGAGTGAGAAATAGTTGTTGGGATCTAAAGGAAAGTTGTAGTACTCAGAAATACCTACGTGTGTGTATAAAGAACGTAAAAAACAGAGCTTGTATGTGAAAGATATGATTCTTCGAAGAGTTTGAAAAATACCCAGTATGATGATGACGTGGCGGCTTGAGAATGTGCCACATGGTAAGCTGCGAATGCTCTTAGCCGACTCGGAACCAGCTCACCACGACATGGAAAGCTTAAGGCCACGACGTGGTGAGTCATGAAGACATCTGATTGCCAAATTAAAAAGTGGGACAAGGAGAATGTGACATGTGGCAAATACGGGCTAATCTAAAACTCCACGACGTTGCGAGCCACAGACTTCACCCGATAAATAGCCTTAATTTTTCTTCATTTTTTTGTACACCTTCTTTTTGATTTTCTCTCAAAATTTTCAACCTCGAAGCACGACCTTAGAAGTTTTTAAGTGTTAGTAGGAAAGCTCTGGAGCATTAGAGAACCCGCTTAAATAGAGTTTTCGGTGTCGAAGTTCTGCCCACGTAATTTCCAGTTTTTCGATAGAAAACCTATTGTTTTAAAAAAAAAAAGATAAGTTGAAGTGTTAGGCGAATCACATGCATAACCAAAAGTCTTTCACCTTTTAAACAGGTGAGTGCATAGTTATTTTCAAGAGTATAATGTTAACAAAAGTATTCATTACTTAGAAGATTTAGAAAACATTAATTGTGATACCTATATTATCTGTTATTTGTATATCATAAATTATGATAATATTACATGATCAGGAACTATATTAGAAATTGATTATTTTAGTATAGCCCCGTTTAGTTATAAACTAAGGCTTGGAAATGATGCTTAGTTCAAAATAAGTTGGATATTGAACAAGTCTCATTATGTGGTAAAGTGTAAGGTCAAAGAGGAGCGTAGTAGTCCTCCTCTTTCTAGACAGCCAGAAATGGTGGGTCTGCATCGAACAACTAGTTGGTATGTTCGGGTCATCTCCCAGAGTAAGATGACAACACTTGATTATTGTAGATGGTCTTGTGAATTACGTTGCTAGTGTGGGATCATAACCCGCATACATAGATAAAATGGGATACCATATCTATCAAATACCCTGAATATTGGTTGCATTTAACTGACTTACAGTAGATAAGAACTCCCTTAGCTATGTAGTCAAACAGTTGCTCAAACGATTTATCAGGTTAGGTGATTCTTCCAGATAATCGTTGAACCAGGATTTATGAGAATCGGTTAGGTTGGGTGTGCCTGGATAGAGTGTCTTATAGATATTTACGTTGGGTTTATATATATATATATATATATATATATATATATATATATATATATATATATATATATATATATATATATATATATAGATATGTATATTGTTTGGAAATGTTTATTTTGCAGGATTACTAATATGTTATTATCATAAAAATAATATGTGCTTGAAAAACTTATGTATCTCACCAGGTTTTCCCAAACCTGACCCACTAAATTTATATGCATCACAGGTAGCGGAACTAAGGTTGCTGGAAAGTAATTAGGATGCCGAGTGAAATAAGAGATAAACCTGCAATTGTTTTCAGAACATTTTTAAGTATTTACATTGTAACCTATGTTGGATAATAATTATGACACCCTTGGAATTTTAATATTATAAAACAATATTTGCTATCTCATAATGTTTTATTAAACTCGGATTTTCTGCAACAAAGACAACTCATTATTTTAAAAACTGTAAAGAAAAAGTTTTATCTGGTTCTGAGAAATGGGGGATGTCACAGTTCCTCTAATTAATTAATTCCAAATTAATTCCAAAACAGTTTCTAATTAATTTATCATAACATGGCAAATTAATAAACTAATTTATCCTAAATCCTTTTTGTTTTTTGATTTCTCAAATGGTTCTTAAGAGAAACCTAAAAGGACCCAGTTATTATTAGCAATATTACCAATAGTTAATGATCTTGGACACGCTTTTCAACACTCACATATCCCAATAAAATAGGCATCTTAAAGAATGTTACACATAATTAATAATATCATTTGAACCTTTCTCTTCCAAGTCCACCTCCCTACCACCTATTAGGTTAAATCCCTTCATATGGATACTCATTTACTCAACATAGTACCATCCACTACCCTTCAAAACAAAATACCATACCATAATATTTTTCTCCCAAAAACATGCTCCTCACACCACTTTAAGCATATTCCTTGACTATCCATTGAACCATCGAGGCTACCATTTCCTCAACCTTCCCATAAAGAAAATTATAAACTCTTGACTTGTAACATTTGATGAGACAGTCTTTCCTTTTAGATTGGTGACACCCAACAACCCGCCATCGTATGATTTTTAGACGTTAAAAAATCCATAAACACTTTATCCCACCAATATCTACACACTCAACATCTATCGTCTATTACTCTATGCCTAATACAACCATCCCATATAGATCGACAGGCACATCAGGCTCCCTGATTCATCACCACAATTTCACCCTCATCCTTGACTGCTATGTCATCGACAACTATCATCGAAACCCAAGCCACCTTAATAACAACCTGTCCACCCACTTCTCTTAGTGTCATGTCATTGGCAACCTCCTATCTATCTCATGTCTGCTCTATCAAGATAACCACCTCGATGACTCCTACTCTATATACATCCCCACCATATAATATGGTTGACGCATATCTTATCATCCCTTCTACCACTTCCTCTAATCCTATAAATACTAATGTTATATGTAGTTTCTACAAACCCATTTATAAATCAATTTACATGTCAAGTCTTTTTATCCCATTCTCCATAATTACTTACAAGCATTTAATAATCCTAACGGGTCTAATGCAAAGTAAGAGGAATACAAGATGATTATTTATAATAAAACAAGGGTCTTGGGTCCATGCCCCACTAATGTAAATATTATTAATTTTATTTGGTTATTCAATAAAACACCAAATACATACGTGAGATAAATGGAGGATGAGGCCCGACGGACGTGGCAGAAGGTGGGTCTGATGGCAAGGCAGGAACCGATGATAAGATTGGCTCGATATTGACCACATGCGAAGTTAGCGACGAAAATGGTTCAGAATTATCCACAGGCGAATCTGGAGATGGTATGGGATCGGTTATTGTAGAGAATGGAGTGTTTTCATTACAAATACCACACCCATAATGTTGCGACGGTTTAGTTACAGGAGCTCATGAGGAGGCTTTAATGGGATCCAGACGTGGAGTATCCGATAATAATGAGTGAAACGGTAAACTCGTGATCGGCGTTGGTGTAATTGAATCCCCAAGAGGAAAAACATGTCTCATCGAATCGAGCATGAAGATTAATATAAACACGTGGAGTTACCGAATCAAGATATTGATAGCCTTTATATTGAGAGTTATACCCAATGAAATCACATATTAGGCTCCAGGGTGAGATCTTATGTCCCTAGTAGTCAAGCAAATAGGGGTAGACCCCACACCCAAAAGACCTAAAATTGTCATAAGACGGAACACAACCAAATATGAAACATCATGTTTCGAGAAGTTTCTTATTTCGGGATTTTGGACAATAAATGGATCAAGTAAAGGCCTTGGGCTTCATGGTAATAGGGTTTAGACCATATTGGATGTTGGTAATATTGGTTATGAGATCCAAGCCCTCAATTTTTATTTTGGAGTCAAAGGCTAAAATGGCAACAATGATGTTTTTGACTTCATTCATGAAATAAGGATTTTATATCCGTATGTTTTAAGTCAAAAGGAATTAGATAGGATTTTGTGGCTCTTCAATACCTTTTTGTGAATATAAAGAACACCAAAAACGGAGTTGAAATGAAAAAGTGATGGTTGTTTAAAGTTGAAGTGAAAAATAGGGGCTTTTGATTACACATGGCATAATTTAAAGTTACACAAGGCGTAACGAGGGTTTAATGGATTACGCAGGGCATAATTTATGTTACGCATGGGCGTAATCTGGACAGATCAAAACCCTAAATCTTTGGTTTTGAGCCCTATTTAAGGGCTCCGACTTATGGGAAACCCTCTAATTACCAGCCTCCATCACTTAAGATCATTCCTTGAGAAACCCAAGTCTCCTCTCATTTTTTTGAGCCTGCGAATCATTTATGAGCTTATTTCTCCATTGGAAGGTTAAATCTTGAAGAGTAAGGTGGTAGGAAAATGTATAGAAGAAGAATTCAAGTGTAGATCCACCAAGATACATCATTCCTGGACCATTGCGAGTAAAAATCTTCTAACATGCTCATTGGTTTCATAGATCTAGTCATTTGTCATATTTTCTAATTTTTGGTCATTTTAGGGCATAAAGGTTAGATATTGAAATTTTTTGACCTTGTTATGGATAAAGTTGGAAAATTTATCCATCTAAACATCATATTGATTCAGATCTGAAGGTTGGAGATTTGTATTTAATGGATTAAGTTAAGAAAGATGCATTTTGGTCCTTTTAAGGCTTAAAAACTAGATCTTGCTTGTTTGGAACATTCTAATAGATAAAGTTGGAAACTTTATTCATTATGGAGCTATTAGGAACCTGACATGAGCTTTGAGTGAAATGTCTTAATGTATTAAGTGCTTAAAAAGAAGTTTGGAAAGGGACACCATACGCTGGGCATAATCTGTGCTACGCCCAGTATAGCCTGATTCATGCATGTTTTCTGGATATGACTCTACTCCTTGCATAGAGTAAGACGTATGTCGCGCTTAAGTCAACGAAGGGTTGACTGTTGATTTTTGACTAGTTTGACTTTTGGTCAACTGTGAGGGATTGAGGACTTAGAAAGGAAAAAATATCCTTTGCCTAAATGAGGATTTATCTTGGTATTTGGAATTGCTAAGTTGGATTATTTACCTTAATTGCTAATTAGGGTTTGGTTTTGGACATGTTTAGTGGGAGAGACTTCAGTACCGGCAGCTCGTGTGTGAAATCAATTCGTTACCGATCTAGGTGAGTTTTCCTCACTATACTCGTGGGTCAAAAGCACCAATCGTGGCCCACTAGGTTGTGATATGTATCCTGGTACATAGGATGTTGCTATGATGCAGTGACCTGTTAGATTAGTAGATCTGTATGATTACATGTACTTGTTGATTATTTTTTATATGTTGCTGATGGGTTTTGAGCACTACAACATTCCTATGGTGTACATGTAAACCCTAAAGCTTTGGATCTAGTTTGTCTAATGAACATGCAATAATCATCCAAAGCCAAAAACCCTAGATCTAGCACGTGATAATTGATATTAACATAAGAATAGGATAATCACCCCAAATTAATCAAAATCGGATTTAATCAATAAAAAACGTTTTTGGTAATTATCCCACAGCAAAATACGTCAAAATCCCGAAAAATCTCGAATCTGATACTCCGACTCGTCGAGTTGCCTATGAACTCGGCGAGTCCAGCCTCCAGATCCAAGAAATTTCGACTTTTAGTTTTGAATAATTATCTATAGCATCAAATACATCAAACAAACAGCCTAGGCTCAGATACCACTGATGGGTTTTGAGCACTACAACAATCCTATGGTGTACATGCAAACCCTAAAGATTTGGATCTTGTTTGTCTAATGAACATGCAATAATCATCCAAAGCCATAAACCCTAGGTCTAGCATGTGATAATCGATATTAACATAAGAATAGGGTTTAGATCTTACCTTTCATTGTTATGTAGTAATAACAATCTATTCCTTCTTGTAATTGACTTCTGAAAGCTTAGTGTCACAAATGTCACACCTCTAATGGCTCACAAACACCAAGAGCAAGAGGATGACTTAGGATAAGAGAAGGAGGCACCAACATTCATCCAATAACCCTAATGAATGCTTAGCCATGTTTTTGGTGCCCTAGGGGTCTTTAAATATGTGAGGCTATTAGGGTTTTGAACTAGGAAAACCTAATCTGACTGCTTAGGCCCTAAGCAGCCCATGGACTCCTCCTTTAGAGGCCTTAGACGAATTCTAATGGGTTTCCCCATAGATTTCGTCCACTTCATCCTCTATGGAGTCCATTAGCCCAATATCCAACTATCATACAATTGACAGTTCTAGTCCCCTTTATTCAATTAATGTCTTTTAGCCACAAAATTAATTTCTTAATTAATTCTTGACTAATATTAATTAAATAATATGATTTCTCTCTTAATATATTATTCATATAATATATTAATAAATCATAATTAATCTCTTTCTTCATAAATCATCCTATCAAGTTGCTTTGGTGAAGGCAACCCAAAAGGACCATGCTCGCCATCGGGTCAAGTACATACCAAAATAGTTATGGGCTTAGACACTAATCCAACAGTCTCCCACTTGGATAAGTCTAATAACTATTCTACGTATGACTTCAGATCCTGATCAGCAATCGTAACTTTCAAAAGCCGCTGTCAACTCTGATCTTATCAGATACGCGTCCTTTAGATAAGGGATCATATATTCCTCCATTCTAGATATCGTATAGATGTGAGACATGGATTGAAATCATTCTCTCAATCTATGTGTTGTTTCCTGATTTCCGATTTATGACGACTGACTAATTGAACAAATCAAATCAGTCCTGGCCCGGCCGAGCACTTTCCTTTGTCATCACTAAATCATCGAGGGGCCCACAGATATCGCTTTTATCCTACATTGGGTAAAAGGAACGGATAAACTTCGACTCAATGCTCGCTTGTACTCACTCACCGAATTACACACAACAATATGTTTTATAACACCAAGTTACTGGTGCGTTTACATATTATCAATGTGCAACCGACTCGCAAGATACAACTTACACATCTCGGTTTCAAGAATATAATATATTATCGTCTCAGCAATCACTCGTGATAAAATCCATGAAGCGATCCAAGTGAGCGTGAGTTTAATCCAATGCTCAAATCATATTCATAAGCACTCATGAACGTTGCAGCAAACCTTTACTATGTCTAATACACTTTCGATAATCTACAACCTATTCATGACAATCTTCTTTCATACCTACTTCCAAAGTATGAGCGACTGTGGAACGTTCGAATAATCTTATTATTCAGGAAGTCAAAACATGCAAAGTGAAACACAATAATAATCGAATCCAATATGGCCCCAAACTTTTGAGTATAAATAAAACTCCTTTTATTTAGTCACCATATTGATTACAGATTATTCATTGTATAATGTTTCGAGTAATCAACTTATTACTTGAACTATAACAATAATTGTCCCATGCTCTTAGCATGCACACTATGTTTTCCTATGGTCCTTACATTGTGAAATAGATCTATTGAGAACATTTTCAACAAAACTCATTTCACAATTCCTAATCCTTATCAATTAGTGTAAGATTACAAAATTCTCGCCACTACTAGAATATGTTAGATTCTTACACTTTATGTAACGGTCCTTTCGTAATGTCACGGCACAAAAGTCTCCAAGACTCGGCCAATGAAATTACAAAATGCTCTATTGGAGATTGTTACAAGACAATTCCATAGATGTGAAGTCTCACATTCAAAGTACATTCCTTTGAACATCCTTCTTGCATAAAAGTTTCTAATATAGACATAAACTCTTAACGTCCAACTCCCAATATGGAAACATTTCCATATTTTCCATATGACAACTCATTTTAAATAGAATCTTATTTATTCATAATAATGTTAATATTGCTCATCCATGACTATACTTCTAACTGTCCATAAGTGACCAATCCTTGGCGAACCTCAGATTATCCTTGACAGTTGTTTAACTAATTCAGTCAAATCCGATTCTAGTCCTCTTTCCCTCTTAATGCCCTAGGCATTTGGAAAATTTTAGAACGGTCGAATATTACATCATATGCAATCGATCCTATACCCGAAGTGTATGGGATACGATTCATAATGAGAAACGTGATACTTTACCAGTTTCTTGCTATAATATTGTCATAATATTTCTATTTGACGTGTTCTCAAAATTCGAACTATGAACAGGGATGTCGTAATCATAATCGAACTTTGAGAATGCAAATAATAAATATATCCTTGACTAAATTCAATTAAAATTTCTCGATCTAAGCTTTTAGATTGGAAACGAAGTATAACATTCTCTCCCTTAATTATAGCAAAAACAACTTTTCAACCCCTGCAATTTTGCAAAGTGAAACTTTTGTTTTTCTATAATTAATATTGCTAACTTTCAATAATAATCATGCTCCCACTAACATGATGATTATATCCATACCATCATAACATTTATGCTCCCATTAGCTTTGACACGTATTCAGAAAACAGTTGGACTTCTAAAAGACAATACTAATTGACTTCCAAAGTTCATATTTCCAATACTATGTGCTTCGATAAGCCTTTATCTAAGCTTCTCAAACTCACACACC
This sequence comes from Lactuca virosa, assembly GCF_052849685.1. Taxonomy (NCBI): domain Eukaryota; kingdom Viridiplantae; phylum Streptophyta; class Magnoliopsida; order Asterales; family Asteraceae; genus Lactuca; species Lactuca virosa. The sequence continues at coordinate 192,376,617 of NC_136431.1, forward strand.
TTTCCTTAGACAGCTCACATGTGTGTCTAAACTAATTCAGAACTTATATTACTAAGTCCCAAATGTTCAGACTAATTGCCAAATCTCACAATTCGAACTATGAAGAGGGATGTCGTAATCATAATCGAATTTGAGAATGCAATTTACATAATCGCTATCTCCTTAAAATCTCTCTTAGTGAAAGTGTTTCCTCACAATCATTTGCATGAAGGAGAGAAACCTTATGACACTTAGATTTTATGGTGCATGTGTTCCTATCCATGCAAATTTGTCTTAAGCATAATCGTAAGATTTTATGGTGCATGTGTTCCTATCCTTACAGAACCTGTTCATTCTTAATTTCTTGCCATCAAGGGTCCCACCATTGCTTCGAAGTTATTTAGCAGCTCACCTATGCCAGTCAATGTACTTTCATTGATCAAGGTGTTTGCCCTTATGCATTCAATTGAGAACTCGTAGAACTCATATGCATAATCACTCATCTGGATTGGCACAGAAATAAAATTTTTGTCAACACGATAGGTTACAATCCTCAAGTCGTGTGCTAGTGTTTAATAGGTTTACTTTTTGATTTGTTCTTGAAACTTTTCAAGATCTTTAGACTCCCACTGACCTCTTGACATATAAGATTCTCTTATCAAAAAACATTTCTTGACAAAACAAATATTCAAGAGTCAGTGTATGTCTTTATCAAGACAAACCTACACACAATTTGGTACTAGTTGGTCTTTGTCTTATCCAAGACATCACAACTTACCAAAATGTGCTTGTGTAAGAACATTCCTACTTAAGATAATCTCAATAAATTCACAATCTTGGAGTATGACTCTAAGAATTGATTTTGGTATGAAGTACGATTCATCTTATTGACTTAACCATTTCAACAATTCCCATTCCCCTTCTTAGCCATACTAATACACCAAGATGTCCTTAGAGGATGAATTGTAATATGGTTCTTATAATCTTTAAGACGATCATAAAACACGATACAAAAGTACTCTCCCTTCTTCTTATATTGGAGAACCTTTTATCTTTCTGCCTAATTGTTTCTTCTTATTCGTTCTGCCATTCATTGAAACTTTTCAATGATTCATAATTACACTTAATCTTGTAAGCATAATCACGTTTACTAGACTTCTAGTAAATCATGACGAATAATCTTATTTGTTATTTATGGTGGACTTAACCAGTGCACAACATTGTGAATTCGATCTCCTAGTCCTTCACTTGACTCTTTGTCAATGAATTAGCCTTTAAAATTTCTAAGTACCAAGATTTCCATACATCACACGATTCAAATCATATGATTCCAAGCTTCTGTCCAATTGAAACTTGGGTGATGGGAATCTTTCCTTACTTAGAAAATTACGACGCTACCATAAATTACATAACTAAGAATCAGATCCACTTAATATTGCTTATAATAGAAACACACAAACATCAATTTTTCACAATTGCCATTGCAAGGAAATATAAATAAGATAAATCAAAATTTATTTTATTGCGGAAAAAAATATATCCTTACAATGCAAACAAAAACTATGCTATTACGTATTCCTAAGCAATCCATCATAACTCTAAGCCGCAGCTCAAAAATCCGATCATTGAATCCATGCGATCGTAATCCATTTCTTCGCAATCAGACTTAGCTCGCTCCTTCCTTTAAGCTTCCTTCCTTTTCTTCGATCCTTCAAAACATCAAAATGTAATCTTATCACATCATGTATTAAGAATCTCCAAATAGGAACTTAATGGAGTTAGATAGTGGATTTTACCTGAAGCAGAGTCATACATCTTGACTCTCCTATCTCTTAGATCTCTCAAGTAGTCAGGGCAGCTTCGTAACCAATGCCCCTTCTTTTGGCAGTAGAAACTTATGGACTCTCTGGAATGGCAAACCCAACATGGCACACGGGAGTATATCAGACTCAGCCTTTCTCTTGCATAGAGAAAACTTTTCTGGACTTCCAATGTTACCATTGCCCATAGAGGGTTGGGATATTGATTTACCAGACAAATTTGCTGACCAGTGCGCCAATTCATTTATGATTCAGCAGAAATAAGCAAATAAGTCAAATCAATAAGGGTCATGTCGTGGTCCATCATATAGTACTCTCTAACGAACTTACCATATAATTCGGGAAGTGACTGAAGAACCAAGTCAACAGCCAACTTCCTTTAAACATCGACACCCAACAATCCCAATCTATCAATATGTAACCTTTTATCCAAGACATGAGCACATAGACTTTCCATTTTCGTGGCTTTTGCCAATAGGGCTTGAGTGACCTTGAACTTTTCAAGTCTTCGAACACGTGGGTCAGGGAGAATTATTAGAGGAGGTGGAGGAAATGAAGCATGATTTCCATTTCCACAATACAATCATGGAACATCATCTTCACGTGGAAAACGTTTTCCAACGGTTTACGAAGACCATAGTTGTCAGACTTTGACATCTATGAAACGGGAGAAATTTCAAGTTTAGTTGATTGAGTCCTTAATAAAACACCCAAATGAGATATTAAGGCTAGGACCCAACACAATATCCTACAAATTCGAAGAGGGACGCCGTAATCCAACTTACAGAACATTTGAAGGTAGGTAAATGACGATTGACCAATTTCCACCATGAAAAATGAAAAGAAGGTTAAGTTTTAAATGAATTGAAACTCCTAGATCTTTTGAGATTCATTAAACTTTTCAATGTCATGTTTAATCTTGATTATTCCCTTCATTTGTGACTGGGATGCCGAGGATCACAAATATGGTGTGAATAACCATGCGAATGTACGTGGTGCCCTCAATGTTACAGTCACCTAATCGACGTGCCGGTTAACCACACACGCTCCATCGATCTATGACAAACATTGAGTCACCCTTCGCTACCAATGCCAAACCCAACTTAGTGTGCATGTTAACCACACACGCTCCGCTAATTGTTTCGACAAGGGTACAAAGTGTAATTCCATGGAATTGCATCGATTTCACTTTTTCCTAAAGTAACTAAGATTGGGAATTTTGTAAAAACATTTAGTTACTTTATTCATTATACTTTTAATGAGGAGAGGGTTTGCCCTATCCTACCCGTTCGGCTAACGACCCTCCACCAATCAAGGAAGCGGTGGGTGAGAGTGGACACCCATTAAACGACCATTTTATAGGCCATAACCTTATACCCCCCCCCCCCCCTTATAGATTGGTTTCGTGAATGAGGCCTACTAACGGTAAGACTAGCAGTTTAAGTTATACATATATAATATTAGACTTTTAATGTTATAAATAGTATAGGGTGCATTTTACACTTTTAAAATACTAGGTGGTTTAATTTTATAAATTACACTTTTAATTAAATTAAATATAAACCATATCATTTTGGATTTATTAACTCTCTTTTAATTATACCTTTAATTAACTTAATAAAACCATGAGGATGTAATTTGAACTTTTTCAAAACTAGCGTTTTAGAATTAAAAATTTCAAAAATCAAACTTTTAATCAAAAAATATAAATTCCAAAACTTGAGGGCAAGTTTTGAAACATTTCAAAACATTTAGGTTTAGAATTTAAATATTTCAAAATTAAACTTTTAACCAAAAATTTAAATTCCAAAACTTGAGGGCAAGTTTTGAAACTTTTCAAAACTATCTAGATCAAATTACAAATAATTAAAATTAATCAAATAATTGGTAATTGTCTAAATTTGACCTAATTAAATTTCTAACTAAATAAATCAAAACAAAAATTACAAATAATTAATATTTATCTTATAAAATAAGTAATTATCTTAATTTTGACAATTATCTATTATTTTGGTAAGGATAATCACCCCAAATTAATAAAAATCGGATTTAATCAATAAAAAACATTTTTGGTAATTATCCCACAGCAAAATACGTCAAAATCCCGAAAAATCTCGAATCTGATACTCCGACTCGTCGAGTTGCCTATGAACTCGGCGAGTCCAGCCTCCAGATCCAAGAAATTTCGACTTTTAGTTTTGAATAATTATCTATAGCATCAAATACATCAAACAAATAGCCTAGGCTCAGATACCACTGATGGGTTTTGAGCACTACAACAATCCTATGGTGTACATGCAAACCCTAAAGATTTGGATCTTGTTTGTCTAATGAACATGCAATAATCATCCAAAGCCATAAACCCTAGGTCTAGCATGTGATAATCGATATTAACATAAGAATAGGGTTTAGATCTTACCTTTCATTGTTATGTAGTAATAACAATCTATTCCTTCTTGTAATTGACTTCTGAAAGCTTAGTGTCATAAATGTCACACCTCTAATGGCTCACAAACACCAAGAGCAAGAGGATGACTTAGGAGAAGAGAAGGAGGCACCAAAATTCGTCCAATAATCCTAAGGAATGCTTAGCCACGTTTTTGGTGCCCTAGGGGTCTTTAAATATGTGAGGCTATTAGGGTTTTGAACTTGGAAAACCTAATCTCACTGCTTAGGCCCTAAGCAGCCCATGGACTCCTCCTTTAGAGGCCTTGGACGAATTCTAATGGGTTTCCCCATAGATTTCGTCCACTCCATCCTCTATGGAGTCCATTAGCCCAATATCCAACTATCACACAATTGACAGTTCTAGTCCCCTTTATTTAATTAATGTCTTTTAGCCACAAAATTAATTTCTTAATTTGTTATTGACTAATATTAATTAAATAATATGATTTCTCTCTTAATATATTATTCATATAATATATTAATAAATCATAATTAATCTCTTTCTCCATAAATCATCCTATCAAGTTGCTTTGGTGAAGGCAACCCAAAAGAACCAAGTTCGCAATCGGGTCAAGTACATACCAAAATAGTTATGGGCTTAGACACTAATCCAACAGTTGCATATGTCGACATATTGGCGGTTGGGTTGAGGCGGGAGGCCAACAAACCCTGAATGGTGGGGTTGAGGTGGTACTGCTTCATACTGTAGACCAACAAACCCGGGATGGTTGGGTTAAGGTAATATGCCAACGAACCTTGGATGGTTGGGTTGAGACATTATGTTAGCAAACCCTGGATGGTTGGGCTGAGGCAATATGCCAACAAATCCTGGATGGTTGGGTTGAGGCCACGGTCCAAGAAACCCTATATTCATGTATTGTAATTATTATTGTATTATTGTGTGGGGTATTTTGAGGGAAACTGACTATGCTTCGTGCTTACGGTTTATGTTTAAATTTTTTTTCAGGTACATCTGGTTTCAAAAGGAAGAGCCCGACTTGATCGCACTGCATCCCATGGAGAATTATTTTGCACTGATTCTTTATGACTCTACTTTGATGTTTTGAGAATAATTTTACTCTGATTGTCTTTTAGGATAATGAATGAATGGTTTTGACTTATTAAAAAGGAAAATTTACTCGGTGTTTTTAGGATGTTACAAGTTGGTATCAGAGCCTTGGTATGAGGGATTTGGGAACACTCTCGGGTGTGTCTGAATGCAAAATGAGGATTTCTAAAATCTTTTAAAAGAAAATGATTTTCTAAAAAGTTTTCTATGAAAAAAGAGGTAAGATGCATGCAATCATTCAAGCTCAAGTAAGTATTTCCCAAAATACCCATTCATGTGTTACGCTTATTGTTCTGGAATTAGTATATAAGAATTGAATGCTAGATTAGGGCTAGGGTCTACTCAGGATTGCATGATAGAATGCTACAAGAGATGCCTTTATATGCCTGTTGGTTGAGCTTTTAGAACTGCATGCTAGTATTGATTTCAGATTGATGGATTGAATGGCCTGATTAAGCGAGGCACTGGTTAGATTACTCAATGCTTGAATGTTGGTTGCTTTGTGCTTTTAGGGACCTCTAATAATATCGGCTAACTATTAATCGAATACGTTAGGTTACAAGTTGCGAGGATTAGATAATTTTAGAAGGTTAGGTTTAACTCTATTGCGCAGATCTTGTTTGAATCCAACCATTATAGTGTGAGACCTTTCAGTCGAAGAATTATCTAGTGCTTGAAGCATGTAATTGTATCCATGATGTATATAGAAGATATTAGAGGGAATATCGTTTACAGTTGATGGTAGAGAGTGGTGTGAAGGGAACCTTAGGACAGCCTAGGAAGAATGTTAGAAAGTGCTTGTGTGATCATATCGAAAGAAGGATCCTAAAAGGAGAAACTAGGAGGATTAGCAGTGTGTACTCATCTGAGGGTGGGTATTTGTGGTTTGATCGAATGGTAGTGTACATGAGTAATTACTTAGAGGATCCAGAAAGATTCTTGAGGAAAGTACGGATATGTGTGGAAGGTAGTATTGGGCCAGTACTAATGAAAGCATAGGGTCCATACTCGAATCTAGGAAATTTTTGGGGATTCTAAGGAGCTGCTTGGGGGTAGACAACATGGTTTGTCACTATGATTCATTGCAGAGTGTTCCCGTCTTTTTCGTCCTTTCGGTTTTGGTTATTCGGAATGAGGAATGGGTCTGGTGATTATTTGGGCATTAGAGGTCATGTCAGTATGGGTATAAATGATGTAGACCTAGGTGAGTTAGTTGATTTTGGAGGTCTCAAGGGCCTTGCTCAAGGTTGTAACAGTTGTGTCGCGGGACTCAAGAAGGAAGCGATTGTGACGATCGGCTTGAGGATTGCAGCCAGATGCTGAGTGATTGGCAGATGGATTGGGATGTCATCATCTACTATGGGGTTATGTTCTTCCAGCTTTCGTGTTCGAAGGGAAGATAGGGCATACATGTGATTTTCAGATTTGGGATGTAGACCCATCATGGGGCTAGATGGTTGTGGTTTTTGGCAGCAAGTATGGCAGTGTGCGAATGCACAAGCGGATTCTTGTGGTATGGTTGCCTTGAGATGGGATCAAGGTCCTGCTTTCTTTGAATTTAATAAGGCTAGGTTCTAGTTGATTGTTTCAAGTGATCAAGGGAGGTGAATTGGGAACGACAACTTTTGTTGTCACTAATGTACCCTGACTAAGAAAATGATTCCTTATGTATTTATGAATGATTCTCACGATGTATTGATGGTTGGGGATTTGTACCAAGGTCTGGTGTAATCCATTTGTTTCTAGATAGGGAATCGGTGCTATGAATGGACTATCAGAAGTATTACTTGTGCATTTGTCTGGGATTCTTGATGTTAAAGGCGATTCTTATTGGGAAGTTTCCCAGGTCTCCATATGAGATTTAGAATCTCTTTGAGTTTGCTTTGTCTTTATTTGTAAGATCATCTTGTGTTATGTTATATATTCCAAGAGTCAGGGATGGTATATACGTGTTTGATACGGTTTTAGATATGGTTTGTTTCCAATTCCAGTTGGTGGTAGTTCAAACCCTAAGTAGAGGGAAAAATAGGTATTTTGCTTGGAGGATCATTGAGCTGTTCGAGTTTATGGCTTAGGAATAATGGGTCACAATAATCTACGATTTGGGTATGCGTGACTTTGAATCAAGATTTGGTCGAGACGAGGGTGCAGACCAAGTTGCCATCAAATGTATGTGCTTAGGAATGTATGAGAGGTCTTCACGGCAGGAAGCTATCAGAAAAGGAGATTATTGCAGATAGTGGTTCCTTTTGGAAATGCCAATGAGTAGGTCAAGAGGCATTGGGTCTCCCATCTTGAGTATCGGTTGTTGAGGGATTTGTTAGCTCATTATATGAATTGCTATCTATAGTCTAGGATGAGTAGTTTATGAGCTATTAACCAACTTCAGCTTTTGGTATGTGTATTTCCACAAGGGATTTGTTTAGTAGTGTATTGGATCAGTGGATTAGTTGTCAATGCATTCTCGATCGTGGGCCATTTTGTTCATCATCAAGGGCTGAGCGTTTTCGAAAGTTTTGAGTTGTATACATGGAAGTTCAAGGGAAGCATCAACCTATCATCAAAATATGTACATTGTACCTTTTGATTTATGGGTATGGTACCCTCAGTTGTTGGTTATGGAAGTATTGTTCATAGTATGTTTGGGTTTGGCAGCTGTCCTTGGTTATTGGGAGTTCGGATGTTGGAGCGGTATTGTTTACTTTTTCAGGTGTGGCTATGGATCTATTCATATTCTAATTTTGGCATATCGCATCGGCAGGGTTGGTATTTGGATTGATCTGACCAGGGCTTTAGCAGCATTTTTGGATAACTTTGGAAGTTTTAACGAGCTAGTTACATATTAGTGGAACCTGTTCAGTTTCAATCAAGGTGTGGGATCTTGTTTTAGTCATTCATGAGGATGTTTCTCTTAATGGTAGAGGTTCGTCATTTCGTTAGATCTACTGAACTACTAGAAAAACAACCTTTTACGACGCGCAATGCGTGTCGTTAAACGCTCAGACGACGTGCAAATGCGTGTCAAGGAAGGCCCTGTCATAACGAGAGACGACACGCTTTTGCGCGTCGTCTATAGACGACGCACATTTACGACGCGCATTTATGACACACATTTACGATGCGCATTGATGACGTGCAATGCGTATCAAGGAAGCCCTTGTCATAAAGGAAGACGACACGCATTTGCGTGTCGTAACCTTACGACACACGTTTAGGACACGTATTGCGTATCATTAAAGCCCCTGTCATAAATAAAGATGAAACGCATTTGCGTGTCATAAAATTCAGTAACCATTTACGATATACATTTACGACGCGTGTTTAAGATACTCATTTACGCATAATACAAAAATATGGAAACAAATATATACCAAAACAATCAATTTCATCCATAACATCATGTCAAAAAATTGTAATACATTGGTATTATGGGGATCCGATTGTACATTGTTATTAAGAGGTTTTCCCTAACTATATCACCTAATACTACATTGCTATTAAGGAACACCTTCTTGTTTCTACTTCTTATTATTATGCTTCTGTTTCCACATGGTACCTATTTTCCATGCAGTAGTACCCCCTTAACCAATAACATCCAAGCTTTCCTTCTTCACAGTATCAAATATTAAGCATAAGGAAGTCGATTTGTCAAGTCCACACATCTTCCATGCAGTAGTACCCCATTGACCATGATTTGGACCTAAGAACATGGATATACAAAGATACAAATAATATTTAATAACATTGTCCCAAATATAAAACAAAAACAAAAATTAATATTTGTTGAAGCTTACTCACTTTGGGCCAAACGTAATTGTGACAGCTGAGTAAAAAAGATCATAATAGAGTGAGCCCACCTTAGCTTTCTCTACCCGTTAACATACAATCTTTCTTGGCAAAAAGATCACTCACTACTCGAAAGTTAGAAAAAAAAGTTGATGTAGTTTAAATTTTGAGAATATAACATAAGGAGAATCTAAAATAGACCTATAGAATTCCATACCTTTACCATAACATCATATATGTAGTTTTTCATGTCATCCTGTTGTTCAACAGGTAATACATATGTTTGTGAGATGTAGTAATCTTGTAATGGGAACAAATGGTTGTGAGATGCATATCCCAGAAGATAGAGATAATTACCTGTAAAGAAAAGAATTTGGTGTCCAGGCTCTGTCATCGGATCTTTGGATGATGGTTTCACTGCATGATTTGTAGCTGTTTGTGTATCCTCCTCTTAAGTAAGTTGTAGCGGATTCTGAACTAACATCTGGTGACACAAAACCAGTGCAAACCCCACGGGGGGTATTATACATGATGATGAAGATGAACATACCGACTCTCTGTTCCAATGAACCATGTCATGTGAACAAATCACCAATTCACGCTGCAATACAATAACACAATCTCATTAGTTAGTGTATGTGTGTATGTATAAGCAGCAAACAATGTGGCTTTACCTTCAATTTCTCACGATTGATGATTCTTTCACAGATGAGACGTAATCTCTCCAATTCAACCTGCGAGACGATTTTTTTTAAATCACGATTTTGAATTCAAATAATGTATTTTATAAACAACAGTGTAACTTACCTTGACTTTCTTGAGGGAATTCCATTCTTCAACTCCATGTTTTTGAGTCTCGGCCTAGAATAAACAACAAATAAGGTATACTTAGAAACTAGTATAAAAAAAAGAAATAGAATAACAAGAAGGTCGACATTGATTGATATTATGGTAAATATTAATAATAATAATATATTATTACCTTTGTTCTCTCTATATGGCTGTGCTTCTCACAATAAGCCTTGTGTTGTATTTTTCCACCACTAGTTCTCACGTTCATGAAGAAGCCAACACTTTTGCACAAGTAGGATGAAATGTGCTTTGACAGTGACCATAATTTCACTATAGGATACAATTAATAAATAAAAATAAAGTTGAATAAAAAAGAAAAAAGAAAAAATGAGAGAGAAAAAACTTGTATTAATCTCACCAACGTTTATACAGGCGCCAACTTTGCGGCTGCAAACAAGGCAAACATCGTTCCCTCTGGAGATTGTCTCCTGGCATTGTCACGTGACATGAACATAAGACAACACAAATTATAATATCTAGGGACTAAATGCAAAATACTTTCATTTATTTGTGAATCTTAGCAATCTGCTTTTGTTTCTTCCTATTGCAACATTTTACTTTCAAACCTTTTCCTATTAAGAAATTTTTCTTTGGAATGTTAACCCAATTTCTATGTTGCTATTTCTTGCATTATACTAGTCACATTCAGCAGGACCTTTATTCACTTGAAAAGTGCACTAGTTTCCTCTAAATAAACATTTATTATACACTAGACATACCATGCCCTGAATGGGTTTCAGCTGCCCCCTTCTGAATGTTGATTCCAGAACCCACTACACCACAAAATCAGAAAAAAAAATCTATATATTAATTACCATAATAGAAGAGGAACATAAGTAAGAATCATAATCAAAGAATATTACCTCAGCACAGAAGGCATGGATCCATTGACCATCAGTTGACTTCCTAAAATCACCAGTAGTGCCACCACATCAGCAACATTCCGCCACACGAGACAGCTTCTTTGAGTAACTGAAAGATAGGACCCCCCCTGCTTTTAGAAGACGATGAATCTTCACATAACTCACAAAACCATGGACTCGTAGAATCTTTCACACTACGATAACAAGCTATGTGAACTGCAACCTGTTACCAGATAAAATATTTAAATACAGTTAGGAGGTTAAAAAGGGAAATATAGAAAAAAGATTAAAACTATTCATTTATGGTATTTAAGGTTAAGCTAACCTTGCAACTAGAACATATAATAACTAGATTCAAAACTGTTTCCTCCCGTCTACAAACGTCACAAACCCTAGAATGCCCTTTGTAATCTAAAGTTGATGGTGAAGAATCAATGTTCATTTCAGGTGGGGTCCATGTTACAGACAATTTTGGGTGTGTTTCTTTTGGTTGTGCATGAACTGCAGATCTTCCTCCAAAAGCTTTTATCTTCAACTTATTCTAAACACAACATAAGAATCATTTCATTAAGACAACAAATCATTGAAAGTACATGTAACAACCGAAAATTTCAAGAAAATTTAAACTTTTAAATTCACATCAAATTCGTAAAACATTACAACTTTGTTTTCATAATATTATTTATCAGAGTATATCCTAGAAACATAAACATAAAGTAAGGAGCTGTACGATCATGCCTTCGCCTTGCCGCGATCCCCTGATGTACCTGAAACAATAAACTGAAACTGTAAGCCCGAAAGCTTAGTGAGTTACCCCCAAAATACCGATACACATACAGTCCACACAATCATATCGTAATAAACTGAACAGAACATCACATAACGGGTCCACAACCCTACAGACTGTAATACCCACGAGCCCACAGTCCGAGTCTCCCTCAGCCCGTAACTAGAATGCTCCCGAGCCCACAGTACAAGTTTCCCTTAGCCCGTAAATGGAATGCTCCTAGGGTTTGTTGGCTACCGCACGAAGCAGTACAACCTCAACCCATCCCATATAACAAACACATAAATCATAAGAATCGAGCATGCCATAATCATATAACATAACCGGTAGTCCTACAGACCTACCTAACATGCATATCTACTAGCATGTAATACTAAGTCATACTCAGCATCTAACACAACTCAAGATAACATATCAAATGGGTTGGCCTTGGTGCCTTAGACCCCTTATAGTGAGGATAACTCACCTCGCAACTGTCGTCTGAAACTAGAAAGCTCGACTCTCGGATCACCCACGCGAACTCCCCCACCTATAGCTACCATAAAACCCTTTTCATAAGTTTCCAAATTACCAAAATACCCTCAGAAGTCAACTGGTCAACTATTGGTCAAAGTCAAAGTCCACAGTCAAAGTCAACAGTCCATGTTGACTCGACTCGTCGAGTGTAGTTCACCGACTCGTCGAGTCCTTCCTGAACTTGAGAAGTTGTGAAATCCTTGATTGGCTCGTCGAATTCCCTTCTAACTCGCCGAGTTCATACGTGTCCAAGAATTAGGAGAAACCCTAGCCAACTCGCCGAATCTTCGAACGACTCGTCGAGTTCAAGGCAATCTTCAACGGACTCGCCGAGGTTGTTCATCAACTCGACAAGTTCATGACCATCTTCAAATGACTCGCCGAGTTGACTATGCAACTCGTCGAGTCCTTGCAGACCTTCATCCATGCAGACACTTTTTAAGCCATGCCAAGGTTCCAGATTATAGATCCAAGCTTCTAAGGCATGTTTATCACGTAAAGTTGCAAACTTTACACGCATGCAAGGCCCTAAAGGCTCTAAATGACTAATCTAAGCTTCTAATGGAGCTTCACACCTTAGGAGAGTCTCATCCTTGCACGAGCTGGAAACTTTATGGACTTAGGACTCAAAAAAGGTTCAGATCTGAAGTTTCAACTTCAGATCTAGCTCCCATACCCAAAATTCCTTCCTGAATAACTAAAGAAAGCCCTAGTTCTCTCATATGAATGATTCTAGAAGAAAAGAGATTAAGGTAACATCTTATTACCTTCAAGATGTGCCCAAACTGAAGTAAACTCTGGATCCACACAAAATCCTTGATGCTAGCCTCTTGATCTACAAGTTTCCTTCACAAAAGTCACCTCTTAAAGCTCCAAAACACTCTCCAAGCTCTCACTCACGGGAATTAGGGTTTCTGGCACTCAAGGGGTGATAGAGGACAGTGGGAGGCGCTAATGGTCCAATATATAGGGTGCAAAAACCCTGAAAATTAGGGTTTCCACTGCCAGCTCCTACTCGTCGAGTCCCCTATGCCGACTCGACGAGTCATTCATTAACTGACATGTCCTGGCCTGTTGCTACTCGACGAGTCGTAGCGTCAACTCGTCGAGTAGACCTTAAACATGAAATCTAAATGGAAAATTAATGATACCTGACGGTTGGGATGTTACAATTCTCCCCCACTTGACTTAGACTTCGTCCTCAAAGTCTGCTGTAGCGAATAACCCCGGGTAATGCTCCCGCATCTCAGCCTCCGACTCCCATGTCCACTCGGATCCCCTTCGATGTTCCCATTGTATCTTCACCAACAGAACCTCCTTGTTGCGCATGATTTTCACTTTCTTTTCCAAGACGCCAATCGGCCTCTCAACATAATCCAGGCGCTCATCAACCTGAATGTCATCCAGTGGCACCACTGCCTCCTGGTCCATAATGCACTTTCACAATTGCGAAACGTGAAAGGTGTTGTGAATCCGGCTGAGTTCATCGGGTAGTTCCAGCCGGTACGCCACTTTACCAATCCTGGCGATGACCCTGAACGGCCCAAAATAGTGAGGGCCCAATTTTCCCCGCTTCCTGAAGCGGATCACACCCTTCCAGGGCGAGACCTTCAGGAGTACCATGTCACCGACCTGAAACTCTAACTCGGATCGGCGCCGGTCGGTGTAACTCTTCTGCCGACTCTGAGCGATCTGCAGCCGCTGCCTAATCTGGTGAATCTTCTCGTTAGTCTGCAAGACCACCTCCGTCCGACCCATCACCCTGTGACCAACCTCACCCCAACAAACCGGGGTGCGGCATCTCCGCCCATACAACAGTTCGACCGGCGGGGCGCCAATGCTGGAATGAAAGTTGTTGTTGTAGGCGAACTCTGCAAGCGTTAGGTGGGAATCCCAGCTCCCACCGAAATCAATGACACACACCCTCAACATATCCTCGAGGGTCTGAATGGTCCGCTCGCTCTGACCATCATTCTGCGGATGGAATGTTGTGCTGAAGTGCAACCGCGTGCCCAGCTTCTCGTGATACTTCTGCCAGAAGCGGGTGGTAAACCTGACATCCCGAACAGAGACAATGGTAACGGGAACCCCATGGCGAGACACGATCTCGCGAACGTACACGTCGGCCAATTTTTCGGCCGATGAGCTCTCCCGTATGGCCAAGAAATGGGCACTCTTGGTCAATCGATCCACGATGACCCATATAGCATCAAACCCCTTCGCCGTCCTCGGCAACTTGGTAATAAAATCCATCGTGATCTGTTCCCATTTCCACATGGGAATCTCCAGGGGCTGCAGCTTGCCATGCGGCTTCTGATGCTTGGCCTTGACCATCCTACAGGTCAAGCACCTCTCGACGTACCAAGCGATTTCTCGCTTCATGCACGGCCACCAATAGCTCAAACTCAAATCTCGGTACATCTTGGTGGCCCCCGAGTGAATAGAAAAATGAGACTTATGAGCCTCCTCCATGACCGTCTGCCTGACCCCACCAGACATCGGGACCCATACCCGACTGCATCGGGTCAATAACCCCCGGCTATCCTGCATAAACCGGGCATGCTCACCCTTGATCCTCTTCAGCTTCCAATTCTACGGTCGCATGCCCTCAACCTGGGCATCCCTAATCAAACTCACAAGCGGAGTGTCTACTGCTATCCTCATACATACCGATGGGGCGGAAGACCCAGGTGACTTGCGGCTCAGAGCATCCGCAACCACATTCGCTTTACCAGGGTGGTAAAGGATCTCGCAGTCGTAGTCCTTGACTACATCCAGCCACCTGCGTTGCCTTATGTTCAGGTTTGGCTGATCCATGATATGTCTCAAGCTCTTGTGGTCCGTGTATATGGTGCAACGGACCCCGTAAAGGTAATGTCTCCATATCTTAAGGGCGAACACCACCGCCCCTAGCTCCAGGGCATGCGTAGGGTATCTTGTCTCGTACGGCTTCAATTGTCGCGACGCATAAGCTATCACTCGTCCTATCTGCATGAGGACCGCCCATAACCATGTGATGGATGCATCACAAAACACCACAAAATCCTCAACTCCCTCGAGGAGTGTCAAGACAGGGGCCTCGCACAACTGCTGTCGGAGAGTCTCAAACACCCTCTGCTGCTCAGGGCCCCACCGGAATTCCACCCCTTCCTCGTTAGACGAGTGAGGGGTACCGCAATCTTGGACAAGTCCTGTATGAATCTTCGGTAGTACCCTGCCAATCCCAAGAAGCTCCTGATGTCTGAGGGAGATTTCGGAACCTCCCACTTCATAATTGCCTCGATTTTGGCCGGATCGACCAAAATCCCCTCTTGATTAACGAGATGTCCGAGGAACTGGACCTCTCGTAGCCAAAACTCACACTTCGAGAACTTGACGTACATTGGTTCTCGTCTCAGAACTCCCAACAACTCTCGCAGATGCTCCTCATGCTGCTCTCGGGTCTTGGAATACACCAAGATATCATATATAAACACTATGACCGAGCGATCGAGGATCGGTCTGCAGACCCGATTCATCAGGTCCATGAACACTGCTGGCGCATTGGTGAGCCCAAACGGCATCACCACAAACTTATAATGTCCATAACGAGTTCGGAATGTGGTCTTCTCCACGTCCTCCTCTCTGACCCTGACCTAATGATACCCAGACCTCAAGTCTATCTTGGAAAACCAAGATGTGCCATGCAACTTATCGAAGAGATCGTCTATCCTCGGGAGTGGGTAACGGTTGTTCACCATTAACTTGTTCAACTCCCGGTAGTCAATGCACATCCGGTGCGAACCGTCCTTCTTCCGGACAAAAAGAATCGGTGCTCCCCATGGAGAACTGCTAGGTCGAATGAACTACTTGCCCAACAGTTCTTGTAGCTGTGACGACAGCTCCTGCATCTCTGGTGGTGCCAATCGGTACGGCGCCTTAGCGATAGGGGCCGCACCTGGCACCAGGTCGATCCTGAACTCGACCTGTCTCTCCGGAGGTACTCCGGGTAATTCCTCTGGGAATACATCAGCAAACTCTCTAACTACCGGGACCTCTAAAACTGATGTCTGATCTCTCACCCGTGTATCTACGACATACGCTAGATAACCCACACACTTTGCTGAAAGTACTGCCGAGCCCTGGCAGCTGAATAAAACCCTGATCCCATACAGGTGCCTTCGCCATATACAATCAGTTCTCCCTCACTTGGGGTTCGAACTACCACTCGCTGGCCCTCGCAATCAGTCATAGCACTGAACCGACTGAGCCAATCCATGCCTACAATCACGCACACCTCCCCCATGGGGATCAGAATCAAATCTATCGGAAAGGACACCCGGAAAATCTCCAAATCACACCCTCGATAAACTGAAGAAGCAGAAACCCTGTGTTCATTGGCGATAGACACTCGCAACGGACACTCTAACTCCCCTACTGGCACACTGAACTCTCTACTAAATGTCTGGGATACGAAGGACCGACTCGCCCCCGAGTCAAATAAGACCAAAGCAGGAAAAGAGTTCACTAAAAACGTACCTAATCATAGGTACAACAGATAAGCATACATCAGATATAGTAAACGAGATAAAGGATAGAAACATACCAGCAACTACATCAGGTGCTGCCTTGGCCTCCTCGGCCGTCAGCTAAAAAGCACGCCCCTGAGCCCTCGGGGGCTCCGCCCTACCCTGTCTCCCATCTGTAATCCTCAATGTAGCTGGCGCTGGAGCCTGCGCCGGATTGGCGGCGAGTAACGGGCAGTTGGCCTTCAAATGGCCAACCTGATCACAATGGTAACATAACTTCATACTCGGAATCGGAGTGGCCTGGCGACAAGCCTTCGCATAGTGCCCCTCCTTGCCACACCTGTGGCACCCACTACTGGCTCGACAAATCCCGCGATGAACCCTTCCGCACTTCCCACAAGAGCGGCTCTGCTGACTCCCAGACCTTAAATCAGCGGTCTTAGACCGCTTCGGTGCCGGCTGCGACTGTGTTGGGGCCGGCCACTGCTCCCTCAACTGTAGCTCAATCTCTAACTCTCGCCGTCTGGCGGCCTCCAGCAACTCCAGAAGAGTATCACATCGCTGGGTAGATACAAACTGTCGGATATCAGACTTGAGCATACTCAGATAACGGGTCATCTGAGACTGCTCGGAAGCAAACTCTGGGCAGAACACCGCCCGCTCAGTGAACATACGGGTGATCTCCGTCACCGACTCCCAATCATGTCTCAAACTCAGAAACTCCTGTGCCAATCGTTCCCGCTCGACCCGCGGAATGTATCGAGCACGTAACATGTCCCGGAACTGCTCCCACGTAACCGCAGCTCTCTGCTCATCAGAGTAAGATCTTGTAGTCAATCTCCACCAGTCCTTGGCCCCAAGCCTCAGCAGGTTCAGGGCACACCTGACCCTCTAGTCAGTAGGACATGAGCAAGTGAAGAAGCACCCCTCCATGTCAGAAATCCACCCCATGGCCTTGATGGGGTCCTGAGTCCCATCAAAAGTAGGGGGCTTCGTGTTGTCGAAGTCCCTATACTGGAAAGCCCGGCTGGCTCCTCCTCCTCTTGCCGTTGTTACAGCCATAGTGGCTGCAGCGGCAGCCGTCTCTGCTAGGGCTGCGTATCGCTCATCGAAGTACTCGACCATGGCGGTCTTAATAGACCCAAAAATCTCCTGTAGCTAAGCCCGGAACAGAGCAGCAACCTCATCATGCAGAATCTCTCGGATCCTGGCGTCCAACTCATCTGTACCCATCTGCACCACAGGCTCTGGTGCTGGTTGCCCCTCCTGGCTCGCATCTCCTGCCCCTGATCCTAACCCGGATCCAGTGAAACGTCTCATGATCGCCATACTGAAACACACCATTAAAAGAATCAGATAACCACATAATAACTGGGAGCCAACTCCCGACTAACCCTAGGGATTGTGACTCACTTGACACGCGTATGGGTCCTGTGCTTTCAGTAGTATGGGCCCCTACTACCTTCCACACCTACCCATATTTGTCTCAAGCATCACCACAATTCCCTAACTGAATATACAACATAGCGAGCGCTCAGTCCTCACTCCTAGAGGAATGCTAAATATCTCCTAACTGGCCTCTCGGCCTCACACAACCCATCTATCCATGAAACTTCCACCAACCCTGCAGCATTAGTGTATGCTAGCCATACATAACGCTGGACCCTATAGACTTTCGAATATCCAATCCTACCCTAAGCTCCCAATCAAACAAGAATAGAACATAAGGCCAAATCAAACATTCTCAGGCTATAAGATCTTGGTTATGTATAACCGTGATGCATACACTAAGCAACTATAGTAATGATGTCAATCTCATATAGAGGAAACCCTAGGCTAGCAGGCATCATGTAATCAGGCAATTCTATCATGCAATTCCTGAAGATCCCTAGCCTAGTACTAACATTTTGTGCTAACATATCTCATAATCAAATAACTTGTATGGTATTTTGGGGTCTACTTACTGGCTCCGGCTGATCGTACATCCTGCATCCTCCTTTACTTATTTTGAAAACCTTTTTTTTAAATCATTTTGAAAATCCTTTCATTGATTTGAGACTGGAGTTACACGCATGTTCCTCCAATTCACTCAAACCAAGGCTCTGATACCAACTTGTAACACCCGAAAATTTCAAGCAAATTTAAACTTTTAAATTCACATCAAATTCGACAAACATTACAACTTTGTTTTCATAATATTATTTATCAGAGTATATCCCAGAAACATAAACATAAAGTGAGGAGCTGTACGATCATGCCTTCGCCTTGCCGTGATCCCCTGATGTACCTGAAACAATAAACTGAAACTGTAAGCCCGGAAGCTTAGTGAGTTACCCCCAAAATACTGATACACATACAGTCCACACAATCATATCATAATAAACTGAACAAAAGAGCACATACGGGGTCCACAGCCCTACAGACTGTAATACCCACGAGCCCACAGTACGAGTCTCCCTCAGCCCGTAACTAGAATGCTCCCGAGCCCACAGTACGAGTCTCCCTTAGCCCGTAATTGGAATGCTCCTAGGGTTTGTTGGCTACCGCACGAAGCAATACAACCTCAACCCATCCCATATAACAAACACATAAATCATAAGAATCGAGCCTGACATAATCATATAACATCACCGGTAGTCCTACAGACCTACCTAACATGCATATCTACTAGCATGTAATACTAATTCATACTCAGCATCTAACATAGCTCAAGATAACATATCAAATGGGCCGGCCTTGGTGCCTTAGACCGCTTAGTATAGTGAGGATAACTCACCTCGCAACTGTCGTCTGAAAATAGAAAGCTCGACTCCCGGATCACCCACGCGAACTCCCCCACCTATAGCTACCATAAAACCCTTTTCATAAGTTTCTAAATTACCAAAATACCCTCAGAAGTCAACTGGTCAACTCTTGGTCAAAGTCAAAGTCCACAGTTAAAGTCAACAGTCCATGTTGACTCGACTCGTCGAGTGTAGTTCACCGCCTCGTCGAGTCCTTCCTGAACTCGAGAAGTCGTGAAATTCTTGATTGGCTCGTCGAGTTCCCTTCTAACTCGCCGAGTTCATACGTGTCCAAGAATTGGGAGAAACCCTCGTCGAATCGCCGAGTCTTCGAACGACTCGTCGAGTTCAAGGCAATCTTCAACGGACTCGCCGAGTTTGTTCATCAACTCGACGAGTTCATGACCATCTTCAAATGACTCGCCGAGTTGACTATGCAAATCGCCGAGTTCTTGCAGACCTTCATCCATGCAGACACTTTTTAAGCCATGCCAAGGTTCCAGATTACAGATCCACGCTTCTAAGGCATGTTTATCACGTAAAGTTGCAAACTTTACACGCATGCAAGGCCCTAAAGGCTCTAAATGACTAATCTAAGCTTCTAATGGAGCTTCACACCTTAGGAGAGTCTCATCCTTGCACGAGCTGGAAACTTTATGGACTTAGGACTCAAAAAAGGTTCAGATCTAAAGTTTCAACTTCAGATCTAGCTCCCATACCCAAAATTCCTTCCTGAATAACTAAAGAAAGCCCTAGTTCTCTCATATGAATGATTCTAGAAGAAAAGAGATTAAGGTAACATCTTATTACCTTCAAGATGTGCCCAAACTGAAGTAGACTCTGGATCCACACAAAATCCTTGATGCTAGCCTCTTGATCTACAAGTTTCCTTCACAAAAGTCACCTCTCAAAGCTCCAAAACACTCTCCAAGCTCTTACTCACGGGAATTAGGGTTTCTGGCACTCATGGGGTGATAGAGGACAGTGGGAGGCGCTAATGGTCCAATATATAGGGTGCAAAAACCCTGAAACTTAGGGTTTCCACTGCCAGCTCCTACTCGTCGAGTGCCCCATGCCGACTCGACGATTCATTCATTAACTGACATGTCCTGGCCCGTTGCTACTCGACGAGTCGTAGCGTCAACTCGTCGAGTAGACCTTAAACATGAAATCTAAATGGAAAATTAATGATACCTGACGGTTGGGATGTTACAGTACATCAATACTTCTTGCATTTAACTCTACTATTATTTAACAAAATGAGAGTAAACTACCTCATGATAATCAAATATGTATGTATGTATAATCAAATATGTGGCTTACCTTCAATTTCTCACGTCTGATAATTCTTTCACAGATAAGGCGTAATCTCTCCAATTCAACTTGCATGACGATTTTAAGAAAAAAAAAATTATGATTTTGGATTCAAATAATGTTTTTATAAACAACAATATAACTTACCCTGACTTTCTTCAGAGAATTCCATTCTTCAACGCCATGTTTTTGAGTCTCGGCCTAGAATAAACAACAAATAAAGAATTGTAAGAAACTAGTATCATATTTGATAAAAACTAGAAACATAAAAACAAGAAGGTTGATAGTGATTAATGTTATAACAACCACCATCTTTATCAATCACGAGAAGGTGTTGTCGATTCGTGACCATGGTGTACCCCTCACTATCTTTATCAATCACATCCTAATTATCACTCTTGACAGCAACATTTTTCCCATTTATAACAACCAAAAAGATTGAATCATCATGCCCATAAACTAACATTATTCATATGACTCTTCACTTGATTCAAATACAAATTAGGGATAGAAATCACAACTGCATCCTTAGGAATTTCCCAATTCTTAGATAAGTTTGCAGTGTTACCTGAAGGAATAGAATCCTCATGAATGATCGGAGGCAAATCCTTGGTCACTTCATCCATAACATTGGAACTAGAACCCTTGATCGAAGCTTGACAAGCAATCCTAGAAGCACTGGAATCGGATTCCCACACACCATCAGATTCCGATACATCCTCCCTCACTTCTTCTGTAACATCATCCACATAGTAATCCTCAGCATCCATAGGCGTTCTGAGAAGAGAATCGCCCCGATTAGGTTTACTAGGTTTATACAAACCCTCTAATTTCCACTCCGCTTTCCCGATTCCCGACACAACAGCTCCAGTAGCATTTGGCCTTTGTCGGGCACGGTAAATAGTAGACGAAGACTGATCGACAACGCCAGGAGGAATAACATCGCTTAAATCGACCTCAGTTCGCACAAATCGACCCACCGCTACTTTATCAGGAGGCCTAACCTTTACATCCTTCAATCGATCCTGCTTAGAAGAAGCTCCCATCGCAACAACGGAAATGATGAGAAGATACTTCAGCAATGAGACGAAAAATTTCACCGGAGAAGCAACAACGACGAATCATGCAAAAAACGCACCGCCGATTAGAGAGAATTGTAGAGAGAGAAAGGGTAGAGAGAGAAAGGGTAGAGAGAGAAAGCGTGTTTTTTGTACCTCTGAAGTTTCTTAATTTCCTTCTTCAAGTCGGCCTCAAACTTCTCCTTTCTGATTGGCATTGTCAGTATCGTATACCTAAAATACGAAATTCAACACGCGAACATGAAACTTCAGCATTCAGATTACACAAAAACCAACAATGTCAATAATTCAAAGAAAATTAAAAACATTTACGGAGAGGCCTGGGAGAAAGGATTAGTAGAAGTCGTACCAGGCTTTAGGGTAGAAATCAAACTAGTTTCGATTGTTGCAGAGGCCTGGGAGAACCGATCGAGAATCGGAGAGCGTTTTGAATTTTCTTGAAAAAGCCCTAGGTGTGAATGAACGGAGATACAGAGGAGAGATTGAAGAAGTGGGCACTTCAAAATTTTTGCCCTTTAAAAACGCGCGTTTGATAAAAAAAATATAGAGCGACATTTCTAGAGGACACACATTTAAAACAAGTGCCCTCCGTGTTTGTATTTTTTTTATGGACATTAATTTTAAGGCACGCAAAAATGTGTGTCCTCTATCCTTCAAATTTTGGGAGGTTGACATTATTTTTAAGGACACACAAAAATATGTATCGTAAATCAGCGAGTGTCATTGTTCGCGCGTCATTAAAGGGTATTTTTCTTGTAGTGCTGGTACTTCACCCTTTGAGTAAGTTTATGAGAGAAAATGCAGTAGATCCATGGTTGGTTATGGGTTACCTTGAGGGTGTATATTGTGGTAAGTTCATTTGAGATTGTCATGAGGGGTGTATGTGGTCTGAAAAAGATAGAAAATGAGCACTTGGTTTGAATTGTAGGCATGGTTCTTTTAGTTTATAGCCTTTGATTTCGAACAAGAGTAAAACAACCTATCTCATTCTCTAGTTGTGTGTGACCATGTTTTCGTCTGATTTTGCATTGGTAGCAGCTTGTTCTATGAATAGAATTGTGTGTTATATAAGGGTATGGATATTGTGGTGTTTGGTTAGTATTCATAGGGATGTTTATTACGTTCTTGCAAGTCATTGGGTTGATGGTTGTGTATCTTTAGGCCCCTATGGTCCTGGTCGTGAGTCTTTAGGCTAGTGATGGAATGACGGCAAGATCGGCGTAGTACTGTGAGCCTATCGTTTTAGTGTTTAGAAGGTGTCACAATTTATCATAAACCAGGGGCTGTATGATTCATATGGGTGGGACCCGGTAGTCATTTGATTGAGACTTTTAGGTCACAGATCGTTAGTCTTATTGGCATGTTCGGGTGTTAGTGCATTGATTGGGAGTCGGGTGACTTAGTGACCATTCAGTTTGGATCATATGGACAGTAAAAGTTTGTTGGTAGTATTAATTATGCATCATAAGTCTCTTGCTGAATGTTTGCATTATGAACCCCATTTTCCTGCGGGCCATCTATTAGGAGCTCGGTTACCAATATCAGGTATCGGTTCTGAAATTTCAAGTCATTGAGGTCGTTGTAAAAATATCAAGTGTTTTTCAGGTGGATATACACCTGATATGATGAAGTATTTGGATGCAATGTGATAATTCTTGGATTGACCATCATTATACTCGTGGGAGCAGCGGGTTGGTGTTGACTTTTTAGGAAGTCAAGAGTATATTTAAGGTTTTTGGGCATAATTTCCAGATTTGGGATTGAATGAAATTCACGATCAGGATGTTTGAGTATTCTTTTTGCATGGTTTGGTGGTGTTGCTAGTCAGAGAACTAGGGGTAGGTTCGACGATTGGATGATCGTCAGTCTTAGGGTAAGGTTTCTGAAGTTTAGATTAATAGGTTACCAGTTTCTGGGAGTATAGTGACGAAGTTGGCTTGTGGTTGTAGTTCTGAGAGTTGCCGGTTTGAGTGGTTTTCTCTGGAAGTTGGGTCATACAGTAGGGAGAGAAATATAGTCATTGCGGTTGAGTATTTTCAAGTTATTGGGTTGTTTGTTGGCAGTTGTGTGTTTTAGAGTGGTCTCTTGAGTTTTTTTTATTAGATGCCTGGATTTCAAAATGGTTAGAGGGAGCTTATGGAATATGTTGGCATTGTTTCAGAGATCGTAACCAAGATGGATTTCGAGGATGAAATCCAGTCTAAGCGGGGGATAGTTGTAACATCCTGTTTCGAGAAGTTTCTTATTTCAGGATTATGGACAATAAATGAATCAATTAAAGGCCTTGGTCTTCAGGGGAATAAGGTTTAGACCCTATTGGATGTTAATAATATTGGTTATGAGATCCAAGCCCTCGGTTTGTGTTTTGGAGTCAAAGGGTAAATTGGTAAAAGTGTTGTTTCGGCCCTCTTTCACGAAATAAGTATTTTATTTTGGTAGGTTTAAGTCAAAAGGAATTCAATAGGATTGTGAGGTTCTTCAATTCCTTTCCGTTAATATAAAGAACGCTGAAAACGGAGTTGAAACGAATAAGTTATGGTTGTTTGAAGTTGAAGTGGAAAATGGAGGATTTTGATTACACATGGCGTAATTTAAAGTTACGCAGGGTGTAACGAGCGTTTAATGAATTACGCAGGGTGTAATGTATGTTACGCAGGGCATAATTTATGTTATGCAGGGCATAATCTGGGCAGATTAAAACCCTAAATCTTCGATTTTGAGCCCTATTTAAGGGCTCTAACTTATGGGAAATCCTCTCATTACAAGCCTCCGTTACCTAAGATCATTCCTTGAGAAACCTTATCCTCCTCTCACTTGTTTTTTTATCCTTGGCATCATTTATGAGCTTATTTCTCCATTGGAAGGTTGAATCTTGAAGAGCAAGGTGGTGACAAAGTGTATAGAAGAAGAGTTCAAGTATAGATCCAACAAGATTACATCATTCATGCACCATTGTGAGTAAAAAACTTCTAACTTGTTCATTGGTTTCATTGATCTAGTCATTTGCCATATTTGCCACTTTTTGGTCATTTTAGTGCATAAAGTTTATATCTTAAAAGTTTGTGACCTTGTTATGGATAAAGTTGGAAACGTGATCCATCTAAACATCATATTGATTCAGATCTGAAGGTTGAAGACTTGTACTTAAGGGATTAAGTTAAGAAAGATGCATTTTGGTCCCTTTGAGACTTAAAGCCTAGATCTTGGTTGTTTGAACCATCCTAATGGATGAAGTTGGAAACTTTATCTATTATGGAGCTATTAGGAACCTGGCATGAGGTTTGAGTGAAATGTCTTAATTTAATAATTGTTTAAAATGAAGTTTGGAAAGGGACGCCGTACGCGGGGTGTAATATGGGCTACGTCTAACATAGCCTGATTCCTGCCCGTTTTCTGGAACTTAGCATAACCCTTACATCAATCTTTACCATACTAACATGATTATCTCCTTTTTCCTCCTAAGACACCAAGGAATGTACTTGATTTAGATTCGTTGATTCTTGACAGGTTTATCTGAATTGATGTGTTTTTGCTTGAGGCGTACAAGTCATCAGATCTAGTATATGTCATGGCATACATGATCGATCCCATAAGCAGAAGCATGTAGGACAGGAGTCATTTCTTCTCGCTCAATATTAGAACTAGGACATTAGCATTTGTCAATATCATGTCATATTTTATAAGCACAAACTCTCTTAGAGTTTTGTATCTTGAGTTTCCTAAAGATTCTTACATATTGTACATGTGATGCTTCTCCCATGTGTTTCAATCAAAACAATTCCCAAACTAATCCAAGGTTTTACACATGGTACGTTAGAATATTATTTACTACAAATTTTGTATTATCCATGTACATTACAAGGGTGACAACAGTGCTCCCACTAGCATTGACACACATATGGCTCATCTTTGTTTCTCGAAATTCAAACTCCTTTCATTTTCTCATTGAAACAATAATTCCAATTACTCCCACTCGCCTTGACATACTTAAGGTCCACCTTCATGTATCGAAATTCAAACTCTGTCAATTATGTCATTAAAACAAAGATTCCACTTTGTGTTATGCTTGTTTTAGTTCTTAAATTAGTTTCATAAGCTTACACATTCTTCACAACCTATCTTGGTATGACTATGTGTTTTTTCCATCCATATTTGTTATCCTCTTACAGATTCACTAACACTTACGGTTTTAAGGTCAAGTGTTTGATCAACCAAGTTACAAACTTACATGGATTGATTCTCGCTTTCCATGTCATCCTTCAATATTGCAGCCTTTTAGGTCCTGTCATAACTTTTGATATTTGGCAAACTCTGGTTTTTATCTATAGTGACTCATATTCCTCAATAATATACATTCTATATAACTAGGCATGTGACGTCTCTATCAAGTTTATTAAGAAGAGTTGGAGGGATCTCACTTTACATAATAACTACTTCAACCTTGAGTTGAATGTTATGGAAAACTTTAGGCTCTTCGTTGGTTGACTCTTGAAACATATCAAGATCAGTATGGTTCTCACTAGCTATTTTGTAACAAACAATTTGTTCTCAAAAGGTTTGTAAAACAATTTCCCAAACGTCTTGTTGGGATGTCCAATGAGATAACGCATCTCTATTCTAAGTCCAAGATTGTCGAGCACTTCACGAAGAACATAATCCTCATAATCATAGACTTCCAAATGTTCTAGTGAGGGATAAACCCTTTCTCCACATCCCAAAGAGTGTTTCATAACCTTTCGTAGTTGGTGCATCACGAAGGACTCTTATAACACTATTCATGGTATAATCCATGAACTATTGGTAAGCATAGTATAACTCATTAAGTGCCAAATCAAACAATGATCTGTTTCTCTTTCCAACTACACTCCTTGTGGAAGTGCTATGAGCGGACATAACATACAAATTTTTTTCATAATTCCTTAGATTATCAACATAGTTTTGACTAAGATGCTTAAAATCCCTATTGGATATGAGTATCCCATCCTCTATCCAAGTTGATTCTTAACTTCGTTTCATGAGAGCTCTGAACACCTAGAAGGTTCCAGACTCATGCTTATTCTTTCGAAGTTGTTCTTACCATGCATTGTGGTTAATCTAAATGGTCCATTAGCATGAACTAATTCCAACAGATATTTACATCACCCAATGATGCAAATGTCATCTATCTTGATAAACAAGATTTGCATTTATCATAAGACTTGTGGTTAAATGATTTCCAAAATCCTATCCAACTAGATACTTAGTAATATATTTCTTGTTTATGTATCCAAGAATATGATTCCACAAATACGTCTCACTCAAACTTTTAGATGTATTTGAATTAGTACCTATTGTGGTCTATCTGAGTGGTCCGTTGGTCAAACTAATTTCAATAGATATCCACGCTATAATATGGTGCTTTTGTCATCCATCTTAATAAATAAGACTTGCATTTATCATAACACTTCTGTTCAAATGAATTTCCAAATCCTATCCACCTGGATCATTGGTAATGCAATTCTCATATCCAAGAAGATGATTCCACAATATTACATCTTATTCAAATATTCAAATCAACTTTTGATTTATTGTTACTAGTTTCATAGATCTCATGACTATCTTTTAAATACATTAAAATGTTATAAATAATTCATAACAATCTTATGAAATTTTGTATAAATTGATTTTGAATCATAAGACCATAGACTAAACATTTGGGGAGAACGAAATGTATTTTGATCCTATGAACAATAGCAAGGTCTCGGTATTTATGATCAAATCTTCTTCTCCATGTTTCAGTCTTCTTAGTTCCTTTTAGTTATTGCATAGTTTTGAAAATGTCAGTACTTTATCCTTAGTAGAATACTCAAGGGTCGGGAGTAATGTTCCAATGATATTATGAATTTGCATATTTAATTTGTAGACTAAACATTATGAAATGATTTGCCTTTTGATCCTAAGGATAGTATCACGAGCTCGATATCCTTGATCAAAATCTATTTTTTATGTTCCAGTCTCTCATAGATATATTGGGCATGAACACTTTCTAAGTCATTTTATTATTTTGGAAACGGATATTCTATAATAACATGTCTCAAAATAAGCCTTCCTTTTGTCCTTGGTGTTTGGGACAGATTAGGTATTTCACCACTAATCACCTTTTATGCATGGGCAACTGGCTTTCTTCTTCTTAACACTTCTATTCATGATAGCAAATACAGGAGAATTTGAAGTTGGAGTTTCTATAATTAGACATGTTAGTTCAAAAGGGCCTCAACATGTCATGCAACTCCTTTATGGACATTTCAATGTTGTTCATATCAAAATCAGAATGAACTGATTATATATACATGTCAGCTAGATGATTATTATAGCCATAGTCAACTCCTAACTCAATTCCATTTCACTTCAATAGTATTAGGGATGTCAACGGGGGCAAACGGGATGGGGAGTGCATCCCCGCCCCTGCCCCCGAAATTTCATCGTTCCCCCACCCCCTCCCCCGCCCCCGAAATGTCCAACCTTCCTACACCCACCCCCGTGCCCGAATCCCCCTAATAACCCCTGCCCCCGCCCCCGATTTATATCAGGCTGCCTTTTTTTGGGCTAAAAGAAGTTGTTGTTTGGTCTAAAATAAGCTATTTTTTAGATAACAAATATTTATTTATAGCAAAATTTTACATGTTAAAAAAAAGTTGTGTCATTTTAAAAACATTATACTAACAACTTAAAAACATGTTTTTTTGGTGAATTTTAGAAGCTCAAAATCATGTTATTGTTTATTATATTTATATAATTAATATATGTAAATATATATAATTTGTTAACGGGAGCCCCATGGAGTTTCAGGACAGAACTGCACACCCCACCCCGCCCTCGAAATTAAAACGGGGGTTAATATTTCCCCCGCCCCGTCTCCTCCCTCGTTTTGTTTAATAGCTACCCCAAACGGGACGGGGCCCCCACGGGAACGGGGTCATACGGGACTTTTTGACATCCCTAAATAGTATGCTTCATAACGGGTTCCAACAGTTTTGCAATGAAGTGATTGGAGGATCCTCAAGAAGAGTTTTATCTAAGGCATGATCTTTCTATTCATCAATGATAATTATTCCCAAACTACGAATTTGGACTAGAATGATCATCATACCAGCTAACCCTTTTTGAGGTTTTATAGAAGCAGATTCTGATGGATTATCTTATAGACATGATTCAATATTAATTCTATTCTTTTTTTATTAATCCTTAAAATGATATTTAATGCTAATTAATTATTCACTAAACCTGGGATCCATATTTGGCTATGTGATGTGTAAATGGATGTCGTAAATACATCATAAAGTTATTTAGGTATGCAAAGCTCTTTGCCAATTTCATTATCCATGAAACTCTTAGATATTTTAAGATTCATTGATTGGGGTCAATGGCATGTTAATCTTGCATTATGCTCATATGAATTCTATGAAGGAGATGGTGTAGATCATAGGAAAGATGGTGAATCAACCATGCAAAACCACATGAGCCTCGATCCAAATTATTCTCACATTGATGTGCCGGTTAACCACACACGCTCCATCAAAATAATAATTCTTTTGAGTATCACATGATTTTCAACTTGTACTCTCACTTTGAGGTGTCGGTTAACCACAAATGCTCCATCAACAGAATATAAATAAAATATGCGTTTACATGAGTAGTATAGACTCATAGGTTTTTTTTTAAAATAGAAATTTTTTTTGATACTTTAGTTAATAATTTTGACTTTCAAACAATTATCCTATCAAACCATTTCGGTAACACCAATCTCAAAATGAAAAGAGGTTGTGAGGGTGGTAAGCCTAAGGGCTTTTAAGAAGCAACCTCATTAAGAATCGAAGAATCTTCCTTAAACCTCTCAATATAGCATTATATTGGGTGAGCCTAGTCATAGCATGAATGGTAATGTTTCTGCTAAACATCTGAGAACATAAGTTTGTAATAATCTCTTATAATAATGTTATTATAATATATAGGTAAATTTAAACATTTTAAATTTGATCTTTTTCTTTTTAAATATACAAATTAAATTCTCTAATTAAACAATATTTAAAATTATAATTAAACGGTTCAAATATTCAAATTGAAATTATTTATCTAAACAATATTTAAAATTTTAATTAATCCTAAATATTCAAATTTAAATTCTCTATTTAAATAACATTTAGATTTAAATTATTTTAAATAATACTTAAAATAAGAGGTTTGATTTTGTATTTTTGAAATTTATTTTTAACAAATGAGAAACAATCACAAACAAAGTCTTAAGGAAAACACATACACCTAGTATATAGAAAACAAAAAAGAGAAACCCCTTAGGACATAGAAAGCATGCCTAATTCTCCAGTGAAAAACACTATCTTTTGTTCATCCAGGGGCTTAGTGATGATATCAACAAGTTGATTGTCAGTTACATCAGCTCAATATTTCCTTTTTGCACATTGTTCCTGATGAAACGATGCCATATATTCATATGCTTTGTCTTGGATTGTTGAACAGGATTTTGAGTAATAAGGATGGTGTTGGTGTTGTCACAAAAGATGAGAGCCTATGAAAACTTGAATCCATAATCCAGGAGGTGGTTTTGAATCCAGAGAATTTGAGCACAACGTCTACTAACAACAACATATTCATCTTCAGCGATTGAACAAGCCACTGATGACTGCTTTTTGATTGACCAACTAATTAGTCTATATCCTAAAAGTTGACATCCTCCCGAAGTAATCTTTCTGTATAACAAGCAACATGTATAATCAGAATCAGTGTAACCAACTAAGTTAAATTCAGGATCACGAGGATACCAAAGCCCAAGATTGGGTGTATGACTCCTTTGGATTTTCCTAATAGCGAGCACACATGCTGGTTGCACATATAATACTAGGACAACTGATAGTGAGATAAAGAAACAATCTGATCATTCCTCTATACAAGGTTGGATTAACGTCACCACTAGATGAAGCAGCGAAGATTAGGAGTCCTAGCAGGTTTGCAGTCAGTGAATACGAATTTCTTGATCATATTAGCAAGGTACTTTCTTTTACTAATCAATATGAATTTAGCTTCTTGATTTGTAGACCTAAGAAAAAGGTCATTTCACCCATCATACTCATCTCAAAAAATTTCGACATTACATCAGCGAAACCTTTTCTAATCTCTTCATTTGTAGATTTATAGATAATGTCATCGATATAAACTTGAGCAATGATAAGATCAGATTCTGATTCCTTGATGAACAGGGTGTTGTCAATGACACCCCTCTTATAGCCGCTTTGAAGAAGATAAGCAGTCAGTGTATCATACCAAGCCCTAGGAGCTTGCTTCAGCCTATAGACAACTTTATCCAATCTATATACATGATCAGGGAATTCTTCACTTTCAAAACCTGGGGGTTGCTTGAGAAATACCTCTTACTCAAGATCTCCACGTAAAAATGCAGTCTTAACATCCATCTGAAGCACTTTAAAATTCATGTAAGAAGCATAAGCAAAAAGAAGTCTAATTGATTCAAGTCTAGCAACAGGGGCAAAGGTTTCATCAACCTCTGTGCTACAAGTCTTGCCTTGTTTCTTGTAATGATTCCATGATCATCCATCTTGTTTATAAACACCGAATTAGTTCTAGAAATTGTTTTGCCCTTTGAACGAGGAACCAAGGTCCACACATTGTGCATTTTAAATTCATGCAACTCATATTGCATTGCTTTAATCTAGTCTGCATCATTTAGTGCATCATCTATGTATTGGGCTCGATTAGAGAGACAAAGTTGAAAAACATGCAAAATATGGATGATGTTTGATGACGAGTGATAAACTCGGCAACAATATCTCCAATGAATTGAGAGATTGGATGGTCACAAACACTTTGAATATTTATGAAATCAGACAAAGAAGAATTTTCTTCAGTTTCAGGGTGAGTGGAATCATCATTTGGATCAATAAACACTTCAGATTCAGGGAAAGGAATGGAGTGATTTTTAGGAACAAAATTTGGGGAGACGGAAGAGCTTGAATCAGGGATAGAGGAAATGAAGAAAACATCATATTCATGGGATTTAACGGATGAGAATGAGATGAGCTCATTCAAAATAGACCCTGAATGATCAATGGAGTCTTTGGAGTAAGAGCCTTCATCAAAATTCACATGTATAGATTCCTCAACAACTTGTTTCCTTAGAAAAAACACCATAAGTGCCTTAGAGATTGATAAGTTTCCAAAGGATATCCCTTCATCAACTTTTGCTTGAAACTTTGAGATCCGATCCTTATGATTCAAAATAAAACAAACACAACCAAAAACATGAAAGTAAGAAATGTCAGGATTTCTATGTTTAAGAAACTCATAAGAAGTCTTGCCATGATGCTTCATAATCATTGATCGACTGTGAGTGTAGCATTCAGTGTTAACAGCTTCAGCCCATAAGGAGGGAGAGAGAGAGCGAGAGAGAGAGAGAGAGGGAGAGAGACCATCCTCTACAACCATTATTAGCCTAATTTTAATTATTTTCCTATTTATCCATTCTGCAACACCATTTGGCTCAAGAGTACGAACTGCAGAGAAGTTCTGAGCAATCCTTTTTTCATCAAAAAAAACTTTCTAGGTATGATTACGGAGTTCAGTGTCATGACCACTTAAGAGTTGTTTGACTTTACGATCATATGATACTTCACATTGTTTTATAAGGGAGATAATCTCATCAGCAATATCATTCTTGTTGTGAGGATACATTACCTAAGTAAGCCTAGAGAACTTATCAACAACGACCAGTGAAAATCTTTTGCTAATGTATGATTCGACTGAAACAGGGCCAACCATTGTAGTCTAGAGTAAGTTACAAAAATTTTAACATGATATAAGGAGGAGGAGTCCCAATTCCGACCATAGAATCACTGGCATCTTTTGAAAGATCTAATCAAAGGTGCTTGAACTACTGCTAGCTTCATCAATAAAAGACTCATCAGTGAATGGCATCAGAAAGACACCCTTTTTCACTTCCTCATCTAAGGACTCCTCTTCTTCAACCCATTCTTCTCCCTTAGCAATCAACACTTTGGATTCCAAATTTTGCCTCTTTAGGGAAGCCATCAGTCTCTTGTACTTTAGCTTAAAGGATTATTCTTCTTAACCTTGTAGTCCCGAGCAAAGTGATCAATGTCTCCATAGTTGAAACACTTCCCTTCATCCTTCTTTTCATCAACTGACTTTTTGGAGCTTCCAGCGTCATCCCTTTTAACGTTGATGGACTGAAACTTTCGTGGTCCACCAAACATATTTTTCATCAACCTTACCATAATGCTTCACAATCAGTGATGCACTTGAAACTAAATCAACTTAGTATTCTTCTTCAAAAGTAGCACTATCAGACTTGTCGTTGTCGCTGTCAGGAATAAAACTAGCCTTTTTTTTAAACGGGGCAGAAGTTTCATCAACCTTACCACACAGGCTTTGAAGATACATGGTTTTAATCTTCTTACTAGTTTTATAACATCAACATGATGTTCCTATTTATCATCAAGGGAATCCAGAAATTTGAGCACTAAAACAACTTTGTATTTAATAATGTCAAATTTATGCATGCCATTGATTAAACAATTAAAACAACAAAAAGCTTAGGATAAGGGTTCATTCATGTATGCGAAGAAGTGTTAATACTTCCTATTGAGATTTTTTTCCCTGGTAGCCTTTACTTCATCAGTTCCTTCATACACCACTGTCACCTTGTCAATCATCTCTTTTTCGAAAACACAATTCCGAACAAGATGATATATGTCATAAGAAAGTAAGTTTCCAATGGAAGCACATGTACGAACATCCAGATTGACGAGTTTTTTTTGTCTTCTTCAGAGAAAGACTGAGTTGGAGTGCTCTTTGTTGCACCAGTAG
Source organism: Lactuca virosa (assembly GCF_052849685.1). NCBI lineage: Eukaryota > Viridiplantae > Streptophyta > Magnoliopsida > Asterales > Asteraceae > Lactuca > Lactuca virosa. Next base: position 192,410,316 of record NC_136431.1, read on the forward strand.
GAGTGCCATATTTAGTCTCATAAAAGGTCAGAAAATGTGGACCATTAGTGATGATGTCCATCATGTTGTAATACATGTTTTTAAGAACAACCATGGATTTGCTTTTCCACATAGCTAAATTCTTTTCATCGAAAAGAGGAATTTTTTTGGCTGGTGTAAAACCAGTAATAGGTTTAGAAGATCCAGAAGAAAACGTCATTGCTTGATGAAACATAACTGACTCTGATACCAATTATAGGATCGAAACAAAATATAACAAACAATAACAAATAGTAAGAACAAGGTTTTAAGCTTAATTGAAAAGAGATTTCAATTAAGTATTTTACGAAGAAACTTTCTCACAAAGAGAGAGATGCACAAAGCGACTATTAGGTTACAATAAGATGAAAACCTATACATGACTATATACCATGTATAGTTCTGTCTATTCTAGAACAATCCCTACAAAACCGGGATTGGATATATACAATGCATTTAAAATATATTATCACAAAGATAAGAGATCTGGAGCCATGTTGCAAAAGAAAACTTCAAGTTGCAATGAAAAGCTCTGCTTACTGACAACCATATATTAGCGTGAAATTGTTAGAATAAATATGAGTTGATCGATAGATTCTTAACAGAATAGTAAATCAAACAATGAATGCAATGATCAAAATGTTATCGAATGATTAATAAACTACTACCTTAGAAGATCTCGATAAAGAACTTCTATTATAAAGGCAGTATAGGGCAATTACAAGAACGATCAATACCCTAATATGGTGCATGCATGCACTATATATATAGTCTAACCCTATAAGCATTAAAAACCAAGTGGACACACCCAACCCATTACATATAGTGGACTATTATAGTACAAAACATTATTGATACAACACAAAATATCCCAACAATCCCCCCCCCCTATTTTGTGTCAATAAGGAAGGCAAATTCTTCAGTTCTGATGGCGTTTTTTAACAGTAAACAGTTTCGGCATTATACCCAGCAAAGTCTTGCGAACCAAGATATACCAGTTGATCATGTCTGAGAAACACTACTTGTCCGCAGCACTGTTCGCTTTGCACTGATTCATTAACTACATAATGTATTCTAAACAAGAATTGGAGTAGAGATGCTTATCAGGCAGAAAGAAGCAAACTCTATGAAAATTAGCATCAGCCCTTTCTCATATCTAGAATGCCATACACCATCTATCCTTTCGTATTCTCCCTAATCTCATCTTGTCAAAATCCTCCGGAATTTCCTTGGGGAACACTGTTGGCTTCTTTCGGAGTACTGCTGCTATCTCTACATCCATCTTACCAACTTCTTGGATGTACGAGACCAATATCCTTTTGAGATGTGCCACGGTTGGTTCGACTTTCTTTTCATCCTTTAGTAAAAGATGCAGTAGAGAAATCCAATCATAAGGGTTCAGGCACGGTAAATCTGTGAAAGTAAACTCGAACACCGAACTTGCAGCTCCACGTGCCACCTTGAAATGAGCATTCACAAAGCTTTCAGTTTCAATGGGGCCAAAAACCTTCACATCCTTTATTTTCTTTGAGCTCCAGGTTTCGTATTAGGGCTTCATATGCTTTAGATAAACTGAGAATAGCATCTGATCAGCACCATTATCAGAGAGAGAAACATTGACAACTTTGTCAAAACAGCGAAACTGAAAGGCTTTCGGAGTTATTGGTAGATCAAACTGCGAATCGGGAGAGTTCTCCAATTCAAATGAAGTCACAGGTTCTAACCAATAAACGTTTAGATTGTCGATGGCTTCATTCAGAATTCGTTCCATAGACTAGAGAGGAAAAATAGTTTTCTGAGCTTTTAAAGTTTCCTCAGCTTCACGAGCTGCCTTATCTCGTGCTTCAGCCTCCCTAGCAACTCGCAGGTTTTCATCAAGTTTAAAATCACAAGATTTAAGCTTAAGCTTCACATTTTCATCCTCTTCCTCATCATCATCATCATCATCTATCACCTTTTAATTTCCTCTTGATTTTGATCCCGAAGCTTCATTACCCTTCGGATCATTTGACTTTGGATTTGCTTCATGTTCATCACCACCACCAGTTGTTTTCCCAACACCAGAAGTTCTCGCAGGTTCTCCTCCTTGTTTTGGAATAGAAGATTCTGAAACACCTTGAACTATGTCAAGCATGGAGAAGATAGGCTTCAATTTCTCTGCCAGATGCTGACGAACAGAGACAGTAAGGAGAGAACCACGAGTCTCAATTAGAGTGTGAAAATTGGGGTTCACATCAGCAACGCAACTTTTGATAACAGCTTTTTCAGACTGGAGTTCAACAATTTTCTTATCCGCATAAGATAACTTGATGGATAGAACCTTCATGTTTTCTGTTTTAACAGCAAGTTCATCCATGATCTTGTTCTCAATGGCCAGATCTTCCTAAAGATTTTCGATTTTGGAGGAGATGGAAGTTTGGAACTCCGTATTGTTAGCCTGGATTTCAGTATGAACCATCGTAAGAGTTGCTTTCTCTGTTTGGAGTGTAGAACTAAGGCCAGTGATTGCTTTGTTCGTAGCTACTGTGTTTGAATCAAAAGAGGTTTTGAAATCACCCATGAAAGTGGTAACATCAGAGAGTAGTTTCTCGACTTTTTCGGTCGTTTCCTTGCAAGTTTTCTCTGAATCCTCTACAGCTTTGTTTGATTTTTCAAGATTCATAGCATGGTATTTTGTCAAAGTTTCAAGTAAAGCCTTGTGAGACTCAAGAGAGTATTCTGAGCTGGAAGAGGATTTGGATGATTCATTTAAAGTATCTAACTTCTCTTGAAGAAGCTTGAACTGATGTTTGGTCATGGGAGCATCATCATCATCCCCACTGGAATGTTGAACATTGAAAGGACTATAATGAAAGTCTTCGTAAACATCCCTATCATCACCGAACATGGCATCCGGATCATCATAACGAAGAGGTGAGACAGAAGTGAAGCCAGAACCAGAAGAGAAACAAGAAGCACCTGCCCCCGTATCAGATACGTTGACGGTGACCGGTGGTGTACTAGTGGTTGTTGTTGTAGTTGCTATTGAGTCTGTGAAGAAAGGAGTTGTGCAACATGTGGTTGCGAAACTCTCACATAAACATTCAGAAAAGGAGCAATTGTAATAGGTGTAGTTGTAGCAGGAGGAGAAGGTGGAGTCAAATCTAAGAAAAAGTCATATGTTATGGGAACAGAAGTTGGCACAGAAATAGTTACCTCCGGATTAGTTGTTGATGGCTCCGAAACTATGGGTTGCGAAGCCGCAGCTGTGTCTTCAGCCACATGCTGGACTTGCTCTGGCATACGAATGTCATAGATGGTGTGAGACTCCGAACCCTCCTCATTATCTGTTGTAGGAGATCTTGTCCTACGAGCGGCTCGTGTGACTTTCTTCTTTGGAGAGTGAGCAAGTTCAGAAGGTCCAACCTTCGCTTTACATTTACCCCCTTTCTTTGGCTTGTCATCCTCTTCTAAAGCCTTTCACATCTCAGCGGTTAATGGACGAGAACCAGATGCAGGGTGCCGGCTATATTCTTTGATAACTTCACTGTGTGTTGGAACATTGCGAAGCATGGTCTTTGGAATAGATCCGATGAAGGCGAACCTTGAACTATCAGACAGAATGACATTGGAAATATGGAAAATTGGAATTACTGCAATCACCGAACCCTCTATCACCGGAATGTAGTGACGATCAATTGCCCTTTGAACAATGATAGCCCAAAAACGAGCACAAGATATCTCTGAGTGTCTTGTTACAGAAACAATACTGTGAACTAGTTGAGCCCAAAGAACTGAACCATAATCAAGATTGATCCCAGAGTAAACACCATAAAGAATAGTAAGAAAAAGCTTACTTGCACTGTCTGATCCTATTACCCTCTCTGAGAAGTTTTTGAAAATTAGGGTGAACAGTCTGTTCCACATGGGAGGAAGGGTGGGCTTCTTGAACTTGGAAACAACTACAAGATTATTTTTGTGACCCATATGGTAGAACATCTCCAGAATAGCAGAAGAGGAGACTGATTCAGGATCGACCAAATCTCTAGCAGTGGGAAATCCCATTAACCGACTGAATCTGGACTTGGTAATGGTTGTTTGCTGATTACCTAGCTCGAAAGTGATATTAGCAGTACTCTCTTCATAACGAGCAGTTGAGTAGGTTTTGGATAGAAGAGCCAAAGGATCATGCTATGTCTTCGATAGTGCAGTAGCCAAAGGAGAGTGTCTCAGGCATTCAATGAGTTGGAGAAAGGCGTCATAATTAGATGGATCAAGGTCCAAGATGAGATTCTGGTTAGCCTTGATGCCCAGTAGCCCTGATGAAGCGGTTTGACCAGATGGAGTTTCTGATGAAGCAGCCATGGAAATCGATGGAGAAGACGATGAACAGTAGTGAGAGAAAAGGGTTTTGTAGCGCTGGAATGAGAAAAAGGGTTTTGTAGAAAAGGGTTTTTTTAGCGCTGAACAGTAATGAGAATGACGCTTTGAATTTCCTTATATACGTAATTAGTGGTGAGAAAAAATTGGCGGTTGGCGCTCCATATTCCTGAAAAGCGCCTTAAAAAGTGTGATAGGTTATCGTGTGTCAGGCATCGTGTCAGGCGGCGTGATGTTAGCAAAGTTTAAAATTTTCACGCGCCAACATCACAATCTTATCCCTTAAAATCTTCCGTTTCAGTTTACACTTTCGCAGTAGTTCACCAATCCCTGTTCTACGAATCTGAAAGTAATCATTAGAACTACGAACCAGACTTTTTGAAAATCACATGGATCTTTGTGTATTAGTGTGCCAAAGATATAGAAATAAAGCAAGTTATCTAAGGGATTCTAGTGATGTCATTAAAGACATGAACCAGTTGGATCACGGGCAACAATCTCTTCCTTCAAATTCAAGAGAGACTCGGAAGTGTCTGTGTGGTTTCCTGTTGAATTACGATCATTTGTTTGTTGAGAAACAGTGAAAGGCTTCTTTTCACTTAGGCTTAAAGGTGGCTTCATCTTCAACCAAACTCCGAAACTCAACATAACTCCGAACGTTCGGAAGAAGTACTTGTCTGACCATTATAGCCATAAGAACAAGTATGCTTTTGGAAGATTTGAGTGGCTGGATAATATAGAAATCTCAAGAAAAATAAAAACTGGATCTTATGGGAAGAAATTTCTTAGGTCTAGAACATTTCATTAAGATATCACAAAAATAAAATAATGAGATTTCAAGATACGAACCACGAAGGTGGATTCTCATCAATTACCTGGTGAAAAGCTAGAACAATTTAATTGTTCACCATCAATTCTAAGATAGGTGTTGGATTATGGGTTTCACTCAATTTGTGGTGATGACAAATTTAAGATCATAAACAAAGAAATTATGTAACCATAAACCTCGGTGGTAATTTCTGAGAGTGAGTGTGAAAACGAATGTGATGGAGAAGTATTGGAGTTGGTTCTGAAGAGAAATGTACCTTTGCTACGAAAGAATGACCAAGCAGTTAACTCTTAACTCAATATGAAAAGAGTAAGGTAGCTCAATGACTTTTGTGAATTGTTATTCTGAGTGGGAAGAAGCGATTGGTATTATCGATTCACTAAGGCTTCAAACATAGTCTTAGAGGCTTCGGACAACATGCAGCAGCATGTTTCTAGGGACACTTAACTAGACAAAGATTAAGAGTTAAATACCTGCCCCATCATTTGTAATTGAGAGTATTATGATATGTTCCTTCAATCCTGGTAAATTATCTATTATTTTTGCTATTTGAATATTTTAATTAAAAGAAATAAAACCGAAAATGAAGAAAATATTTTTGTATTTTTTAGTGTTTTTGATTTTCTGAAAAAGAAATAAAAACAGAAAATAAAGAAAATATTTTTTGATTTTTTGATGTTTTGAAAAATAAATAAAAACAGAAAAGAAAATATTTTTGAGTTTTTGATTTTCTGAAAAATAAATAAAAACAGAAAATAATAAAACCGAAATTACAAGTGTACAAAGATCTAAGTTAACAAAATACACAAAGGATACATGAATTTCCGAACCTCCGAGTGAACAGAGGACTGCGAGTCGCTGCGAGCGTTCGCGGATGAACAGTAGACTACGAATGAACAGTGGACTACGAATCACTACGAGCGTTCGCATATGAATAATATACTACGAATTACTACGAGCGTTCGGACCAATTCGCAGTGAATTCTTACCAACTACGAAGGTAGTTTTAGAACAGATTCTTATTAAATCATTCCCAAGCCTTGAAGTATTCTATTGAAGGTTTGTTTAGGTGCCTTCGTAAAGATATCATCCAGTTGATCAGCAGATCTCACGAAGAGAATTTCAACATTGCCATCTTCAACGTGATCTTTAATGAAGTGATACCTCAATGCAATGTTTTTAGACTTGGAGTGCAGCACTGGGTTGTGGAAAATGCGAATTGCACTTTCAGAATCGCAGTATAAGGGGATTTGCTTCATATTTTTCCCATAGTCCCTTCACTGACTTTGGATCCAAATGACTTACGAGGTGCATGAGGCAGCTGTAATATATTCAGCTTCAGCAGTCGATAGTGAGACACATGTTTCTTTTTGGATTGCCAACTGACAATTTTGCCGTCAAGAAATTGACATCCTCCCATGGTACTTTTCCGATCAAGACCGCATCCACCAAGATCAGCATCTGAGAATGCTTGCACAAAGAAACCTGAGCTAGAAGGGTACCAAATTCCAAGCGAAGTGGTTTGTTTAAGATATCTGAAGATATTCTTTACAGCCGTGATGTGAGGTTCACGAGGATTTGCTTAAAACCTAGCACAATAGCAAACAGAAAACATGATGTTTGGACGACTAGCGGTTAGATACATCAATGAACCTATCATTTGTCGATAGAGAGTCATATCAGCAGCTGGTTTGGCCAAAGATAGTGTTAGCTTCGTTCCGAATACCATTGGGAACCTTCACTTTTGAATCTCCCACCATTCCGAACTTCGCAATTAAGGTCTTCGTATAAGCCTCCATATTTATGAATATACCTTCTTGACTCTGTCTAATAATCAAACCAAGGAAAAAGTTAATCGGACCCATGGAGCTCATCCAAACTTAGTTTCCATCAACTTTTCGGAACTCAACAGTTAAATTGGGATTAGTTGTTCCGAAAATGATATCATCAACATAAATTTGAACGATCATCACATGGTCACCATCTTTCTTGCGAAAGAAGGTTGGGTCGACCGAGCCTTGTTTAAACTTAGATTGTTTTAAGAATCTAGTGAGAGTTTCATACAATGCTCGTAGATCTTGCTTCAGACCATACACGACTTTATCCAGAATATAACAGTGGTTCAGATATTTCTCGTTTACGAACTCAGGTGGTCGTTCCACGTAGACTGTTTTTCTAGTTCTCCATTCAGAAAGGCACACTTGACATCTATTTGATAGACGTCAAAGTTCTTGTGAGCTGCATATGCCAGAAAGATGAGAACAGACTCCGGTCTTGCAACTGGTGCGAAAGTTTCCTCGTAGTCTATGCCTTCCTCTTGACAATACCCTTTTACAACTAACTGAGCCTTGTTTCGTATCACATTCCCCTCTTTTCCAAGCTTATTACGGAACACCCATTTGAGACCTACAACAGATACATCCTTCGGAGTTGGAATAAGTCTCGAAAGCTTGTTATGTTCAAACTCATTGAGCTCCTCCCGCATTGCTTGCACCCAATCAGAATGATCAAGAGCAATCTTAACATTTTTGGGTTCAATGTTAGAGATAGACGAATTGAACATGAAAAATTCCATATTGGAGAATAATGCAGTCTGCTTCGCCTTTTGTTGTGCTCTCGTAAGAACTCCTGAAGATGCTTCTCCGATTACTTGGGTTGTAGGATGATCTCTAGTCCATTTTGTCAGCGGAGGGTAGTCTGGATCATAGGTTGGATCCAAATCAACATTAACATCTTCAAATTCTGACTAAGCATCCGAATCATCATTTGCATTCGCATTCTCCCCCTCGGATGATGGAATTGGTTCTTCGTCCGGAATAGGATTTTCTCCCTTGAGTGGAATTTTGTTGTTTACTAGAGGAGTTGAATGCTCCCAATGAACATGTGTGTTAAGTGTGGAGGTTGATGTGAAACCCTCCCCTAAATTGGAGCACTCGTAGCTTGTGGTTGAGATAAAATGTTAGAGTCGTTCAGAATGGGTAGCTCGTTTTCAAGATTCTTCGCAACGTCATCGATAATCTTCTTTAGTTCATCTGCCTTGTTATCAGTCGCTTTGGATTCTGAAGAGGTCGCCTTCTCTGGCTCATCAAACAAGTTTAGGAATTCATCATAAATGTTTGAGAGAGGAATGGTCATGGGATTCTGCACTGGAAATATCTGCTCCGATTGACGATCCGGTGTATGGAACTTCTTAAGATAAGAGTCATCAAAGGTGACATAGTAGGTTTCTTCTATCTTTTTGTACTTTTTGTTGAGAACCCTATATGCCTTCGAAGTTAGAGAGTACCCTAAGAAGATTTTTTCGTCTGCTTTCACATCGAACTTGTTCCTTTGCTCATTTGAATAGAAAATGAAACACCTGGAACCGAAGACATGAAAGAACTCAACGTTAGGTTTTCCTTTATTAAGAAATTCCTAAGGGGTGATGGAAAATCTTTTGTTTAGGAGAGATCGATTTTGAGTAAAACAAGCTGTGACGATAACTTCTGCCCAGAAGTAAGGTGGCAGGTTCGCAAACGATAGCATGGTCCTCGCAGCCCCGCACAGAGAATGGTTTTGTCTTTCAACAACTTCGTTCTGTTGTGGAGTGTAAGGAGCAGAGAAGTTTTGAGCAACTCCCTTTTTAGTCAAGAATTCTTCAAACACGTCGTTTTTGAACTCCGAACCATTATCGCTGCGAACGATCCGAACTAGCTTTCTCAGTTGAAGATCGATCTGTTTGATAAAGTCCTTAAGGTTGGAAGTGGCTTCTGATTTCTGTTTAATAAAATAAACCCACGTAAATCTAGAAAAATCATCAACAATTACTAATATGTATTTGTTACCACCAATACTCTCAATGGCTGATGGACCACAGAGATCTATATGCAATAGCTCAAGTGGATCGATCACTTTGGTGTTTATAATTGTTGAATGACTCTTCCTGCTCTACTTCCTAAGTTCGCAGGCTGCACAAAGATGTTCTTTCTCAAACTTTAGAAGTGGCAAGCCTCGCACATGATCACCAAGCACAAGTATGTTCATATCCTTGAAGTTTAGGTGCGAGAGCCTTCGGTGCCAAAGCCAACTATCATCCGAAGATTCTTTCGTAAGAAGGCATATGGCCGACTTTCCTTTGATAGGATTCATTTTCAACGGATACATCTCGTCTTTTCTCTCGGACTTTAGAAACATTGGTTTGGTCTTCTTTTCGATGATCTCAGATCCTTCATCATCAAACGACACTTTTAATCTGGTACCTACAACCAATTGAGATACACTAATTAGGTTGCGTTGCAAACCTTCCACATAGGCTACCTTCCGAATGGAAAATTCCCCATTCGTAATCATGACGTATCCCTTGATTTCTCTGAGAGAGTTATTTTTGAACTTGACTCGTCGTCCATCCTTCAGCGATCTAAATTCTCTTTCATCTTCTTTCCGTCCTGTCATGTGACGTGAGCAGCCACTATCAATGTACCATTCGGTGTCAAACTACTCGTCATGAATTACCTACAAAATTCAAAGAGATTTAGGAACCCAAAGTTGTTTGGGTCCATGTAAGGTTTTCACAGTAACAGGAAAAGTAATTGTTTCATCAACCAAATAAGATTGTTTAATCATAGTGGAATTATCTCTTTTTGTGATTTTAGTAACAACGATCCTGTTATCTTTTGAGTTCTTTTCAATAAAAGAAAATTTTCTTTGCTTATCATTGATTTTTTGCTTGGCAACACTTTTCTCAACCTTCTTTTCCTCCTTTTTCAAGCGTGTTTCAGAAATTTTAAAAGGAATTTTAGATTCCAAAACAACTTTTCCTTTTCCTTTAACATCTTTCGAAGTGTTGGCATATTTTGAAACATTAGATTTTGAAACAAAATTAGGTTTTGTCTTTTCCAAAGGTTTCGCTTGTTTAGGAAATAAGGGTTTTTGAAAAGCTTTTGTTTTTGAAACCTGAGGAGAAGAAGAGTGGGGTTTTGAAAAACTTTTAGGATACAGATTTGAAGAAACTTTCACATTCGGATTTGCTGATCTTTCTTGATGGACAAAGTTGGGATTTTTGGATCTCCAGTAATGCTTTCTTTATGTTAGATTTTTATGATATCTTGCATTTCATTGACGTTTCTAAGCAGCAAAATGCTCAACAAATTTATGATAACTAGCCCTAGCTTTTAATTTTCTAACAGGAGTGTTAGACTGTTCGGATGACGTATCATTTGCAACATTTTTCGTTCCACTCGCACTCCCTTTCTCGTAGCTTGAATTGACCTTGTTCAGTGGTTCTGCCACATATCTTCCCTTCGTTTTCCAAGAGGTCATTTCAGAAAGACCTTTGGTTGCATCTGCATTGTCTATGGGAGAGGACCAAAAGGACTCGTCACACCCATCAACATTGTCTTCTTCTACGAGGGATGATAATTCTAAAGTCTGATTCTTGTTCAATACCGTAATTGCAAAAACCTGGTTCGGAACAGTTTGAATCTTCGGAAAAACTGTTGCCTTTTCTTTCAAAGTTTTTGAAACATTTTCATAAATACGAACATATTCAATTGAACTTTCAGAAATCAAATTTTTCACAAGTTCGGGTTCACTTTTAACAAATTCAAAACAGTCAACCACATCATCCACAGAGATTTCACTCATATCACTTTCGTCATCAAATTCAGATACATTTTCAACATTAAGAGTATTTTTTGAACTCAATTTAGTGCATAATGAGTCAAATTTCTATAGAGTATCAGATTTAATCTACTCTTTATCTTTTTCACTCAAAAGTTGTTTCAGCATGTCTTTATGTTCTTTGGACTGTATGTATGCTTCGATTTTGTCTAGTCCAATTTTGTAGGATTCGGAGACATCATCAGATGAGATAATGGATTCGCACTTATAACAGTCTGCATCGATTTCGTCCTCTTTCAATTCGAGGAAGGCAAAATCATTTTATGGATATTCTTACCTATTTCATAGTCAATATGCAGCTGAGTAATATTAATGTAAAGACGTTTAGGAATCATACAGAAAATGTTTTGTTGTTTCAAAAGCCCTAAATTGTCTCGTTGCATATAAATAAAATCATACCTAGACCTAGACAAATCCAACTCTAACTTCTCAATCCACATCCGCCTCTCTTCATTCTTTGATGTTACCATGTTGATTTGATTAGTTAAGTTTGTATTACCTAAACGGGTTCTTTTTAGACTATCACTGAAACTAGAGACTATAAATTTTATATCACGTAATTTAGTTTCATATCGAGAGACAGGAATATTTAGAGATTCAAGAATAGAATGTACCTTGCTGATTACTCTTTCACATTCATTGATCTGCTCTGTGATTGGTTTCGCAGCGAAGCAGTTGTTTGAAGTCTTTCCGCCATCAGTGGCGTATCCTCTTTGCTCCGAAACGTCATTGGGAACCATCATGCACTTTCCCTCGTACTCAGGAATATCAGCCTTCGCAACGAAGCATTCACCATTCGTAGGCCTACGAACCTCTTCATCCTCCGAATCGATCGACCAAACTTCGACTCTACCAAACTCGTCATCATCTTCCTGCACAATCAAAGTAGGCTTAGCATTATCAGCACTTTTCCTTTTCTTAAGCTCCTCTATCTTCCTAAGATAGTAAGCTTCAACCTTATTTTCTTCATTCTTCTTCTCATTCATTCTCTTCAACATACACTCCTTTGCCAAATGATTCTTTCCATGACAATAATTGCAGTCACAGCCAGAATCTCCTACCACTTTTTTATCTTTCTTCATTTCATCTTTTGGTGAGTTGTTGAAGATTTCATCCTTCACCTTGTCAGAACTATAACTTCCTTGCATGTTCCTATTTTTGGAACGTCCAAAGTTCTTCTTTTCAAAATTTCTGGGGTTTGACACCATTAGTGCGTATTCCTCTTTTATTAGTTTAAAATCTGAGAGATCGGACTCCGAAACATCTTCTACAATCTTTTTGTCCATCGCAACTAGGGCCAACGAACCCATACCAGAGACAACTTTCCCTTACTTTGTTACTTCATCTTCATGGTACCTAAGTATTCCCACTAGCTGCACCAAAGAATAATTCTTGAATTGTTCATGAGCTTTAACTGTGGAAACAACCGCCTTCCACTCAGGTCTTAATCCATTCATAAAGGTAACCTTTTGCTCAATCTTTTCCTGTTTCAGGTTGTGCTTAAGCATTCTGCTCAAAAGATGGTTAAAGCGATTGAAAGTTTGATCAATCATTTCGTCAGGCTTCTGGGTAAAATCCCCAAACCCAGAAAGAAGCAATGTTTGAACCGAATGTTCAAGATCTGCATCACTGGAATAAAGTTCTTTCAATCTGTCCCAGATCTCCTTGTCTATTTCACAGGAACTCACTAGGCGAAAGGTGTCTGGTGGTAAAGCACACCTTATTATCCTCATGGCTTTAATGTTGCTTAGTAGTTTTTCTTTCTCATCTTGAGGAATATATTTAACATCGACAAAAAGAGTATTGTACTCTGCCTAAGTTTTGATGACTCTTCTGGTTCCCACATTCATGAATGTTCCTTCTGTTATTGCTTACCAAATCGTCATTCCATGGTCTTCGATACCCAGAACATAATACTCAAAATGTAGAGCCCATACTTAATAGTCTTAAGGAAAGAGAATAGGGATCCTGGTAGTAGATCTGATGCTGTTAGAAAGATTAAAAGAAAGCATATGTGGATCTTCAGGCTACATGATGTAGATTCAATTAAACCCTGTAAAGAATCAGATGTGTAAAACTAAAATCGAGTTTAGGGCGTAATAAGGATCAAGATCCAACGTCAACAATCGATCAAAACGATGAAGATGGCCAGAACAGATCCAATAAAAGCGGAAAAACCCTAGAACACTCGATAGAAGAATTGCGTATGGTTTACACAATCTCCTGCTTTGATACCAATTGTTAGAATAAATATGAGTTGATCGTTAGATTCTTACCAGAAAAGTAAATCAAACAATGAATGCTATGATCAAAATGGTGTCGAATGATTAATAAACCATTGTCTTAGAAGAGCTCGATAAAGAACTTCTACTGTAAAGGCAGCGTAGGGCAAGTACAAGAACGATCGATACCCTAATACGGTGCATGCATGCACTATATATAGGCTAACCCTATAAGCATTAAAAATCGGGTGGATAGGCCCAACCCATTACATAATGGACTATTATAGTACAAAACATTATTGACACAACACTAAATATCCCAATAGAAATCAGTTTGACTCATCGGATTATAAGGATCGACCTTACACATACCATATGAATAAATAAATAATACAACCAATTTAACAAATAAATACAAACATCATCATAAATGGTCTATGGCTAGTTTATGCATATCCTACACGTATTTATATATAAAACAACACTTTGTTTTTCTAAGACTACTTTCACGACCAAAAATGCATGTTTAAAATTTTGGTCACAAAATAAAAATTATAAACATTTTATAGTTGTCATAGAAAATATATATGATATTTTCTTATAAAAGAAAATCATTCATGTTTTCCAAAAACAAAGATTATACCAAATAATATAATAATCTAACCATGCATGCAAATATGGATCCGATACCAATTGTTGAGTTTTATTCAAAACCGTTTTCCCAAAAACGCTAAATACGGCAACAAAATCATTAAAATTTGAATATTTTGTAAAACCAATTTATCCCACCAAGGATTATTTTTAAAACATGGAAAGACTAATATCAACAATATAAAGAAAAGATTACAACATTTGAAGTCTGTGATTCTCATAGGAGATTGGAAGTTGATGAAGTGTGGAAAAAGACTCGAATTAGAGCTTCTCTAGAAGTATCCACCAAGAAAGTGTTATCCACCAAAGATGATAGTCTTCTATTGTATTACATACTTATTAAGCCAATAAGAACTAATACTAAATTAGTCTCAAAGGATAATCACACTAAGCACTCAAATCTACACTCCACATTGCAAGAGAGAGGGGATGGATAGAGCCTAGAGGCTCTGAGCTTTCATGAGAGAAAAGGGAAGGAATGATCAACCAAAATAACTTGTTACATTCTTCCTTATATACTAACACTTAGACATAAGTCACCACACTTGCATTAAATGAAAGTATGGCTTCATATGACAAGCATGGGTGTAAGAAGGAAAGACAACAAGCAACACAAGTCCGTGCTTGTGTACCTACAGCCTTGACTAGAAAAAGTCAAGGGTGGAGTGTCATTTACACCTTCTAATGGACTAGTTGCATCTATTTATTACATAAAGTACTTTTATATAAATGGACTTCAATAGGTCCAAAAAGATGTACACAACATATAAATTCATACATTATGAATTACTAGTTGTTTTCTCTCTAGAAATTATTATTTCCATAAAATATTAATTTCTCAACTAAATACAGGAGTTGATAATATTTATTAGTAATCAAATTCTAATAAATAATAAATAAATATCTACGTGCTATAAAGTGTGACCCTATAGGATCATTTTTTTTTTTGAAAATATCATTCTATAATGATTTTTGGGCATATAGATCTTTCACTTGCATGTGTGGTTCATGGATGAGATGACTTTATGTGGTATGAATACTTTAAGAGTTTTTTGGGGTTCATCACATATGTTCTTTTCATGTTTATAAGTATATTTCTTCCATAGCACCTTTTCATGTTCATGCGTTTGTTACATCCACCGCACCCTTTGCATGTCTTTTTGTTTATTTGTGAGTTCTAGACAATTTACAAGGTCTTTGATGTTTATCGGGTGCATTGTCGACTTTAGATAAGTTTTTGCTAGCAACGTGGTACATGATGGATGAAAAAAGTACATGGATATGAAAACATATTGCGATGAAACATGCCAATGGAAATTCAAGGGACATGAAGGATAAAGTTATAGCTTTTTGATGGGCATGCTTCATTACTCATGTTATTTACATGACCATGGGCTTGTTTCATCACTCATGACCTATGCATGTATTTATTATTCTTTGTGTGATATGGAAAATTTATAAGGTTTTGAGGTTTATCGAGGGTGTTCATGATTCTAGATAAGTTTTTACTAGAGACGTGGCACATGATAGGTAAAACATGGCCATGTACTTGAAAGAGTGTATGCCATGTAAGATGAAAGGTTCACGATAGAACCTAAAAATGTTAATCAATGCCAAAAAAAAAAGTTGGAGTGCGCACCAGATTCCTATTCGTGATACAAGAGTAAGGTATGAACCATCCAAGGTGGTAAATTTTGAGATTTGCAATATATATTGTTCTAAGGTTCATGGTTCGGTTTATGGGTGCTCAAAGCTCTAACTCTAAAACATGGATTTTTCTATGATATATGAATTTTTTTCATAATTGAGATAGATAAGGATTTGGGATAAAACATGAAATGGGATGAGAAGGATTTAAACATTATTATTAATCGAGTAGGGGCACATATAGTTATTAGTAATTAGGTAGGAAGACATGTATGTTTCTAACAAATATATTAATCATCAATACTCAGGGTCTAGGAAGTTGTGTGGAATAGGGGTGGATTAGAGACTTGTGTATCCAATATGATTTCAATATTTTGGGAGTGCATGAAATGATATTTACAAGCTTAAATTTATCAGCTGTTAGATCCTTGTTATGAAATATGCATTTTGGTTTTACATATAGTAGCAGGAGGGGTTGAGCGGGAGGAATTGATTATATGTAGGATCCTTCCAAGTTCACGAATAAACATGTTACTTTCAAATAATATTTTTATTTTACTAAGGGGTTTGGGTTATTATAATCCCCTCATTATGTTTATTAATGTCTATGGTCCTCAATATATGGTCAATAAGAGGTTACTTTTGTATAATCCTAAAAATAAAGATAAACATGTTTATTGATTAGTAATCCAGGCAAACATGTAAATGCTTCATGAAATATATTTAGATTTTTAGTTATTAAAAGGTCATTATTGGAACATAATAATATCTAGCCAACAATGTTTGGGATTGATTAATTAAAAAACACTTAAATAAGCCAAGTACCAGAAGAATTAACAATTTAAAAGTTTTAGACCCCCCAAAACTGGATCTAATGAGAACTTTATATGATCAAATTTATTTCATAACCATAGAGTGTTAGAATTTATTACCTCAATGTGTAGGATCCTTTAGTGTAATATATGGTAATCAAGATTGATTATCAGTATCAGTATCTACACAAGTCGGTATGAATGCTACTTGACACCAATAATGAAAAGTTGTTTTTCCTATTCTCTTCTTTGAATTTGCCAACCACAATATATTAGGGAAAAAGGGAGGCACAGTTTTCAAGGTAAGGTAGCTAGTAACATGATGAGGGTTTTAGTTATAAGCTTTTATCCTTTACTAATCATACTCTTCAATTTATACTTAATGTATCGTCCTACAAATACCAAGTAAAAATTTCATTTTTAAACAATCAAAACATTCATTCATTTGTTCCAAAGGATAATAAAAGTGATAGTATTCTCAAAACATTAGAGTAAAAAACACAAATAGCCAATGCGGAATAAACTTTGGGGGATGCAGTGCGACCACGTCCGCCCTTTCCCTCTACAACTGGAAGTACCTAAAAAATGTTTAAACCACAAACCGTAAGCACAAATCTTAGTGAGTTCCCCAAAATACTGCATACCATACATATCAACGGGCCCAGTCCGCATATTGGGCCCAACCCATAATAACGGGCCTAACCCCACATATTAATGGGCCCAACCCAACATACAAATGGGCCCAACCTAACATGTCAATGGTCCCAACTCTACATGTAAATGGGTCCAGCCCAACACACAATCTAAGAGTGACAAAGACAGCTAGCATCCTACACAGTATAGTGAGAAGACTCACCCAATTTACGAGATCAGCTAAACCATAACTCAATGCCCTGCAACAGATGCTATAACACTCCTATCAAAACATACAATGTAGAACCTTAGTCTACACACTAGATCCAACAATCTTGACCAAAAGTCAACCCAGGTCAAAAAGTTAACGGTCCAAGGTTAACCCTCAAAGTCAACAGCCCAAAAATCACCTCAATGAATCGCCATGTTGTAGCCTTCTATTGGCCACATCGTGGCAGCGTTAAGACAAACCAGTCGAGTAGCCTCCCAGTCGCCACATCATGGTAGTTGGGTCCTAACAGCTTAATTGATTAAGTTGTTTTCTTTGTCCTTAAGAGCTCCAAGGCTCAGATCTGATACCCCCAAGGTCTTAATGGATAAAATTTCCAAATTTATCCCTTAAGTCATCCCAATAAGCCAAGACTGTTGTATTAGATGTCTAAGCCCATAACTATTATTGGTATGTATTCGACCCGAGAGTAGCATGGTCCATTTGGGTTGCATAACACTAGGACAATTTGTTAGGTTGGACTCTTGAGAGAAGGTTATATATGATTTATTAATATATTATAAGTTCTAATATATTAATATGAAATCATATGTTTTAATTAGTATTGATCAAGAATTAATTTGGAATTAATTTAGTGATCAAAAGAGACTAATTAAATCTATGGGGACTAATTATGGTAATTAGTTATATTTATATGTGTTGGGCTTATGATCCATGTTGGACCAATTTTATATATGGATACATAAATAGTTGGGCCACATGAACCATAGATCATAAAACCCATGGGTATGGATTTGGATTATATCCATGACTCTTGAAATCCCACATATAAATATGTAGTCCATTGCCCAAAATCGCCACTAGAGAGGAAGAAAAGAAGTTCTTAGATAATTATGGTGTTTTGGTGCATGGAGTTTCTCTCTCAAGAGTCACCTTTGTTCTAGATGAGTTGTGATTCCATTTGAGGTGCAACACTTGGGGCACTAAGTTCTTAAAGGCCAAAGTCTTTCAAGCAACACCAAATACATCAAGACTTCAAGCCACATAAAAGGTATGTTACTCTAACTAGTATCTTGTATTGTTTATGACAAATTGCATGCTAGTTATAAGTTTAATGCCTTGGAAACCATTTGCATGTATGATTAGTGAAAACATAGATCCAAGGTATTTAAGGTTGTATGTGCACCATAGGATGTTGTAGTATACTAAAACCCATCAAAGACTTCTTGAATAACAATTAGGACTTCCTGAATAACAATTAGGACTATGAAGTTGCCTCAATCCAATGACCGCCTACCAGAACTGCTAATAAAGCCCCGAATTATCAGAAAACATATACCCAGACGAAGAACGGACCTTAACACTCCACCCTCAAACAGAAAAAGAAAAATCCAATTGCTCTGCTTTAAAACCCATAAATTGTGTCTGACTTTTCACAGACAGAACCATTCCAAACCACAACCATAATGACTCCATACTACAACCCAAGCGAAAACAAAACTCTAAAATCCTAAATTATTTCACTCTTACCAGAAAACAGAATCCCTGACCATTCGATGTTGTCGAAACCTCGAACCCCAAAATGAAAGGCGACTCCCAACACGATCCCTGACCATTGGTGTCAAACCAATACATAACTCATATCCTAATACCGAAAAATTTGCATATTCGATCTATCCGAGATCCCCCGATTCCACGATGACCTTCTAATAAACTGGGATGTAGAATCTTTACCAGCTTGCTGACACTGACAATCTCACACACGGTCGTACAATAAGACTCGGCCCAAGAGTCTAACCGATATAGGCTGCCTAGCCTATCTGCCACACAGATCCAATCCGTTGATCACTAAGCGTCCCTACTCAAAACATGTTATAACGCCCTAACCATGTCAAACACTATCGGGTCCCATCCTCATGATTCATACACTACAGATTCACGATACACCGCGGTGTCATTTAATCCACCTAAATGTTAAGATCCTAGATTATCCTGACCTAATCAACGTTTCATCACTGGCTTGGCGACTTACCACCAATATTACATGCCCTAAGAATAACTTCAAATTTCTGAAAGGTCCGCTCACCCAATGATAATATAACCAATCGGGCGTCACCCACGGGTCCCACCCTAGCTAGCCTAACTAAATAGTCATCGCCCATGGGTCTCACCCAAACTAGCATAGCCAAACGGGCCTCGCCCTCAATCGAGAGTTATACTAGTCTAACCACTTAAACGAATCTTATAATCCTCCTACTTAAACACGGGGCATCTAAAATAATAATAACGAGACTTAAACTGAACGAAGGTTGTGATCCCCTCACAGTCTTACAACCAATCCCGCAGCGGCCAAACTCATCCTAGCGGATACTATGGTTCAGCATGTAGTCTTTCCATACATCCACTTAACCCATCGGCCCAGCCTGTGGTATTTTCAATCATCCACAAAATCATGTTAGAAACGACATGTGCAGAAACCCCAACCCGCTGAACCCCAAACAAGCATTCGGGTCATGCTAAGAACCCCAAATCCTTTACCAAGCAAGAACAGGTAGAGAGGTTCTAACACATCCCTCAACCTGAACCTAGTCACGAACCCATATTACGCTACTACTGATGCTTCACACTCTCGGTCGAGATAACATTAATCCTCATAATTTGCCTCCCTGATTACGACCGAACATTGAACATTATAACTGGCATAACCCCGACTCATACCACAACTAGAACTGGCTCTCCATTTGACCTAGGGTATGAAACTCCACCTTGCTTCACACTAGGAAATATTCCCATTTATCGAAATGATTATCCCGCTCTTAGTTTCAGTTGCACTCTATCATCTCACAACCTTACTACCCTACCACTATCATTCTTAGGTTACGAGAACTAAGATTCCAAGACTAAACAAGCTAGGGTACCCACACCCTATACAAGATTAAACTCTGCTATTCTTGATGAAAGATTGTCGTGCCCAAAGCACTTTCCCCTGATACAATTCTAAATCCTTAAACAACCTCAACTGATGACATAGTACCCATTATCAGAACAAATGGATCACCAATCCATAACTAACTTGTCGAAAGATCGATGCACCTAAAACATCGTCAACTGATACAGCTTGAAACTCTCGAACAATCTCAGCAGCTGAGAAAATCCATGCGAAAATGCATCACCTACACCCAGAGGTTGACAAGTCACAACCTCTCGCACCCTACTAACTAAAGCAATCGGTTCAACGAGCTAACCGATCATTTAACTGACATCCCACATGAGTAGAACAAGCCCCTATGAACTCTATATTCTTTGTCCCAGAAGGGACAACCGGCTACAATGAGATCTTTTCCTAGAAACCTCTGATGCGAGGACCACATGCAAATCCATGAAAGCATGAATCTGACTGCAACTTACCCTAAACCCACGTTCTGACCAATCCCTTATACCTCTCAACCATGAAAGATCCCGACCATCTTGAATTCCATAAATCCAATGAACATACACTACAACTTCCTCCGACCCATTGAGTTGAATCCATTAGAATCAGTACGGATGCTAATCCTCCTAGCAGAACACTCAGTTCACTCCCACTTATGGCTAATGCCATCATTGACCGTCACCTGCCGAACTGAATCCTACAACCGATTCACCCATATATCCTTCAAGCATGATTCTCGGTATGCAAAATGGCATATGAAAAACCTTCTGATAATAACAACCGGCAAATCATAAAGAAATTGTGATCCTTAGGTGGAGACTTAAATAAACCTAACATAATCTATCACACATACACAGACACATGATCATAAGAATATATATAATAAGGCATGAAGAAAATGAAAATTATACATACTTACAATAGCAGCTGGTGGAACTCGGGTCTCCTCAGCCTACAATTAAAATGCTCGGCTCTTCACCACTGGAGCCTCCGCTCTACCCTCGTGACCATCATTAATCCTCAATGTAGCTAGATCTGGTGCTCTAACCGCTCCACTCATCAACCTCGGATAGTCAGCCTTCTTGTGGTCTGCCTGATTGAAGTGAAAACACATCGGAATTTAGCCCCGAGGATAATCCCTTCTAAAATGACCATACTGGCCGCAACTGAAGTAGCCCCTTCCTTTTTCATGGTGGCTCCCCTTTTGATTCCTCTTACACTTGACACAACGGCCCCGACCCTGATGGCCTCCCGAACGTGAATCCTGAGTCTTAGGCATCTTCGCCTGGCCCACTACGCTTTGATCCTACTTCGGCCCACGCTTCGACCAAAGTTGCAGCTCAATCTCCCGTTTCCGGGCTCTATCCATCATGTCATATAAAGTCTTGCAGCTCAACTTGCTCACAAATTCCAAAATATCATCCTACAACATATCATGGTACCTTGTCTTCTTCATCTCCTCATCCATATCGTATAGCAGAACCAACAAAGCCTTCTCCCTGAACTTGGAGGTGATCTCTGCCACTGTCTCTGTCGTCTGGAGAAGGTCCTGAAACTCCCTCACAACCTGTTGCACCTCAATATCTGGTGCAAACTCTGCCTTGAACCTCGACACAAAATAATCCCAAGTCATGATCGTCATGGAAACCGATCCCAAAGCATGACAAACCTCTTCCTACTAATCACGAGCTCGGTTCCTCAGAAACAAAGACACGATTCCCATATTCGATCCCTCAGGGAAAAAGCTCATTTGCTGAGCATTCTCCATGTCAGCGATCCACCGACAACTAGCAATAGGGTACTTCACCCCAAAGAACTTTGGGGATCCACAAGGCTTGAACTCCCAAAAATAGAGAGTTTAAGCCCCCAACTATCCTGCCGCAATATCAACCTGAAAATCCCCAAGACACTCATCCAGAAGCTCTATGATCCCCTCCTTGATGGTACCAAACATCACAAGAGTCACATCCAAAATGTCGTGAGTGATCTCCGACGAAACGAACTCGTGAATCCTCTCATCAATAGGCTCAGAACCAAACACTGAACCTGAACCAAAACCAGATCCTCCTCTACATGTGCTCATCACCATACTGAAAAACAACCACACAAATGATCAGAACATACTCGAAGAATTCCTCATCCTACATGCTTCTTAAAATCTCTGTGACTTTCCTCGATTCAAGTACGGATCCTATGCTTTTAGTAGTATGATCCCAATACTACCTTCCACTATGACATCCCGCTGTTTAGGTAATTTCAATTTCAACCATGTGTTTGAATAATATTCTAGTTTAGCCCTTGGATTGAAAAGGATTGCAAAATGGCCCATAGTGGCAATATGGTAATTTGGTCCAAGTGTATTATGCTGAGCGTACGTTGTGTATGATAGGCGTACTAGGGAAAGCCCTAATATACTGGGCTTACACCTCGTACGCTGCGTATACATGAAGGTTGTGCAAACCTTAAATTTTTGGGTTTGGTCCATATTTAAACCCCATTATAGCCTCATGTCTCATTTCTTCATCAGTCTCCCTCTGTGAAAAATGACCCCAGGCTAACCCTAAGTGAGAAGAGTGCATTTTGAGCCCATTGGAGTGTTTTCGAGGTGTTCTTAAAGAATAAGAAGGTGGTGAGAAGAGCTAAGAGCTGAAGCATCTTGGATCTGGGATTTCCTTCTTGTTAACAACCTACATGAGGTATAAAGTTTGCATCTTGATCACTCCATCTTGTAGATCTAGACATTTCTTCCTTTAAGACATCTTGTGTCCCAAAAATGGTGATTCTTGAGCATGACATGTTCTTGAACTAATAATTCATCCTTTCAGGCCTTTTGGAGGGTCTTAAGTCATAAAAATGTGGTCTTGATGGTTAGTTTTACTCCATGCATGCTATAGAAGGTCCTAATGCATTAAGATGTTGATATTGTGTGGATTAAACACTTAATGGACATGCAAAGGCATAAAGTTGGAAACTTTATGAATCTTAATGGTATTTTGGCATTGGATCTGAACGTTGGACGTGAGAGCTTAATCCAATAAGCTATTATTGATGATTTAGGAAGTTTGGGCGTAAACCCTGCGTAACCTAGATTACACAGCGCGAACGTGGTCAACCATCCCGTCTATGGTCAAGGCTCGAGTATGCCCCACGTACCTCCAGAGTACACCCCACGTACGAAGTCTAAGTCGACTCGGCTGAGTTGACTCGGCTGTGTTAACTCGGTTCACTTGTTAATTTTGACTAGTCTTGACCAAGGGAATTTTGGGAAAATATTATTAACGGATAATGTTTTGACATTTAGGATTTGGGGAGCCGGTATTTTGGAGCAGAGTCTTGATCAGCTATGCGTCAGATTGTGAGGTGAGTTTTCCTTTCTATACTTACGGGTCGAAAGCACCAAGGCCAGCCCATTGGATTGATATCCTGTAATACATTGATTTATGATATGATGAGTATGGGATAGAACTGTACGATTATCCTATAGTTGCTAATATGCATAGATAGGTAGATCTGTATGACTACCTGTGATTTCTGGCTGTATGATTATCTATGTGTTGATTTTGTTTGTTATCTGTTATATGTCGAGATACTGTGTTGGGTTGAGACTTTACTACTTTGTGCGTGAGTCAATAGACCGAGGGTATTCTAGCCCGATGGTTGAGTAGACCCGAGGGTATTTCAGTCCGATGACTGAGTGGAGCTGTTGTATATTGACATTCCATTTCGATGACTGATTGGGCCAGGGGTAATCAAGACCGATGGCTGTTAACTCGGGAGTATTCCAGTCCGATGACTGATTAGACCTAGCATGCTTGTTTGTTTATGATATGTATTTTGTGTGGTGGTGCTTTGGGGGAACTCACTAACCGTTGGCTTATTGTTTTTGGTTATGGTTTCAGGTACTTCAGAGGACAGTGGCAAGGCAAACGCGTGACCGTACACATCCTAATTTTTATGTTGTTGATCTTGGGAGATTATGTTTTAAATAATACTTTGGAAACAATGGTTTTGTAAACACTTTTATTAGTAAATGGGTTGATTTGAAAAGTTTAAATTGATTGTGATTTTTGAGATGTTACAAGTTGGTATCAGAGCCTTGGTTTGAGCGAATTGGAGGAACATCCGTGTGAATCCAATCTCAAACTAAGGAACTGCAAAGGTTTTTAAAAAAATGAAAGATTTCCAAAATTGTTTTAAAAAATAATCAAGAAAGGATGTGATGTGTATGATCAGTCGGAGCCAGTAAGTAGACCCCAAATTACCATACTGTTATTTGATATTTTGATATGTTAGAACAACATGCTAATGATAGGCTAGGGATCTTCAGAAACTGCATTATAGAATTGCCTGATTATATGATGCCTGATAGCCTAGGGCTCTTCCTTATGTGAAATTGACATCATTACTATAGTCGCTTAGTGTATGCATCAAAATTGTACATAACTAAGATTTCGTATCCTGAGAATGTTTGATTTAGGCTTCTTTCATGTTCCTTGTTTGGTTGTGGGCTTAGGGTAGAATCAAGTATTTGACTGTGTATAGGATCCAGTGTTATGTATGATTAGCATACACGAGTGCTGCAGGGTTGGTGCAAGTTTCATGGATGAGTTATGTGGAGTCAGCCGACTTGTTGAGGGATGTCTAGCCTTCCTCTAGGAAGTGAGAATAATGTGTATAAGTATTCTAGTGAGTGTTGTTAGGGTTGTTGTGATTATATTTTCAGACAAATATGGGTAGGTGTAGAAGGTAGTATGGGTCCGTACTACCGGAAGCACACGACTCGTACGCGTAACAAGGAAGTCACAACCCCTAGGGTTTTATTGGGGAATGGTTCCTGTGGAATGATATTTGTTTCATATGATATCTCCCCAGTTTATTTTCAGTATAGTGGTTACGAGGCGAATTGATTCAGGATCTGGATTGGTGGCCGGAGCAGGTGGCCAGTGTAACGCCCGTAGTTTCAGGCTAGACAATTTTGAGATAATAAGCGTTAAAATAACTTTTTAATAGAGGATTATTTAAGACAAATAATCTGAACAAAAGTTATAGTATATGTGACAAGGATTCCGTAAATATAAAGAACGTTAAAATCCAACTTCGAATGAAGAAGTTATGCTTCTTCGAAGTTTCGCGATTAAACCGACACGGCTCTGCGTATCGTAAAAAGTGAATTTTTGATAAATTACTTTTTAGACTTAGTAATCTAAATGAAAGTCATAGTGTTCGTTAAACCGAGAGCGTGCATATAAAGAATGTCCAAATCTGACTTCAGTAGAGGAAGTTATGATTTTTCGAAGTTTCAGCGCAGCAGTGCGGGCACAGAAATCGAATTTTAGATCGGTTAATTTTTATCCAAAATGATATAAATAAGAATTAAATATCTCATTAATAGGATTTCAACGATAAAAAGATAGTCGAAAAAGGATTCTGTATGTAGAAGTTATGAATTTTACACGGTCATTAACAATGTAATCTTCTCAAACTATTAAATTTAAGATCGGTTTAGAATTAGCCAATGGAGTCAAAAGGAAAGTTGTAGTACTCATAAATACCTACAGGTGGATATAAAAAACGACAAAACGGAGCTTGTATGCGAAAGTTATGAATTTTTGAAGATTTGCAGTTTTACCAGCGTCCGGTGCCACGTGTCAGCACCAGGCGAAGCCTTGGTGCCTACGCAAGCTCACGACATGAAAGGCATGTCTCACAACGTTATAGGCACCTGGACATCCTATAAATACAGCCGAATTTCACTCATTTCATTACACCTTTCCATTCCATTCTCTCACAAACTCCCCAAGGTCCCAAGACCTTTGTCTAACACTTCCTAGGTGTTAGTAGTGAAGCTTCGGAGCATCAGAAAGCTCCGAGAAGTAGAGATTTCAGCTTAGAATTTCTGCTCATGCAAATTCTGCTTTCTCGCTAAACCACCTGCAAGTTAATTTATGCTTACCGAGCTATAAGTATAAATGATGTTTAAGTTCATTATCGTTATTATGAACCTATAAACAAGATTTATCAGTGATTTCAAGTCGTTATATTGATTGATCTACTTACGGGTATGATGTCTAGGTTGGATTTAGTGAGGTGTTTAAAGTGTGATTTCATGCTTTGTATACCAAACGGACCCTACCTCTTAAATGATCCTGCATGTTTGTCCCTTATCAGCTATAGATCAGTAGACTTTGAATTAACGATGAATCTAGGCTAATAATTAGTCGCAATAAATATTAGACTAAGACTTAGTGATAATGACACTAGGTTACGTCAAAGGAAAAGACAGTTGCTAGAAGCGAAGCGTTGTCCGAATTTCGAGTCGTCACTTTAACAAGTGAGTGCATAGTTACTTTCATCTTACACATACATATGAAGTATTTAATATGAATACATGCTATACGTGCTAATTATAGTGTTCTTGATATCTATGCTAGATGAACGATTTATACATATTTTAATCTATTTAAATTGGATATGTATTTTTATACCTATAAATATATTGGGTAAAGATGGGTAGATAAAAGATGATATAGATGATGAGAGATGAAAGATGTTATAGTATGATGAAATATAGGACGTTATAGCATGACAATAGAAGTAGGCAAAGATAGAATGCCACGACTTTGGAATTTTTATTTTACCAATGATGTATTCACTTAGCAAAGTATAGGTGACAACTACCGGAATAATTGATGATAGTCCCGTATAACATTGGCAGTTATGGACTTAGTGCCCTATAGATGAACATTGGCAGCTATGGACTCAGTGCCCCATAGATGAACACTGACACCTATGGACTTAGTGCCTTATAGATGAATACTAGAAGATATGGACCTAGGGCCTAATAGCCTAATAGATAAACACTGGAAGCTATGGACTTAGTGCCTATTAGACAAATACTGGCAGCTATGGACTTAATGTCGAATGGATAACGTTGGCAGCTATGGACTTAGTGCCTATTAGATAAACCCTGGAATCGATGGATTTCATGCCTATACCTTAGGACAAATACTTAGGATTAAATTTAGAAGAATACCTACTGACAAGTGTCATTGAGGAATCCCTTAACTACTACTGTCAACATAGATGATCCTTAGGGTAGATCCTTAAGAATAAAGAAGATAATGGGGATGGGAAATTAGGTTAATTGTTTGATGATTAAACCTAATAATTATATTATTGTCGGTTGAAAACCCTATGTATTCACCATGTTTCCCAACCTGACCCACTCAGTCTATTGTATCACAGGTAGCGATATGAAAGATACATTCTACTGAGAAATTCGAGGAGTATTAGGCCACTAGTTTAATTACTGTAAGGCTTGTAATATTTCGTTATGCTTATGTTTCTGACGATGACATCCCAATGTTTTAATATAAATGAAATAAATTTCTTCGGAAATGATTTGATATTATCATTATCGTGTTTTTTGGGAACAAATTCCGTAATGTTATTCCTCAAAAAAGATACTCTGATTTTTAAATAAGCATGAACAAATTGGTCTTTTTTGGCCCTGAAATTTAGGATGTCACAGTTGGTATCAGAGCATTAGTTTAAGCGAACTAGGAATTTATAGGATTTCTAGACTTAACTTATAATGCTAAGCAATGAGTGTGAGATGAGTGTCTACTATATTTAAGAAGTATTCCTGAATAGACACGAGCACTAGCTTATTTAGGGAAGATGCCTAAATTGCTTTTATGTGCTAAATGATTTATTCTATAAGATGTCTTATATGCTTTATGATGCTATCGTTTGATTGGATCTATGGCCTATTGCCGACCGGATCTGGAAATTTTCTGTGTTCAGATTTTTAAACGTTTAATTACGGTATTACAACTGACATGTAACTTTATTGAGTAATATGAAGGATTACACGTTTAAACCTTCTCTATCTATATTCTCGTCCCGATACACTGAATGCATGCTTCCATGAATATAAGGTCATGGTGAAGACTCATAGCGAATTGAGTAAATTGAGGAAATGAGAAAGATTACGATAGTGAATGATACCTATCGGAAGATATAGTAAGAGTGGTATTTTGATACATGCATGCACAATAAATAGGCTAACCCTAGAAATCAAAAACGTAAATGGACAGGCCCAAACCTGTAAATAAGACTATACTAGCACATACATTTTACACAAAACATTTAAACCCAACAGCGACTGAAATCCATCTCTCACGATCAGATTCAACTTACTCTTCTTAAGCTTCCTTCTTTCTCTTAGATCCTATAAAACATCAAAATGTTATCATCACATCATGTATTAAGAATCTATGAATAGTAACTTAATAAAATAATGGAGTTAGATAATGGATGTACCTGAAGTAGAGTCATATGACCTGACTTTACCATCTCTAAGATCTTTCAGGTAGTCTGGGCAGCTTCGCATCCAATGTCCCTTAAATTGGCATTATAAACATATGGACTCCTTGGGGTCAACACATGGGACTATCTGAGAACTAGTCTTTCTCTTTACCATATAGCCAAATGGTTTGACCTTGGCCGATCCCTTTCCATTGGGAAGAGAAACCTTTTTTGGACTACCATTGTTGCCATTGTCAACGTCTATGAAAATTTGGGACTCAGATCCTTCAAACACTTTTGCTTGACTTGTGCTCTTAAGCATTTTTGCTTCAGTAACAATCAACATATGTGTTAGATCAATTAGGGTCACGTCGTGGTCTACAATATAGTTGTCTTTAATGAACTGACTATATGACTCAGGAAGCGAAAGTAGAACCAAGTCATTGGCTAGCTCCCTTGGGAAAACGACACCCAACATTCCCAATCTGTCAATGTACGATTTCATTTTCAGAACATGCGCACACATAGACTTTCCATCTTGATGTTATGCCAACAGGGCTTGAGTAACTTCATATTTTTTAGCTTGAAGGAAACATGAATTGGGGAGAATTACTGGAGGGGGTGGAGGAAGAGTTAGAGAAGCATGATTTCCAGTTCCACCATTGCTTGAAGAAGGGAACATTCTTTCACCTTGATCAACATGTTGAAGATCATCTTCAGATAGGGGAAAACATTTCCAGAAAGACGAGGAAGACCATTGTTTTCTGAACTCGAAATCTATAAAGGTAGAAAAGAGAATTCAGGTAAGTTGATTTCTTTAATCTTTAATTATTAACCCAAAATTTAATTAAGGCTAGGATCCATATTTTCAATTCGAACTTTGAAGAGGGATGTGGGAATCAAATTCAAATCTATTTTAGGTAGGTAAGGCTTTTACCAATTTCAATCTAATTGAAACTCCTAGATCTTTGAGATTCATTGAACTTTTCAATGGCATGTTTAATCTCGATTATGCTCTCATGTTGTGACTGGGATGCCGAGGATCACAAACGAGATATGAATAACCATGCAAATTAGCTTGGTACTCTCGATGTCATTTATCATCTAATCAATATGTCAGTTAGCCACCAGCGCTCCATTAATCAATGATAATTTACGAGACACCCATTTCCACCCTTTGTTAGTCCATATTAGTGTGTCGGTTAACCACACACGCTCCACTAACGACTTATATAAAGTGCAATGTGCAATTTCATGGGTTAGCATCAAATTCACATTTTTCCTAAAGTAACAAAGAGTGTGATTTTTGAAGATGGTTTAGTTACTTTATATCGCATTATACTTATTAATGAGAATTAATTGTCTTATCGAACCCATTCGGCTAACGACCTTCCACCAATCAAGGGAGCGGTGGGTAACAGTGGATACCCAATGGCGGTCATTTTATAGACCGCTTCCTTAAACTCCCCTTATAGATCGACTTCGTGAATGAGGCGTACTAGCGGTTCGACTGACTTGTCTTATATAGTAATATTAAACCTTTAATGTTACATATAATATATAATGGTGTATTTTGAAATATTTTAAAATATCAAGGGTTTAGTCTTTTAATAAATCAAACTTTTAGTTTAATTAAATTTAAACCAATTATGGATTTTTTAATTATCTTTTAATTAATCATATAACTAAATTAATAATAACATCCCAAAGGATGTATTTTAAACTTTTCAAAATACTAGGGGTTATATTTTAAATTTACAAAATTCATATTCATTTAATTTAAATTAAAAACATAACCAATTATCGATTTAAGATAAGGATATCAAATTACAATTTAAAGTATTCAGACTTACACAATTAAACAATATTAAAAAAGGTAATTATCCTAATCAATTTTAAACCAAATCAAAAATCGAATTTTTAGGATCTGACAGCTCAACACGCCGTGGTGAGCAATTACCACGTCGTGTTCAGTCGAATCTGCAGGCCAACATGTCGTGTTGCAAGAACAGCACAGCGTGTTGGATGAACAGAATGATGATTATGTTTTCCCTTGTTTGTTCAAGTTCATATTAGTATCAATTCAACAGAAAACTAAACCTAGGCTCTGATACCACTGATGGGTTTTGAGCATTACAAACAATCTTATGTGTGCATTCAACCCTAATTTAGATCTACCTTTTCTATAATTGAACATACAATATGAACAACCAATTGTAAACCCTAGATCTCTATAATATAATCGAAATTCACATGATAAGGGTAATGTTACATACCTTTAAGATTGTTATTGTAAACAATCTTGGATCCTTACTTGAAATACGTTTGGTAGCAACCGCCACAAGTGTCGCGCCTCTAATGGTTCACAAACAAACCCTAGAAACCAAGGAAAACTATTAAGAGAGAGGGAAGGAGCCAAGATTTTGTCCAAGGCACTTAGTAAGAAGGCTTGGCCAAAATTCAACCCTAAGGAGGGTTTATATAGATGTTAGGAAGTTATTGGATAAGGAAGGTATCTCCAAGATAACCCTAATCCCTTATCTTCACCCCCCCCCCCTTAAGGAATCCAAGGCACCCTTAGAGCCCAAGGAAACCCTAGAGACACTCTAGATTTCGTTCCCCCATCTTTAGGGAGGTTATAGAATTGCCCAATGATCAACTATTGAACATTGTCACCTTTAATCCTCCTACTTTTAATTAATCCAATTAATCCCAAAATTAATCCAACTAATTTCTGATTAATTATTAATTAAACAATATGATTTCTAATTAATATATTATTTCTGTAATACATTAATAAATCATTTATTTTGATTTCTAATTAATTTATTAACCAAGTAATAAATTAATAAATCATTATTCTCTCTCTCACAGTCATCCTATTCAATTGCCAAGTTTGAAAGCAACCCAAAAGGACTGTGCTACTATCAATTCAAGTTTATATCAATTATAGTTATATGGTTAGACACCTAATCCATCAGAATATAGACTAATAATTAGTCGCAATAAATAATAGACTAAGACTTAGTGATAATGACCGTAGGTTACGTCAAAGGAAAATACAGTTGCTAGAAGTGAAGCGCTGTCCCAATTTCGAGTCGTCACTTTAACAAATGAGTGCATAGTTACTTTCATCTTACACATAGATATGAAGTATTTAATATGAATACATGCTATATGTGCTTATTATATATGTTCCTGATATCTATTCTAGATGAATGATTTATACATATTTTAATCGATTTAAACTGTATATGTATTTTTATACCTATAAATATATTAGGTAAAGATGGATAGATGAAAGATGATATAGATGATGAGAGATAAAAGATGCTACAGTATGATGAAAGATAGGACGCTATAGTATGACAAATGAAATAGGCAAAGATAGAATGCCACGCCTTTGGAATTGTTATTTTACCAACGATGTAGTCACGTAGCAAAGTATATGTGACAATTACTAGACTATAGGTGACAAATACCCTACAGATGAACATTGGCAGCTATGAACTTAGTACCTTACAGATGAATACTGGCAGCTATGGACTTAGTGCCTAATAGGTAAACACTTGCAGCTATGGACTTAGTGACCATAGACAAATACCAGCAGCTATGGACTTAGTGCCGAATGGATAATATTGGTAGCTATGGACTTAGTGCCTATTAGATAAACCCTGGCATCAATGGACTTCATGCCTATACCTTAGGACAAATCCTTAGGATTAAATATAGAAGAATACCTACTGACAAGTATCATGGAGGAATCCCTTAACTACTACTGTCAGCATAGATGATCCTTAGGGTAGATCCTTAAGAATAAAGAAGATACTAGGGATGGGAAATTGGGTTAATTGTTTATTGATTAAACCTAATATTTATAGTATTGTGGGCTGAAAACCCTATGTACTCACCAGGTTTCCCAACCTGACGCACTTAGTTTATTGTATCACGGGTAGCGATATGAAAGATACATTTTGCTGAGAGATTCGAGGAATATTAGGCCAGTAGTTTAATTACTGTAAGTCTTGTAATATTTCGTTATGCTTATGTTTTCTTTATTGATGATGACATCCCAATGTTTTAATATAAATAAAATACATTTATTCAGAAATGTTTTGACAATTTCATTATTGTGTTTTCTCGGAACAAATTTCGTAATGTTATTCCTCAAAAATGATACTCTGGTTTTTAAATAAGCATAAATGAATTGGTCTTTTCTGGCCATGAAATTGGGGATGTCATTGCCAGGATGGGCCAGTATTGAATGAGGACCGAGTTAGGGAGATAATTCATGAGGATGTTGTTTCTATTGTCCGGGGTCAGATACCGGATTTTTTTGGGTCTATCAAGACCACTATGATGGAGTTCTTTGATGACCAACACACTGGACTTTCTAAGGATGCTGTTGTTGCAGCTACCGCAGTCGTCGTTATGGTAGGAATTGGCGTTGGGGGAGCCTTCCAGTACCATGACTTCGACAATTCGAAGCCCCTGGTGTTTGACGGGGTGCAGGATCCGATCATTGTCATGAGGTGGTTGTCGGATGTTGAGGGATGTTTCTTTAGATGATCCTGCCTAGCTAAAAAGAAGGTCAAGTGCGCTCTGAACCTTCTTTGGTCTGCAGCGAAGGATTGGTGGAGGCTGGTTACTAGTCCATACAACCCAGAGCAGAGAGTTGCAGTATCATGGGAACAGTTCTCAGAGATGTTCCACTCGAGATATGTTCCATTGGTGGATCAGGGGAGGCTGGCTCAGGAGTACTTGGATCTGGGACAGGGGACCAATTCGTTGATAGAGATCATCAAGATGTTTACAGAGAGAGCCATGTTTTTCCCAGAGTTTTCTGCTTCAAATCAAGCTTAGATGACTCGGTACTTGAGCATGCACAAGATGGACATCCGTCAGTTTGTGTTTATGTGGCGTTATGGTTCACTGGTGGATTTGCAGGAGGCCGCTAGGCGGCGATATATCGAGATGGAGCTCCAGAAAAGGGAGCAGAGGCATGCCTCGGTGTAGTCGCAGCTTGCAACGAAGTGACTCAAGACCGCTGATGTGAGGTCTAGGAGTCAGAGGGGCCGCACTTATGGGAAGTGCGGCAAGGTTCATGATGGTGCTTGTTAATCTTCTAGGCATGGCTACATTGAGAGGGACTGCCATCAGTAGGCTTCAGTGCCCAGCACCAGGATTTGCTATCACTGCGAGCAGGTTGTCCATGTGAAGGCCAACTGTCCCTTACTTGCTGCTAGACCGGCGCAGGCTCTAGCACAGGCTACTATGAGGATCATTGATGGGAGGCAGGGAAGGGTGGAGCCCCTGAGGGATCGAGGTTACGCTTTTCAGCTCACTGCGGAGGAGGCAAGGGCGGCACCAGACGTCATGGCGGGTAGGGATGAGATTTAGAACCGGAAAACCGGACCAGAACCAGAATCGGACCGGAACCGGAACCGTTAGAACCGGAATATGTAGAACCAGTCCGGGTCCTGGGTTTAAAGAATGGATTTATCCAGGTTCTGGGTAATCCGAGTTTCGGGTCTTCGGGTCCGGGAAAAACGGGTTTAAGAACCGGAACTGTATTAGGAACCAGAACCGGTTTTAGGGGCCGAAACCGGTTTCTATGAAAAGTTTAAAACATGCATATCTCATTCGTTTCAAGTCGGATTGGCATGAGGTTTTTCCAGAGTGTATTTCATAGTTTGTACATGCATATCTAATTCGTTTGAAGTCGGATTATCATGAGGTTTTCTGAAACATGTAGTTTAGAGTTTGTACATGATTTTAGACTATAATTTTTTCATTTTTGGTTTCATATTCATTGACTTATAGTCCCCCAAAGTCGGGATATCAATGTTGTGAATTTTCTGTTTTTCAGCTTTATTTTTATATTTTGTGAAATTTTAAAAATGCATATCTAATTCGTTTGAATTCAGATTATCATGAGTTTTTTTGCAACGTGTAGTTTAGAGTTTGTACATGATTTTAGACTATAATTTTGTCATTTTTGGTTTAATATTCAATGACTTACAGTCCCCGAAGTTGGGATATCAAAGTTGAAAATTTCAAAGTTCAACCACAAATTAATTACCAAAAAATTCTGAATTTCCCAGGTTTTCCGGTTTCTAGACCCACTTTACCCAGTTCCACCCGACCCACTTTAATGTTTCCGGGTTTTCCAGTTCTAGACCCACTTTACCCGGAACCGAACCGAACTGGTTCCTATATACCGGTCTAGTTTCCGATCCAACAAAATCTCGCTAACCGGTTCCCGGGTTTTCCAGGTCCGGGTCTACCGGTCCAGGCTTGGACCCACTCTCATCCCTAGTGACGGGTATGTTTCTATTTATTGTTATGTCGATTATTTTATGGTACCTTCCTAGTGAACTCTTCGGCTGATCTTGTGCTTTTTGACTCGGAAGTGAGTCAGTCTTTTGTATCCCAGACGTTCATTAGGGAGTTTGATATGCCTATTGGGAAGTTAGAGTGTCCGTTGCAGGTTTCTATCGCCAACGAACATGGGGTTTCTGCATACAGAGTTTACCAGAGTTGTGTATTGGAGATCTTCGGGGTGCCTTATTCGAATGATCTGATCCATATCCCCATGGGGGATGTGTGCTTCAGGGTTTTGTTCGGAAGCCTTATCCGACTGATTTGATCCATATCTCAAGGGGTGCTTTATTCGACTGATCTGATCCATATCCCCATTGTAGGGATGGATTGGTTGAGCAAGTTTGGTTCTATTATAGACTGTGAGAGCCAGCGGGTAGTAGTTCGAACCCCAAGTGGGGGAGAATTGGTTACCTATGGAGAGGGTACCATGGATGCTTCAGGGTTTTGTTCGGAAGCCAGGGCTCAATATTCAGCATGGGTGTATGGGTTATCTTGCCTATATGGTTGATACTCGGGTAGGGGAGCAGGTCTCGGTTTCAGATGTGCCATTTGTTAGGAATTTTGCCGATTTATTCCCGGAGGAGTTACCCGGTGTGCCTCCCGAGATGCAGGTTGAGTTCAGGATTGATCTAGTGCCAGGTGCGTCTCCGAGTGCCAAGGCGTCGTAACGGTTGGCACCGTCCGAGATACAGGAGTTGTCCTCTCAGCTTCAGGACCTGTTAGGCAAGCAGTTCATCAGACCGAGCAGTTCACCATGGGGATCGTCATTTATGTTCTTCAAGAAGAATTATGGTTCACACCAGATATACATTGATTACCGGGAGTTGAATAAGTTAACGGTGAAGAACCGTTATCCCCTTCTGCGGATTGATGACCTCTTTGATCAGTTTCAGGGTGCATCTTGGTTCTCCAAGATCAATTTGAGGTCTGGATATCATCAAGTGAGAGTGAGAGAGGAAGACATGGAGAAGACCACATTCTTGAGTCGTTATGGGCATTACGAGTTCGTGGTAATGCCATTTGGGCTCACCAATGCGCCTGAAATGTTTATAGATTTGATGAATCGGGTGTTCAGTCCGATGCTCGACCGATCTGTTATTGTGTTCATTGATGATATCTTTGTGTATTCCAAGACCAGAGAGCAGCACGAGGAGCACCTTCAAGAGCTATTGGGAGTATTGAGGCAAGAACGGTTGTATGCCAAGTTCTCGAAGTATGAGTTTTGGTTATGAGAGGTCCAGTTCTCGGGACACCATGTTAACCAAAATGGGATTTTGGTCGATCCAGCCAAGATCGAGGTTGTGATGCAGTGGGAGGTTCCGAAATCTCCCTCATAGATCAGGATTTTCTTGGTTTGGCGGGATATTATCAGAGATTTATCCAGGACTTCTCCAAGATCGCAGTACCCCTCACTCATTTGACGATGAAGGGAGTGGATTTCCGATGGGGACCTGAGCAGCATATTGCTTTTGAGACGCTGCGGCAGAGGTTATGTGAGGCCCCAGTGTTGACCCTTCCAGAGGGTGTTGAGGATTTGTGGTGTTCTGTGATGCATCCTGTTGGATAAGGTCTCTAAGTCCATAACTATATTTGAGATGTACTTGACCCGACCCGGCATGGTCCATTTGGGTTGCACTTCACCCGAATAATTTATATGGATAATTTTTTGAGAATAGTATAAGTTATGATTTATTAATATATTACAAGTTCTAATATATTAATATGAAATCATATTATTTAATTATTATTGATCTAAAATTAATTTAGAATTATTTTTGTGATAAAAAGTGTGACTAATTAAATATGGACTCTTGTATTTATATAGTGTGGGCTAATGCTTATTTAGAATGGGCTAGGCTTGCATGGCAAGTCCATGGATAGTCCATGGAGCTTTAACCCATGGATCTCATGGAAATGAAAGGTCATGGGCATTAGGGTTTACATGGATGTAACCCTAATCCACCACACTATATAAAGGAGTCCTTGGCACTTGAAATTGACTAGTTTTTGTGTGAGAACTAAGGGTGGCTGATTTCTAGAAGTGTTCTACTATTCTCTCAAGTTTCCAAGGTTTGTGGTGATTTGTGACTTCCATTTGAGGCATCCACATTATTGGTGCTAGGCTCTCAAACTCCAATCAATCAACCACTACTAAAAGGTATGTAACTCTACTAGCTTATTAAGTTTCAAAGTTCCCCATGCCATGCTAGTTAGGTTAAGAACCTTGGAAAAGCAAATTTGCATGTATCTTAGTAAAACATAGATCCAAGGTTTCTAGGTTGCATGTACACCTTAGGCGTGTTAGAACACTCAAAACCCATCAGTGGTATCAGAGTCGAGGCTTGTTTTCTTGATACTTGATGCAAATTGTTGAAAAAAGTAGAAAATTATGCATTCTGCTGAAGGAACTCGCCGAGTCCATGGGGGGACTCGACGAGTCCGTGTGTAAAATCATCCTACTCGTCGAGTAGGTTCATGCACTCGACGAGTAGAATGCGCAGAGTGCAGTTTTTCATGTTTTGCTGCTGGAAATGGACTAGAAACATTACCCTAAACTTTTTTGGTATTATAAAACTTGTTTTAGATGGTGTAATGGTTATGCTAATCCATTTTCAATGGCTATTATCAAAATTTCAAGTCTTGTATGGTTTATTTATGATTCTTGAAATTGTTGATATGAAGATTCATACACTTATGAGTTTAGAAGATCATAGGAAGTATTTGCAATTTGCTTGTTAGTTTAATTCTTGATCATTATGTGTTTTAATGGAATCCATAATTTGTCTTCAAGTTATGGATTACCAAAAGTCATTCTTTTAAAGTCCATTAAAGAAACACATAGGTTACATAAAATGAAAAGTCTCTCATTTTAATAAACCATTAACTCATAAGTTATGAAAGATGAAAAGTTTTGAAAGTTACAAAACTTGCCCTCGAGTTTTGGAACATGTAAAGTCACCTTAAAAACTTTAGTTCCAACCCCTAGAATTTTAAAAGTTAAAATTCAACCCTTATACTTTATAATATTATAAGTTAATAATATATATATATATATGTATATATATATAAGAACAAGTCGTTTTACCGTTAGTAGGCCTCATTCACGAAGCCGGTTTATAAGGGGGTATAAGGTTGTTGCCTATAAAATGGCAGTTTAATGGGTGTCCACTCTCACCCACCGCTTCCTTGACTGGTGGAGGGTCGTTAGCCGAACGGGTAGGAAAATGACTTTAATCCTCATTAAAAGTATGATGAATGTAAAGTAACTAAATGTTTTTTTATAAATTCGCAATCTTAGTTACTTTAGGAAAATGTGAATAAGGTGCTAACCCATGAAATTACACGTTGCACTTTGTTTAAGTTGTTAGTGGAGCGTGTGTGGTTAACCGACACACTAACCTGGACTTAACAAGGTAGACAAAGGGTGGCTCAAGGTTTATCATAGGTCGGTGGAGCGTGTGTGGTTAACTAGCACATCGATTGAGTGATAAACATTAAGAGTACCAAGTAATTTGCATGGTTACTTCACACCTTGTTTTGTGATCCTCGGCATCCCAATCACAAAACTTGAAGGGCACACCAAGATTGAAACATGCCATTGAAAAGTTCAATGAATCTTAAAGAATATAGGAGTTTCAAAACCAATTAAAACCTAATAATTTATTTCGTTTTTCATGGTGGAAATTGGTGAATTGTCATTCACCTACCTTCAAATATTTTATAGCTTGGATTACGGCATCCCTCTTCTATGTTATAAAATATTGTGTTGGGTCCTAGCCTTAATATTACATTTGGGTGTCTTATTAACGACTATCTTTATATTTAATCTAAACTTGTCTTTCTTCTTTTCAGATGTCTTCCAACAATGATGCTTCTGGCTCAAACCCTACCAGCTCCTTCTCTCTCATGAACCTTTATAGGAGAGTCATCTTTGATGGATCCAACTTTATGGATTTGATCAGGAACATCAATATGGTCATTCAGTATGAGGACAAAGAATATGTCCTCAACAAGGAGCTTAAGGAACTTGATGAGTTGTCTGCTACTCCTGAGGAGATCGCTGAATACCAGGCACATGAGAGAGATGCCACCAAAGTGGCATGTATCATGTTGGCCATAATGACAGCTGAGCTCCAAAAGTCATATGAGGACTATTACCCTTTTGAGATACACCAGGACTTGATGGACCGCTACCATCAGAGTGCTCGTCAAGAGCGGTATGAAATCATCTCCTCCATGATAATAACCCGGATGAAGGATGGTGAACCCATGACGGGCCACATGCAGAAAATGAAAAGGTATGTGGACCGTTTGCTGAAACTGAATGTGAACTTCCCAGAGGAGTTGGCAATTGATATCATTTTGCACTCCTTACCTTCGTGTTATGATCAATTCCGAATTACATACCACATGAACAAGGAGGAAGTTACACCCAAGAAGCTTCAAGGACTTTTGAAGACCGCAGAAAGTGGTCTTAAAGGTAAGTCGGTTGTTACTACTCCTACTCCTACCGCGGCCCCTGTCTTGGCAATCGGGCAAGGCAAAGGAAAGAAGAGGAAGAGCCCTTCGAAGGATACCAAGGGAAAGTCCCTTGATGGATCATCTTCAAGTGGAACCAAGAAAGGTTTTGTCACTCCTTCTGCTAACCCTAAAGAGGCTGAATGCTTCTATTTCCATGAAAAGTCGCACTGGAAGCAAAACTTCCCAAAGTACTTGCAAGATGTTAAGGATGGGAAAGTGAAACCCAACCATGCAGGTATTTACACTATATTGTCTAATAACTCACCCTATTCTAATTCTTGGGTCCTTGATACAGGTTGTGGTATTCACATATGTTCTGATTTGCAGGGACTAAGAAGAAGTTAGAATGTGGAGCATGGGAAGATAAACTTGATCATGGGGAATAGGAAAGTTACACCTGTCACCAAGATTGGAGTTTATTCTTTGTTGCTAAGTAGTGGGTTAACATTAGATTTGAATAAATGTTGTTACTCGTCTGAAATGGAGAGAAATATTATTTCCTTTCATGGTTTGTACAAACAAGGTTTTACCTTTTCGTTTGATAATGAACGTGGTGGTATTAATGCTTTCTTTAATAATGTTCTTTATTTTAAAGCATTACCTTGTGATGGTGTGTATGAAACTGTGTCGGTTGTAGATAACCTTGGAAATAATGTGTTGTGTATCAATTCTTCTTCTAGCTTGGATAAAACATCATTATGGCATTGTCGTCTTGGACATATAAGCAAGAAACACATAGGCCAACTCCAAAAGGATGGAGTCTTGGCGTCATTTGACCTAAAGTCAGATGATAGTTGTGAATCTTGTTTGCTTGGGAAAATGACAAAGTCACCCTTCACTGGTACTTATGCTAGGGGTGAGGGTTTATTGGACCTCATACATACTGATGTCTGTGGACCCTTCAGAACTGCCACAAGAGATCCTAACCGCTTCTATGTGACTTTTAATGATGATTATAGTAGATATGGATATGTCTACTTAATCAAGCATAAGTCAGAAACCATTGAAAAGTTCAAGGAGTTTAAACAATAACTGGAGAATCAGTTGGGCAGGAACATTAAGATGCTTCGATCCGATCGAGGTGGTGAGTATCTTAGTACAGAGTTACTTGACTATCTTAAGGAATGTGGGATTGTCTCACAATTGACACCTCCCAGGACACCACAGTTAAATGGTGTGGCTGAGAGGCGTAATCGAACCTTGTTGGATATGGTTCGTTCCATGATGAGTCGAGCTTCGCTACCAATCTAATTTTGGGGGTATGCCTTAGAGACTGCCACCCATATCCTTAATCTAGTCCCTACAAAGAAGGTTGCCA
The DNA here is from genome assembly GCF_052849685.1 of Lactuca virosa. Lineage (NCBI taxonomy): Eukaryota > Viridiplantae > Streptophyta > Magnoliopsida > Asterales > Asteraceae > Lactuca > Lactuca virosa. Next base: position 192,450,839 of record NC_136431.1, read on the forward strand.
AAACACCTCATGAGATGTGGACTGGGAAGGTTCCCAATCTAGATCACATCAAGATTTGGGATTGCGAGGCTTTCGTGAGGCGCGAGACTCACGATAAGCTCGAACCTCGAAGTGAGAGGTGTATTTTCATCGGCTACCCACAGAGATCCTTTGGTTACCTTTTCTACAGACCCAGTGATAATGTGGTCTTTGTATCAATGAGAGGAGTCTTTCGAGAGAGAGATAGAGTTCATAAGCCAAGGAAACATTGGGAGGCAATGTATAGTCCTCGATGGAAGGATCTTCACCAATGATCAATCAAGCAAATGAAAATAAAGAAGAAATGGAGTAGAAGTGGAATGAAACTTGAGCTTGCATACAATTCACACACGAAATTGTCTGATACAACTCAATGGACCGAAAACTAGCAATGAACAACTGTGGATCAACAACCTTCTACTAACAGCCTGACAACCTATATATACCAATATGGACCGAAAACAGGTTTCGGTCAGGCTGACCGAAAGCCTGTTTTCGGTCACTCCCTAACCGAAAGCTTGCCTAGACCGAAAATGTCAAACACACACAATAGACTCCAAAATACATTGTCAAATGCCCTAACTCATCTATACATTGTTGCCTAGACCAAACCATATACACTGGCCCTTCAATCTCTCCCTTGGTTTGGGGCTAGCATGATTCAGTCTTTATCAACCACCAGCACGTCTGACTTTCCCATGGCTCCATTCCACATCTCTTTTTGAATAATATCAGCAACCATGGCAGTGTACTCCTTAGCAGCAGACTCAAAAAGGTCTTCAGCCACCTTGATCTGATGATGAGAAAGCTGATGTATATCCCACCTTCCAAACTATAGCAGATCCCTCTTGTCATACAAACGAATACATCCATGTTCAAGTTTGATGACAGCGGAAGCTGTAGTTTCATCAAACACCTAGTATTGCATGGATTTTAGAGATCCGTCTGGATGGTTCTGAAGGATAGGAATCTGCTTTACTTGATTAGTAGCAGGCCACATCAGTGACCGAAGAGGCTGATTGGTTTTGGGATCAATGACACTCGGGTATATCTTGATGATAGACTCTGCAGTCTTCATTGAGGGAAAGCCCTTTGCCACTTGATCTTCCAAAAATAACTTGAACTGTTTCGCCTTGGGTTCATGTGATGGATTTGCAAAAGGAGCCTTAGACAACTCCGTAAGATCAACCCTGGTCCAAGAGTGGAAGTAGTGAGCATCTTTATACAATTCGGTACTTCCACTCTTCCTTCTCACGATCCACATGTTCAGAGTGTCGTGGAATCCCCATGAGATGATCCCTGACCTATCTCCATATACGTCCCTGAAGCGATTTTCTCCAAGATCCGTAAAGGTGATGTTTGGTTAACCTTCGGGAGCATTCTGATCCGAGCTCCTCTTGAACAAAAATTGACCCTTCTCCGCAGACTTGGCTAGTTTAGCACGTTTTAACGCCACGACATTTGGAGCCTGCACTGGTTCTTTGTCAAAACGATTGACAATCGTGGTTGTTCTTGTAGGAGGTGGAACTACGGGAGCGTCTTGATTGGGAAGATAGACCCTTGGCTTATCGACAGATGATTTGAATTTGTCACCAAATTCTTCTTCCAGCTTCTTCTTCAAAACATAATAGCTGGCGGTCAACAAACCAAAATGTGTCTGAAGATCGGTGATCTGTTTTATCTTCAGAGCTTTATCTTCAAGAAGATCAGCAACTTGAATATTGAGCTTGGCATTCTCAGTTTGAAGGTCTGCAACCTTGATATCAAGCTCGATATTTTTCTGGTTCAGCACACCAATCTCCTTTCTCAGCTCAGGCACTGAGGCATCATCATCTCCAGATATACCTTCCTCAAAGGATATTCCTTTTCCGCGTGAGGAGTGAGTTGGTCTTGATTGCTGGTCCAAATGAATGGCTAGTCTCTCAGAGACAGCATCAGGATAAGGCCTTGGAGGAGACGATCTCAGGCCAGCAGACGAACCACCAGCTTCATGGATAGAGCTGGGATTCTCTTGAATAGGCACAGTTGAGGAAGGAGCAACTGTTGTAGATGGAGGAGTCTCTGTGGTTTGAGTTTGATCAGGAAAAATTACTCCCACCCTTGGATCAATTCTGCGTCTTTTCATCGGGGGCTGGGAGGTCAGGACTGTCTGGGAATCACTTGTAACTGGCTCGGATGTAGGAACCACATTATCAAGGGGAGGAATCCCTGATGATGTGTCCATTTGAGTTGAAGAATCAGCCACTTGAACGGTAACTGGAGGCTCAACTTCTCGATCGTCAGCTTTCTCCCTTATCTCCGGTGTTGAATTGGCACCATCATCGATATCTTTGAGTAAGTCATCGAGGTTTTCATTTGACAATGGGTGCTCAAGTCCAGTAAAATGCATCGAAACATCATCTCTGTCGTAACCGGACAGATCAAGATTCTCATACTCATCCTCTCCTTCTCCTTCGGTCTCAGTAAATTCTTCTGTAGCTCCCTCACTGAAGTCACTCTGAACCGTCACGTTTGTGAGATCATGTTCTGTAGAAACAATGGCAGTTGGAGCAACATTTTCAATCTCATGGTCTGAAGCGGTGATGACATCATCATTTACGTTCGCATGATCTGACGATGCTTGATCTGAAGACTCTTGTTTAGGGGACCCATGAGATTCTGACGAGTCGGCCAGTTCCATAAACTTTCCAAATTTCACGAGATGGTACTTCCCTTGGAACATTATTTTCCCCTTACGGTTCTGCTTGATTAGGCTCATAGTGTTTGGTCCGAAAGCTTTCATGTCAAGTACTTCTCCTGTCTTGACCAAATTGGGAAGTAGGCTGTTGATGAAGATTTGAATAAATCTTGGATAGAGCAGGAATTGATCCTTCGACTTCTTGTTAGCATTAGTAACCATCTACTCCAAGATGAACCTAGAAAAATTGAAGTTAATTCCTGCAGCCAATGCGACGATCGCCTGAGTATGTCTCGAGGATATTTCGTCTGAACCACCCTTCCTCCCAGATATGCAGTTAACAAACACGTGAGCTAGAAACCTCCAGTAAGGAGGTAACAGCTTCTTTAGGGTTGGTGGAAAGAGTCCTTTGTATCCCATCTTCTCGAGATACTCATCAACAATTCTCAGATCGATGTTAGTCGGGTAAGCAGCTGTGTCATCAATCTTCAAGATATCTCTGATGAGTTGCTCAGAGATAACAATTTTGCATCCACTGAAAGAAGCTTCAATTGTAATTGATCCATTGTCTCCATTCTTGATACTTGCAGATTTCCAGAATTCGTTGATCAGGTTCAGATAAACAATGGGGTTCCAGGTAAGTGCAGTTGAGATGCATCATTCCCTTAGCATGTACATCATTGATTTGAACTCGTTGTGTGCTGCTGGAGGATCATCAAGAAGAATGGACACGTTGTGACTGTCTACAACTTTTAGATTTGCCATTTTATCTGCACAAAACTAGCCAAGTGAGAAAATATTTGATAATAACAAATTAAAAATTATTTTCTCAATTAATTCAATTTATTTTGGCCATTTTAAATAAGTTTCATTTAAAAAATAGGTTCTCGGTCAAGACAGTTGGACCGAAAGCTAATTAGGGACCGAATACAGCTCAACCGAAAGCCGTCTAAGCCGGCTTGACCGAAAGCCGGTTAGCCGACGAACCGAAAACGGCTCGGCTTCGACCGAAAGCTAAGAAGGACCGAAAGCTTGCCGACAGTTCAAATTTTAACGATTTAACCTCGATTTCGTGGTCGATTCACGGCAAAAATTACATGGGTGAGGTCGGAATCTTCATACCTGTAAGATAAACAAGTCGATTTGAAGAAATAACACAAAAAAATTTCGAGGGTTTGAGAGAAATCTTGGAGGTATTCGGTCAGGGAGGATGAAATGAGGGAAGAACTGAGTTCGGTGTCCCCTTTCCCTTATATACCAGGCCCAAACCCGGTTCTTCACCCATGGGCTGATCCCGATTTCAATTAGCATTAAGCCCAATACTCAAAAATTTTAAAAATTTTAAAAATAAATCATTTTGAGGATTAACTTCAAATAAAATAAAATAAAATTTTCTAAATTTTACCAATCCTAAAAATTTAAAGACTAAAAATAAAAAATAAAATAAACAACATTTTCTAAAATTTATCAATCCTAAAAAAATCAAAATAAAATAAATAAATAAATACTAAAATTTTAATTCAAACTAAATTTAATCCTCTATCTTGAAATTAATTAACCGTTTGTGATATGGGATCAAAGTTGTTAGACAATCATTTTCCATTTATAAGTACCTCTCCTTTCATGAATAGATCTAGTCGATCGCTGGTATTGTTGTCCACTTAAGCACGAAAAATTATGACAATTTTAGGAATGCTATCAGTGACAAGACAGATTGATCCTAAGTTACTAGATAAAAAATACCTAAGGACCATTTATCTGACGACGACCAAGGATATTGTTGTCCACCTAAATTGAGCAGCGAGATCTACAGACAATCTAGAATTGTTCAATTTTAGATGTACTAGAACATGTTTCCCGCTTCCTGACATACCCCAATAATCAAGAACTTCCGAAATACTCCTTACTTTAGGTGAGCAGACAATTATTAATAGAAAGGATAGATTTAGAATGTATATGCTGTACACTCAGGTCGGATCTTTCAATCACGCAGAGAGTGAAACATATGACTGACTAGAATTTCAGAGGGATTGAGAAGTAGAAGGTTGCATATGCTGTGTACCAGGTCAGATTGTTAATCACGCAAAGGGGACAGCATATGGCCAACAGATAGGAAGAATTGCATAGATAGAAGATGCAGAGAAATAGAGTTGCATATGCTGCAGTCCAGGTCGGATCTTTCGATCACACAGAGGAGGCAACATATGACTAATAGAAGGAGAGAAAGAAAATAATTTCCTACAGACCTACTTTATCGGAATTCCCCAGTCGCTCCGTCAATATCGGAATTAAGGACAAAATTCGTACATCAAGGAAAAGTTAAACCACGGTTCTAGATACAGATTCTTTAATGTGACTAGTGGATTCTCATGTATATCTCCCTGCTCAACCTACCCGATCGTCGTATTATCAGGCTAAATGGATCTATCTAGGTCAAGATTTGTCAAGTCTCTAGATTCCTTAAGTTCATTTGAGCCTAGTCAAGTCCATTTAAAATCTTTCGTGCCTACTAGCGCATCGAACACAGAGCGTAGACAATTTAGCTTTGGTACTTTACACAGACTCAGATTGTTTGTTATCACAAGCTGATATCACTTCCTATCACATCATTTCTCAATGATATTTTTGATTTTTCTGTTTTTCTAATTTTTTTGGATTTTCTGATTTTCTATTGTTTTTGGATTTTTAATTTTCTAATTTTTGTTTGGTTTTTGTTTATTTCTCCCCCTAAATTTGTGAATGGGTGAGAATGAAATAAAAATGCGCAAATTTAAACTAACCTAAACAAACATTAATCCTCAAAGCGAATCATTTTCAAAAAGTTTACCAGCACATCGAATCGAGCTTTGTTAAACGGCTTGGTGAACTGATCCGCCACATTATTAGTAGTGGGAACCTGTTCTAGCCGAATGAGCGAGCACTCATAACAATCTCTGATAAAATGAACTTTGATGTCGATGTGCTTGGTTTTTGAGTGCTGGACCGGATTTTTAGCAATTTGGATCGCAACCTCATTATCACAGAATATAGGGGTTTCTTGAAAATTCAAACCATAATCCAACAGCTGATGTTGGATCCATATGACTTGAGAACAACAGGCAGACGCAGCTACGTATTCTGCTTCTGCTGTTGAGGTCAAGACAGTATTCTGCTTCTTGCATTGCCAAGACACCAGCCTATCTCCGAGAAATTGACATCCGCCTGAAGTCGATTTCCTGTCAAGCTCGCAGCCTCCGTAATTGCTGTCTGCAAAAGCATAAAGATCAAATTCGGAATTTTTCGGATACTAAAGACCTAGTTTTGGGCTGCCTTTGAGGTACCAAAAAATCATTTTAACAGCAATAAGATGAGACAGTTTAGGGTTAGCCTGGTAGCGCGCGCATTGACAGACCGCAAACATAATGTCTGGGCGACTTGCAGTCAGATACATCAGCGATCCGATCATCGATCTGTAGTACGTTTGATCTACGGATTCGCCGTCAAGATCAGGAGTCAGCAGTGGTCTCTCCGCCATGGGTGTCAAAGCAGGTTTGGCGTCTCTGAACCTGAACTTCTCGAGCATATCATCCACATATTTGGCATGATGAATCAGGATTCCGGCTGAACATTGTTTGACCTGAAGCCCCAAAAACGTGGTCATTTCCCCCAATGAACTCATCTCGAACCGCTTTTTCATAACATCCTCGAACTCCTTGCATAGCTGAGGACTCGTCGACCCGAAAATGATATCGTCCACGTATATTTGGACAAGAATCTGGTCTGCACCGACATGCTTGATGAATAGGGTCTGATCGATAGTGCCGCGGGAATAGCCAAGATTGAGCAAGTGTTGTGTTAGGGTAGCATACCAGGCTCTAGGACCTTGATGCAGCCCATACAAAGACTTGTCTAACTTGTAGACATGGTTGGGAAGTTTTGAGTTAACAAACCCAGGAGGTTGGTCAACATAAATCTCCTCCTTCACCTTGTCGTACAAGAAATCCGTCTTGACGTCCATTTGATATACGGTGAAGTTCATGTAGGAAGCATAGGCGAGGAAGATACCAATAGCCTCCAAGCGTGCCACCAGAGCATAGACCTCTGTATAATCAAGACCCTCTATTTGGCTGAACCCACGGACCACCAATCTCGCCTTATTACGTACAATTACACCCGAATCATCTTGTTTGTTCCGAAACACCCATCTGGTGTCAAGAGATTTCTTTCCTTTAGGCAGCTCCACCAACTTCCAAACCCCGAGCTTTTCGAATTGATTGAGCTCGTCATGCATGGCATCCACCCAACTGGGCTCATTCAAAGCCATTTCGACGTTCTTGGGCTCTATTTGAGAAATGAAGCAAGAATAGAGACATGTGTTGACGTCTCCACTCTGGCTTCTCGTTCGAACTCCGTCGCCCAGCTGGCCAATGACGTTTTCTATCGGATAATCGCGCTGTATGCGAGAGGGGATTGCGTGACTGATGTTATTAACTGAAACGGGAAGATTATGGATATTAATAGCTCCGTCGTTTGCTGAAGAATCCACGGTAGATGTACCAGCTTCGTTTGGTGGATTTGCTACAAACTCATCAGCGATTTGTTCGGGAAAGAGAAGTTCCATCAAATTTTGAGTGACAGCGGAAGAATCTTGGTTCATGAACTCTCTTTCAACTGGAGTTAGAGGAGTAGCATCACCATCTGGAGCAGATTGTTGTGTTGAGGACTCAGGAGAAGCGATTGGAACAGATGACTCCACTGGAGGATCAGTAGAAGAAACCAATGGCGGTCTGTAGACAACCTCTTCATCTTCGTCTTCAATGATAATCTTCGAGCCAGAGGTAGACCCAGCTTGGTTATTAGACGACACACTAAAAGATTTGAACAGTGATGTGTAGTCAAATAGCCAATCAGGACCCACCCTAGCGTCCGTCTCATTCTCTTCAAGCCAGCGAACATCGAAAGACTCCACGATTTGCTTCGTCTTCTTGTTGTATACCCAATAAGCAGTACGAGCAGTGTATCCGATAAAGTAGCAATCATCAACTTTTGCATTGAACTTTGGGTTGGATTCCAAGTGGAGAAGGGTGCAAGGGCAACCAAATACTCGTAAATGGCTGACAGATGGCTTGTGTCCATATAGAATCTCATATGGGGTTTTCATCTGGGCTTTGTTGATCAGAACACGATTTTGAACGTAGAACAGAATGTTGATCGCCTCCGCCCAAAAGAAAACTGGAAGTTTAGAATCACACAGCATCGTCCTTGCGGCGTCTTGTAGCGTCCGATTCCTCCGCTCAGCAACACTATTTTGTTGTGGCGTCCGAACAGAGCTAAATTGACGCACGATCCCTTTCTCAGCGCAAAAATGATCAAGAACAGCATTCTTGAACTCTGTTCCATTATCTGTGCGTAGCGCTTTCACTTGGTTGTTGGTTTGGTTCTCGATCATTACAACGAACTTCTTGATGAGGTCAGCGATCCTAGCTTTGTTGGACAGAAAGAAGACCCACGTGAAACGAGAGAAATCGTCTATCACAACGAGACAATACGAATTTCGGTTGATGCTGAGGACGTTGACCAGACCAAACAAGTCCATGTGCAACAATTGGAGCACCTGGCTGATGGAGTTGACCTGCTTTGGCAGATGTGGTTTCCGATGGTGTTTGCCTTGAGCACAGGAAACACATTTTTCAAAAGTAATAAAATCTCTGACAGGCAGACTGCGGACCATTTCGTTCTTGGCAAGACGATTCAGATTCTTTGCATTTGCATGGCCAAGTCGACGATGCCACAACATTGCGTTTTGTTCTGAGACTTTTGAAAAGAGACAAGTGACTTCATCGGGTACATTGCTGTTCATATCGATAATATAGGCATTCCCATCCCGCTTAGATTTGACGAGAATCCACTCCTCCGGAATGACAATGCCCGGCTTTAAGATTAGACATTCTTTATCGGTGAAGTGTGTCGAGTAACCCTTGTCACAGATTTGAGAAACGCTCAGCAGACTTTGCTTCAGCTCAAGAGCATAGTTGACATTCTCAAAACTGAGCACTCCGTTCGTCACCGTTCCTTTCTGCGTTATCTTTCCACCTTCTCCGCCCGAAAAGGAGACATATCCCCCATTAAATGTCTGAATGTCGTGCAGTTGGGTGATATCTCCAATCATGTGCCGGGAGCAGCCGTTGTCGACATACCATGGTCTGACGACATTCCTCCGCAACTGTCCCTGCACGATGAGCGGAATCATTTAGATTTGGGGACCCAGGTCATTACAGTCCTGGGTTGACCCTTAACTGATCAGATTTTAATTTTGGCATCCACTGATATTTAGGTTTTGAAACAACTTTCTTTTCAGTTTGCTTCGAGCCGGTGGATTTTCTACTAGAAGAGTTTGAAGATCCAGACGTACTCTTTGACGAAATCAACGTTGGCTTAGCTTGGGTCGATTTTGGCAAACTGTTTGTGAATTTATTGAAAACCTGTTTGTTCTTTTGAAAACCTGCCATTTTCTTGTTTTGATTTGTTTTCCAGTCATCATCTCGAGAGCGAGTTCTGGAGGATTTTCTAATTAAAGATCGTCCTCGAGACTCATTCTCTCCTCTTTGTGACAAATAATGCACAAACACCCGATTTAAACAATTTCTGGCAATATGACCAGCAGTACCACGGTTGAAACAAATTTGTTTATTATCAATGGAAATGGTACTACTCTTGTCAGATTTCTTGCGTTTATTAACATTTCTAGCATTTTAACATTTTCAAGAACAAGCACTAGATTGTGTAGCAAACGTGGAAGATGTAGAAGCATTCGAATCAGATTTAGCAACTTTATCAGAAACAACACCATTATTTTCAAAATTATCAGTCTGAAATAACACACCACCAGAAACAAAAACATCAGTTTTAGAGTTTAAAACAGACTCATCACAAAACTCAACACCAAATTTTGACACTGAATTATTCGACTCAGACTTTTCAGCTTCTTGCTCCCCCTGAACTACTGACATATCTGCATTTAAGGTAGAAATGTTAGTATTCAAAATTTTATCATTTGGCCCTATTGCTTGTTCAGAGGCTGGCTTCCCATAAACCATGAAAGGTTCTCTGTCAATCTCTTGTTGAGATAGAGGAGGAGCAGTGTAATTATGATTGAAAGGAGGAGGGACACTCTCAAAACCTAATCCTATTTTTTTCTGGTTTCCACATGTAATGTCCTTCCATTGCATCTGTTCCTCTATCATTTTGCAACTACTTCACTTGACCCATCGAATTTGTTAAAAATAAATTCAGCATTTTCAAGACGATTTTTCAATGAGTCAAGTTCAGCGGTCACAGCAGCAAATTTTCTTTTGAGATGATCATAGTTCTCGCATTTGTTGCTGTAATCCTCTTGCAGTTTCTTAAAGTACTTTGTTTTATTCTCTAATTGTGTTTTTAAAGGCTTTTGATTTTTCCTAAGTGTGTAACCCTCATACGTAAGGTCCTCGTTCTCTCTCTTGATTAATTCAATTTGCTCACGTAAGAATTTAACAGTTTTAATGCAAGATTGAGAGCAACCAAATTCACTAACCTCGGGTTTGGCTGGCTCAGGAGTAGGTTGCACCATGAACGCAAACTGAAGATTCATCATCTCTTCTTCAGGGTCTTTCTCTGCTTCTTCCTCCACACAATCCTTGATTTGAGCAAGATGTGCATTTTCAGGTCCTGAAATATTCAGAGCCTGAATTTGATCTTCCCAATCAAAGGATTGGGCCACCATCGCCAAGTTAGCAGTCTGATTGCTTGAAGAAGATCCCTTGTTGACATAGGTCACCGACACCATGATTCGCTCAGAATTCTCTCTTCGATCTGGCTTTGGACATTCCCTTGCAAAATGCCCAGGCTCATGGCAGTTGTAACATCGCAGTTTTCCTTTGTTGAATCCCACTTTCTTGTCGGAATTCACACTCCAATTGTTCTTTCCTGTTTTCTTGGAGAACTGCTTTGCCCTGAAAACTGCCATGGCCATTTGCCATGTAACGTCCATCTCTTCCACATCCTCAGGATGGATCTGGTCTAGGTCAGCAAATGAAAGTTGTGGGGAGAGTTCTTCGGCCACAAAAGCGTTGTAGCAGTTTACCAAACCAATGGCGAGAGCCAGATTTTCTTCCTTTTCTTTTAAAGATGAAGCTTTAGGACTGATTCCATGAGATTGAATGGGTGCATTTGAGGATGAACCAACAATAGAACCAACTTGTTGAAGAGAAGTTTGAGGTTGACGAACTTGAATGTGTTGCATTGAAGATATAACATATGAAGTGGGCTGATGAGTCACATAGGGTTGAACTTGTGGAACATGAGAAACTGGAGGAGCTTGAGGGGTTGAGAAACTTGAGAAAGCAGTGTTGCTGGTAGTTTGGATCCCAAGATTTGCTGAGGAGTATGAATTAACATGATTAATCTCTCTTTGCTTATCATCGAGATCGCAAGCCTTAATGATTGCCATCGTTTCAGCTAAACTCAACCTGTTCAAATATTTGGTCTTTTTAATCACTAAGACATTCATATCCCAGGATTTTGGTAGAGAGTTTAGCAGCTTCTTGTTTATCTCTGACCTAGTCACCATAACACCAGCAGAGCTCATTTCTGTGGTAAGTGTGATAAATCTCTGCAACTGATTCTCAAGTGTTTCTCCCAAGACATGGTTAAACATATTAAACGTTTGTCGCAGCATGTCTTGGCGACTCTGTTTCATGTCTTCGTTGCCTTCATAGACTTCTATCAGTGCTTCCCACAAGGCCTTTGCTGATGTATACTCACGGAAACCTTGAGCAATTTCCGGAGATAATGCCATGGTAAGTGTAGCAAGATCCTTTTCCTGCTCCTCGACTCTCTCAAAATCATCATCGGTGTAGTTCTCAACTTGCTTATCAATTATGGCTCCATCTTCCAATGTGGTTGTGATGCGGATTGGACCTCTAAGAATGCTTCGCCATATCTTGAAATCCTTCATTTTGATGTACTTTTCGATCCGATATTTCCATTCTGGAAATCCTTCCGCGGATAACAGTCGGGGAATTCGAGAAGTGGTTCCCATAATCGCATCTAGTTCATAATGAGCTGACATGCTTTGAGATTCCATTTTTTTGTTTTTGATTTTTTGTTGTTTTTGATTTTTTTAAATTTTTAATAAAAATTAATTTGAAAAACAAACAAAAAGATCAAGGAATGAAGGTTTTCGGTTGAGTGGTGATGACTGAAAACAAGGAATTTCGTATGGTGAAGGGATTCGATTGAAAGGAAAATAAGGTTTTCGGTTCTGAAGAGAGAGAAGGTTTTCGGTTTCTGAATGATAAGGGGTTTTCGGTTTCTGAAGATTAATGAAGCTTTCGGTTTCTAAAGGTTCAAGAGATTTCGGTTGAAGAACAGTTTTCGGTTTCTGAAGATTGAAGAGATTTCGGTTGAAGAACAGTTTTCGGTTTCTGAAGATTGAAGAGATTTCGGTTGAAGAACAGTTTTCGGTTTCTAAAGATTCAAAGGATTTTGGATTTTCGGTTTCTGAAGATTGAACCGAAAACTAACGGTTTTCAATTAAAAACTTAGATTTTCGATCCGATTTTGATTTCCACACACTGAAAATACCAACTGCAGCTTCAAAACACACTAGATCTGAAAGAAATCGGTTGAAGATAGATTTTCGGTTGATGAAGATCAAACCGAAAACAATAAGATTTCAACCGAAAAGCTGAATTCCAAGTTGATTTCAATTCCACACGATGCAGATTCTGATCTGATCTTCAAAACTCGAGCAAATAGTAAGCTCCTAGATACCGAGAACGTGAAGAACAAAGCTGTGAAAAACCGAGAACTGAATAACAAGCTTGATTGACACCGGTTTAGCTCTGATACCAATTGTAAAGTCCTCGATGGAAGGATCTTCACCAATGATCAATCAAGCAAATGAAAATAAAGAAGAAATGGAGTAGAAGTGGAATGAAACTTCATCTTGCATACAATTCACACACGAAATTGTCTGATACAACTCAATGGACCGAAAACTAGCAATGAACAACTGTGGATCAACAACCTTCTACTGACAGCCTGACAACCTATATATACCAATATGGACCAAAAACAGATTTTGGTCAGGCTAACCGAAAGCCTGTTTTCGGTCACTCCCTAATCGAAAGCTTGCCTAGACCGAAAACGTCAAACACACACAATAGAATCCAAAATACATTGTCAAATGCCCGAACTCATCTATACATTGTTGCCTAGCCCAAACCATATATATTGGCCCTTCAGGCAAATTGACCTTGAAGAAATTCAAGAGTCAAGTGGTGAAGGAACCTCTAACCCTAGCAATCAACCTGAGGAGGAAACTCTTGTTGATCCGACAGATGAGTCTGTACCTCTGAGGCGTTCCACGAGAGTTAGGAATACACCTGAGCATTACTATGGTTTCCATATTACTGCAGAAGGTGATACACTTATCAGTGATAGCACACTGGTAAGTCTGGATGAACCTAACAGTTACACGGAAGCCATGGCAGACCCTAAGGCTGCTAAATGGAAAGAGGATATGGACAGCGAGATAAAGTCCATGTATGACAATCAAGTTTGGAACTTGGTTGACAATGTACCAGGTCGTAAGACAGTCGGGTGAAAATGGATCTTCAAGAAGAAGACCGACATGGATGGTAATGTACACACTTATAAGGCGCGACTGGTTACAAAGGGCTTTTCTCAAACTCTGGGAGTTGATTATGATGAGACCTTTTCACCAGTAGCAAAGATTAAGTCTATTAGGGTTATGTTAGCCATTGGTGCATTTCATGACTATGAAATATGGCAAATGGATGTCAAAACCGCTTTCCTTAATGGAAAGTTGGCTGAAGATGTTTACATGAGTCAGCCAGAGGGTTTTGTCAGCGCAGAGTACCCTAATAAAGTGTGTAAGCTTGATAAATCCATCTTTGGATTGAAACAAGCACCTCACAGGTGGAATCCCTGTTTCGATAAGAACGTCAAAGAGTTTGGCTTTTCGAGGAGCGAAGATGAATCTTGTGTATATGCCAAGGCTAGTGGGAGTATAGTTAGCTTTTTGGTATTGTATGTGGATGACATACTACTCATAGGAAATGACATCCCAACTCTACATGAAGTGAAGTCCTGGCTTGGGAAGTGTTTCGCTATGAAGGACCTTGTAGAAGCTGCCTATATCCTAGGGATAAGGATTTTGAGAGACAGGAGTAAAAGACTAATTGGACTTAGTCAGAGCACCTATGTGGATAAAGTGTTGAAAAGGTTCAACATGCAGACATCGAATAGAAGAAGGACTCCTCGTGGAAAAGAGGGTATCATCGGATGAGAACCCAGCAGATCCCCTCACGAAGGGACTGAGTAGGGTTAAGCATATTCAGCATTCAAGGCGCATAGGGCTAAAGTATGATATTAGTTTTGGAAATTAGATAGTTTTTTTGAAATTTGTAAAGTGTAATTGACATTTGATGATGAATCAAGACTGTCATGCGTTGGCTTGTAGATGTCTAAAATGTTGGACATAGCAAGAGTTGCTACAACACTCATGAGTGCTCATAAGTTCTGAGCATTGGATTCAACCCACGCTCACTTGTATCATATAAATCTTCAAACCTAGATATATGAGTTATTGACTATGAGTTGGTTATACATTGATTGTACGAAAACGTATTGGTAACTCGATGTTATAAAACGTGCCTTTGTGTATGATTCAACAAGTAGTAGAACAAGCATATCAGTCGAAGTTTATCTGTTCCTTCTTGGATTAGAAGCGATATCTGGGCCCCTCGATGATTTTGTTGTGACCCATGTACTGGGCCCGGTCAGAACTAAATTGATGTGTTCGATTAAGTTCTATGTCAAATAAATCGGAAATCGGGAAACAAACTGATGGACAATAAGTAAGACATTGTTCCATGTATTTGTCCGGCTGATATCTAGAACAGAGGATTATATGATCCCTTATCTAAAATGGCGCTTCACAGTTCAACAAAGTTTTAAGAGCTATGATTGCCGGTTAGTTCCTAAAGTCATAATTGTAACTATAGTTATTAGACTTATCCAAGTGTGAGACTGTTGGATAAGGTATCTAAGTCCATAACTATATTTGAGTTGTACTTGACCCGACCCGGCGTGGTCCATTTGGGTTGCACTTCACCCGAATAATTTATATGGATAATCTTTTGAGAATAGTATAAGTTATGATTTATTAATATATTACAAGTTCTAATATATTAATATGAAATCATATTATTTAATTAGTATTGATCTAAATTTAATTTAGAATTATTTTTGTGATCAAAAGTGTGACCAATTAAATATGGACTCTTGTATGTATATAGTGTGGGCTAATGCTTATTTAGAATGGGCTAGGCTTGCATGGTAAGTCCATGGATAGTCCATGGAGCTTTAACCCATGGATCTCATGGAAATGAAAGGTCATGGGTATTAGGGTTTACATGGATGTAACCCTAATCCACAACACTATATAAAGGAGTCATTGGCACTTGAAATTGACTAGTTTTTGTGTGAGAACTAAGGGTGGCCGATTTCTAGAAGTGTTCTACTATTCTCTCAAGTTTCCAAGGTTTGTGGTGATTTGTGACTTCCATTTGAGGCATCCACATTATTGGTGCTAGGCTCTCAAACTCCAATCAATCAACCACTACTAAAAGGTATGTAACTCTACTAGCTTATTAAGTTTCAAAGTTCCCCATGCCATGCTAGTTAGGTTAAGAACCTTGGAAAAGCAAATTTGCATGTATATTAGTAAAACATAGATCCAAGGTTTCTAGGGTTTCATGTACACCTTAGGAGTGTTAAAATGCTCAAAACCCATCACATCCATCACTGGTTTGTGGGCGGTCCTTATGTAGAGGGGACGAGTGATTGCTTATGCTTCTTGGCAGCTGAAGCCGCATGAGGTGTGATATCCTACTCATGAACTGGAGTTAGGGGAAGTGGAGTTTTCCCTCAAGATTTAGAGACATTATCTTTATGGGGTACGTTCTACTGTTTACACGGATCACAAGAGTTTGCGATATCTTATGGACCATACGAACCTGAACATGAGGCAACGCAGGTGGCTGGACGTGGTCAAGGATTATGACTGTGAGATCCTTTACCATCCAGATAAGCGAATGTGGTAGCGGATGCCTTGAGCCGCAAGTCGGATGGATCTTTAGTTGGAGAGATGTGTATGAGGATATCTGTTGATTCTCCACTTTGGGGTTTGATCAGAGAGGCTCAGGCATAGGGAGTTAGGAAAGATAACTAGAAAAGGAGAGGATCAGGGGTGAGATCGACAGGTTTGTCACCGATAGTTAGAGGTTGTTGACCCAGTGTAGTCGGGTTTGGGTTCCAGTTTCTGGTGGGATCATGCAAATAGTGTTGGAGGAGGATCATAAGTCTCGCTTTTCTATACACCCTGGAGCCACCAAGATGTATCGGGATTTGAGTTTGAGTTACTGGTGGTCGTGTATGAAGAGGGAGATAGTTTGGTACGTTAAGAGGTACTTGACTTGTAGGATGGTCAAGGTCGAGAATCAGAGGCCGCATGGAAAGATGCAACCTTTGGAGATTCCTATGTGGAAGTGGGAATAAATCACCATGGATTTTATCACCAAGTTACCGAAGACTGCCAAGGGTTTTGATGCTATTTCGGTCATCATGTATCGATTCACCAAGAATGCCCACTTTTTGGCCATCCGGGAGAGATCTTCGGCCAAAAAGTTGGTCGATGTGTATATTCGGGAGATTGTTGCTCGTCAGGGGGTTCCGGTCTCTGTTGTTTCATACTAAGATGTTCGGTTCACTTCCCGATTTTGACATAAGTTCCACGAGAAACTGGGTACGAGACTTCACTTCAGCACCACTTATCATCCGCAGACCAACATTCAGAGTAAGCGGACCATCCAGACACTTGAGGATATGTTGTGGGCTTGTTTCATAGATTTTTGTAGGAGTTGGGATTCCTACCTACCTCTTGCGGAGTTTTCCCACAACAAAAGATATCACTCCAGCATTGGTGCCCCGCCTTTTGATCTCTTGTATGGTTGGAGATGTCGTACCCCAGTATGTTGGGGAGAGGTTGGTCACAGGGTCATGGGAAGGACCGAAGTAGTTTTTCATACCATGAAGCTTATTTATCATATCAGGCAGAGACTGCGCACACCTAGAGTCGGCATAATAGTTATGCCGACTGGCGTCGATCGGAGTTGGAATTTCAGGTCGGCGATATGGTATTACTAAAGATCTCACCCTAGAAGGGTGTGTGATATGCTTCAGGAAGAAGGTGAAATTGGGTCTCCGATATATTGTACCATTCCGTGTGATTGCTAGGGTAGGAATGGTGGCCTACCGGTTGGATTTACCGAGTGAGCTCAGTCAGATCCACAACACTTTCCATGTCTCTCAGTTGCGGAAGTGTGTGTTGGACGGTGAGGCAGTGGTCCCTTTGGATGATATTCAGGTCGATGAGCACCTGAATTATATTGAAAGGCTGGTGGCTATATTAGAGAGAAAGATGAAGGTCCTGCACAATAAGGAAATATCTTTGGTAAAGGTTTAGTGGCAACATCGAAGAGGCTCCGAGTAGACCTGGGAGCCGGAGCCTGAGATGCGAGACCATTATCTTGAGTTATTCGCGCTGGCTAACTTTGAGGACAAACTCTACTTCAAGTGGGGGAGAATTGTAACATCCCGATGTTTAGGTAATTTAAATTTCAACCCTATGTTTGAATAATATTGCATTTTAGCCCTTGAGATTGAAAATGGCCCATAGTGGCAATATGGTAATTTGGTCCAAGTGTAGTACCTTGAGTGTACGTTGTACGCTAGGCGTATTGGGGCGTTCCCTAGTACGTTAGGCGTACACCTCATACGCGCGGCGTACGCGAAGGTTGTGCAAACCCTAAATTTTATGGTTTGGTCCATATTTAAACCCCATTATAGCCTCATGTCTCATTTCTTCATTAGCATCCCTCTGTGAAAAACGACCCCAAGCAAACCCTAAGTGAGAAGAGTGCATTTTGAGCCCATTGGAGTGTTTTGGAGGTGTTCTTGAAGAAGAAGAATGTGGTGATAAGAGCTTGGAGCTTGTAAGCATCTTGGATTTGGGATTTTCTTCTTGTTAGCAACCTCCAGGAGGCATAAAGTTTGCATCTTGATCACTCCATCTTGTAGATCTAGACATTTCTTCCTTTAAGACATCTTTTGCCCCAAAAATGGTCATTCTTGAGCATGGCATGTTCTTGACCCAATAAGTCGTCCTTTCAGACCTTATGGAGGGTCTTAAGTCATAAAAATGTGGTCTTGATGGTTAGTTTTGCTCCATGCATGTTATAGAAGATCTTAATGCATTAAGATGTTCAGATTTTGTGGATTAAGCACTTAATGGACATGCAAAGTCATAAAGTTGGAAACTTTATGACTCTTTGTGGTATTTTGGCCTTGGATCTGAAAGCTGGACGTGACAGCTTAATGCATTAAGCTCTTATTTAAGATTTGGGAAGTATGGGCATACGCCCTACGTAACTTGGAGTACGCATTAAGCTCTTATTGAAGATTTAGGAAGCATGGGCATACGCCCTACGTAACTTGGAGTACGCAGCGCGTACGTGGTCAACCATCATGTCTGCTGTCAAGGCTCGAGTATGCCCCACGTACCTCCAGAGTACGCCACCTGTATGATGTCTGAGTCGACTCGGTTGTGTTGACTCGGTTGACTTGTTAATTTTGACTAGTCTTGACCAAGGGCATTTTGGGAAAATATTATTAATGGATAATGTTTTGACATTTAGTATTTGGGTTGAGCCGGGATTTGGGAACAGAGTATTGATTAGCTATTCGTCAGATTGTGAGGTGAGTTTTCCTCCCTGTACTTATGGGTCGAAGGCACCAAGGCCAACCCATTAGATTGATATCCTATTATACATTGATTTATGATATTCTGAGTACGGGATAGACATGTACAATTATAGGATAGTTGTTGATATGCGTAGAGCGGTAGATCTGTAGGACTACCTTTGATTTTTGGCTACATGATTATCTGTGTGTTGATTTTGTTTGTTATCTGTTATATGTTGACATATTGTGTTGGGTTGAGACTTTACTGCTTTGTGTGTGAGTCAATAGACCAAGGTTATTCTAGCCCAATGGCTGAGTGGACCCGAGGGTATTCCAGTCCGATGAATGAGTGGGCTCGATGTATATTGGTATTCCATTCCAATGACAGAGTGGACTTGTTGTATATTGACATTTCATTTCGATGACTGATTCGGCCAGGGGTAATTCAAACCGATGGTTGTGGACTCGAGGCTATTCCAGTCCGATGACTGATTGGACCCAGCATGCTTGTTCGTTTATGATATGTATTTTGTATGGGGGTACTTTGGGGGAACTCACTAAGTGTTGGTTTATAGTTTTTGATTATGGTTTCAGATACTTCAGAGGACTGTGGCAAGGCAAAAGCATGACCGTACACATCCTGATTTTTATGTTGTTGATCTTGGGAGACTCTGTTTTAAATAATACTTTGGAAACAATGGTTTTGTAAACACTTTTATATGTAAATGTGTGATTTTAAAAGATTAAATTGGTTGTGATTTCTGAGATGTTACATCCATACCTATCCATACTTTCCTTAAGAATCATCCCAAATCCTCTAAGTCACCTTCTCATATTGATACTCCCAAAACCCGCTAAACGGCGCACCATTCGCACTAAAGCACTTCCTAGGCTCTCTTAGGATCTTCACCTCACCCTGTCATCAACTGCTGAAAAACTCCTAATAACGTCAGCTAACTACTTCATGAATACATCTACATGCACCAAAGATTAAATAATTCTTCGACTAAAAGACTCAACCCTAAAATGGTTGGACTCATACAAGAGATGCGTAATAGGGCCAACTCAATCACTCTAAGATTATTTAACCTTCGCAACATGTAACTTAACATATTTATTTAATACTTAACTCACGTCAATATGAGTCCTACAAAGCACGAAGCAAGCAGCTTTCAAGCAGTAAAACTCTATAGGCCACAAAACATCAACAGGCTTCCTTCCTAATAGGCATCTTTCCTAATAGGAATTCTAGCATGTAACCTTGAACATATCCTTATGCTAACTTCTAGCATGCAAATCATTAAACATAACAACTTGTATGGGTTTTTGCGAATCACTTACTTCAGCTCGGCTGATTTCACACATCACACCCCTTTCTTGGTGAAAATCTTTTTAGAAAATTTTATTTTCCTTCAAAAATATTACCAATTCCTCGGTTTGAGTTCAGACACACCTGAGAGTGTGCATGAATCCCTCAAACCAAGGCTCTGATACCAACTTGTAACGTCCCAAAAATACCAAGTAAAAATTTCATTTTTAAACAATCAAACCATTCATTCATTTGTTCCAAAGGATAATAAAAGTGATATTATTCTCAAAAATCAGAGTAAAAATCACAAATAGCCAATGCGGAATAAACTCTGGGGGGATGCAATGCGATCACGCCGGGCCTTTCGCTCTGTAGGGTAAAAATCATAAGTACCTAAAAAATGTTTAAACCACAAACCATAAGCACAAAGCTTAGTGAGTTCCCCAAAATAGCGCATACCATACATATCAACAGGCCCATCCCACACACTAGGCCCAACCCATAATAACGGGCCCAACCCCACATATCAAAGGGCCGAGCCCCATATATCAAAAGGCCCAGCCTAGCATACAAATGGGCCCATCCCAACATGTCAATGGGACCAGTCCAACACAAAATGCAAGAGTCAAAAAGATAACTAGCATCCTACATAGTATAGTGAGAAGACTCACCTAACTCACGACATCAGCTAGACCACAACCCCATGCCCCGCAACAGATGCTACAACATTCTTATCAAAGCATACAAGATCTAACCTTAGTCTACACACTAAGATCCAGCAATCTTGACCAAAAGTCAACCTAGGTCAACAAGTCAATGTTTCAAGCTCAACCCTCAAAGTCAACATCCCAAAAATCACCTCAGTTAATCGCCACGTTTGTCCTTTCATTGTCCACATTGTGGCAGCATGTAGACAAAACAGTCGAGTAGCCTCCCATTTGCTAATGCATGGTATCTGGGTCTTAACAACTTAATTGATTAAGCTGTTTTCCTTATCCTTAATAGCTCCAAGGCTTAGATCAGATACACCCCAAGGTCTTAATGGATAAAGTTTCCAAATTTATCCCTTAAGTCATCCTAATAAGCCAAGACTTCTAACCTTAAGTCCTTAATGACATCATAAGATATAAATTAATCCATTAAGCTCTTAATCAACCAAGTCACTCAAACAAACTTTCAAGAAGACATTCATGCCCAAAATACACCATACAAATCTATGCTTTATGGACATGTATGTCCAATGCATGTCTCACCCAAAATAGGTCAAAACCAAGGAACAAAAGGGCTCAAACTTGTGCATGAGGCCAAATACACCAACGAACACTAGATCTGGAACATATAACTTCAAATGGACCTCAGGACCTATAAAGTTGCCAACTTTATGGAATCCATTCCTTCAAACTGACATAATATGAAGAAAAAGGACAAGAACCCTAGATCTAGAAGAACAAACTAGAGAGCTTGGAACTTGAATACTCACAAGGGTCCAAAATATGCTCAATATGGTGATGATGAAGTTGCATGCTAGATTAGTGCACCAAAACACCTTCTTCTTCTTCTTCAAGGCACCAAGAATACCAAAATGAATGAAAACTCTCTAATGGAGTCTAGGATTTTGAGGTGGAGGGTTGGAGGCTGAAGAGGATGCCCTAAATGTTACTTAAATATAGGAGGAAATCTTAATTTACGGGCTTGGGCCAAAACAGCTACCACGCCATGGGCAACCTATTGCCATGTTGTGGCACTAAAAGAACACGCGGTCCATTTATTCTGTCATGTTGTGACATCCCCAAATTCACGGACATTTTAAAAATTTTATTTATACTT
The DNA here is from genome assembly GCF_052849685.1 of Lactuca virosa. NCBI lineage: Eukaryota > Viridiplantae > Streptophyta > Magnoliopsida > Asterales > Asteraceae > Lactuca > Lactuca virosa. The sequence goes on from NC_136431.1 coordinate 192,472,519, forward strand.
ATTTTAAAATTAGAGTATCCTTTTTTAAGAATATTATTGCGGAATTTGTCCCCAAAAATATGATAAATATATTATTAAGCATTTCCGAAGAAATGTATTTTATTTATATTAAAACAATGGGATGTCATTGTCAATACAGAAACATAAGCATAAACAGGCCTTACATTCATTTACACTAATGATTTACATCTCTTTTAATCTCTCAGTGTAATGTATCTTCGCATTGATACTTGTGATACAATAAACTAAGTGGGTCAGGTTGGGAAACCTGGTGAGTACATAGGGATTTCGATCCCACAATGTTGTATCATATATATATATATATATATATATATATATATATATATATATATATATATATATATATATATATATATATCGTTGTGAGGATCGACGGGGTGGGGTAAATTGCTTATATGAAAATGTATCTGGTGAGTTGTAATATATATATATATATATATATATATATATATATATATATATATATATATATATATATATATATATTACAACTCACAATATACATTTTCATATAAGCAATTTACCCCACCCCGTCGATCCTCACAACGATACGATCCATACTCTTGGATCTAAAATTAACAGCTTTACCTAATCCATACTCCCAGATCAGGTATGTCTAATCCATGCTCTCGGAGCAATGACAAATGACTATGTCCACTCCATATTCTCGGACTAGGGACGAATGACTATGTCTAATCCATGCTCCCAGATTAATGACAAATGATTATGCCCTCTTCATACTCTCGGACTAAGGAGAAATGACTATGTCTAATCCATGCTCTCAGATCAATGACAAATTTTAAAGTTCTACCATCCGTGTATATCTCATCCGTACTCATAAAAATATACTACCCGATATTCATCTTAATTAATTTAGGTTATTCTATATCGTAAATCATCATATATTATTAGATATGCTCTTAACGCGTATTTCATGAAATATCAAATATTTCACACATAAACATATATTTAATACTTTAATTAATACTTGTATTAAAATCATGTTCATGAAAGGGACTATGCAGTCACTTGAAGTGACAACTCGAAATTTGGGCAATGCTTCGCTTCTAACAATTGTCTTTTCCTTTGACGAAACCTAGTATTATTATCACTAAATTTTAGTGTAATATTTGTTGCGACTAATTATTAGTCTAGATTCATCATTAACTCAAAGTCTACTTTCATGATCTATCAAGTAAGGAACAACCAGGTTGGATCCTATCGTAAGTAGGGTCTGTTTGGTATACAAAGTATACTGTTTGGAAATCCAACTTTAAACACCTCACTAAATCATAGACTAGACATCATCCCCGTAAGTAGATCAATCAGTATAACGACTCGGAATCACTGATAAATCTTTTTTATAGGTTCATAATAACGATAATGAACTTAAACCTAAGTTATACTTAAAGTAGGGTAAGCATAACTCACTTACAAGGGGGTTTAGCGAGGAACTGGGCTCTATGCGGGCAGAACTTCTGGGCCGAAAGCTCTTCTTCACGGGGCCTTCTGGCACTTCGGGACTCATTACTAACACCTAAGAGGTGCTAGATAAAATATTAGAGGGTTTTGGGGTGTTTGGGAGAGAAATGGATGAGAATGTGTGAAGAAAACTGTGATTTTCGTCATCTATTTATAGGCTGGATGAGCCCATGTACGCGGGGCGTACTCGAGCTATACTAGGGGCGTACTGTTGTACATTGGGCGTAGGCATACCACGTGTCGCCATCTCGTGCAAAGCCGTGGGGAAAAAGTAGTGGCCCAGATCTTGCCACGTGTCACTTCGCGGTTTAATCCAAAACTTAATTATCTTCTAAATTCCGTAACTTTCGCATACGAGCTCCGTTTTTTACGTTCTTTATATCCACGCGTAGGTATCGACGTGGTATACAACTTTCGTTTAGACTTTGTCGGCTAATTTTGACTTTATTTTTAAATTTATATTTTAACAGGCTTAGACAGTTAAAGTCCGTTAAAAAATCATAACTTTCTCCTCCGACGTCCGTTTTCGACTGTCTTTAGATCGTTGAACTCCTATTTACAACATCTTCAATTCTTTTTTAGGTTGTGTCGGATAAAAATTCGATTTCCGAGTTGTGTACTATCACGCTAAATCTTAGGAAAATCATAACTTCCTCTAACGAAGTCAGATTTGGACGTTCTTTATATGCACGCTCTCGGTTTAACGTCTACTATGACTTTCATTTAGATCGCTATGGCTAAAAAGTAGCTTATTAAAAATTCATTTTTTACGATACGCGGCGTCGTGCCGGTTTTGTCGCAAAACTTCGACAGGTCATAACTTCTTCGTTATAAGTCGGATTTCAGCGTTCTTTATATGTACAGAATCCTTGTGGCATATACTATAACTTTGGTTAAGATTATTTATTCTAAATAATATTCTATTAAAAGTCATTTTTAATGTTTATTATCTCTAAATTGGCTAGCCTGAATCTACAGGCGTTACACATGCCGTGAGCATCCTTGCACCACGTCGCGACACATAGGTTTTTCCCAAAAATTTCATCTTGGTACCTAATAAATATTAAGTTAAACCAATCTAGAACACGGATGTTAAACTTAAACTGTACGGTAGGATTTTGGTAAGCATTTTACATGACAGTCGGTTTAGTAACCCAAATCGATTAAGTAAGTACTTATTAATTCATATATTGGATTTATTAAATACATTATTTAATTTAATTTAATGAATAAAATATTTTTTTTTTCCTTTTGATAAATAAATAATAATTATCCAATTATTTACATACATATTTTAGTTAGTAAATAACAAATTCATCTCCTATAGACGTAACGACCCAAAAATTCAAGGGTAAAAATTTCATTTTTCTTATATTCAAACATTCCAAAAACATTGCTAATTAAAAACATTTAATAGAGTTCATCCCAAAATCACATATTGCGGAAAACACAGGTGTGTGCGCTACGATCAAGTCGGGCCCTTCCTTTCCAAACCGATGATACCTGAAGACCATAAACAAAATTGTAAGCACGAAGCTTAGTGAGTTCCCCAGAGCATACCCCACATAATCTACATAATCACATAAATCATGTCAATCTCATAATCCATGCATATAACCATATAGGGATGCCATGGAAACCCTCCAAGGTCTTATATCGAGTGTCATGGGAACCCCCACATGGTCTTAGCCCATTGCCATGGGAACCCCCACATAGTCTTAAAAACATATAAGGATGTCATGGAAACCCTCCAAGGTCTTACACCGGGTGTCATGGGAACCCCCACACGGTCTTAGCCTGGAATGTCATGGGAACCCCCACATGGTCTGATATCCAATTGCCTTGGGAACCCCCCGGGGTCTTCCATGAAAGTATCACAGAGACTGCTAGAATATCACATATCACATAAACAAATAGTATACCACATATCACATAATGGGCCATGGGAACCCCCACATGGTCTTAACTAACTGCCCTGGGAACCCCCACATGGTCTTCGCATAAATACATAACATACTGTTAGCACATTCGCCAGTAACCACTACATGCAAGAGTCACGAAGACAATTGGCATACTACATATAACTAATTGCCATGGGAACCCCCACATGGTCTTACCATAAAGACATAATGTATCGATAGCACACTCACAATAATCATCACAACCAAATGCATGGGCCGACCTTGGTTCCTTCGACCCATTAGTATGGTGAGGAGACTCACCTCAAATTTCGGATGATAGCTGAAACGTCTCTACTCCGGAATCAGCTCTACTCAACCCCTAAACCAAAACAATCCCTTAGATACCATATCATGCTCAATACCCCTTTAAGAGTCAACCTTGGTCAAAGTCAAAGTCAAATTCAAATTCAACGCTCCGAGTTGACTCAACTCGTCGAGTTATCCTTCAACTCGGCGAGTTCCCCTAGATCACAGAATCTCGATATTTCAAATCAAATCATTAAGTTTATCCCCTACTCCTATAGTTCTTCCTTTTTAACAGAATCAGGACACTTCAAATCAACTCGTCGAGTTCGTCCATGAACTCCTCGAGTTCCTTAGTCGGTTAACCCCTTCTCAACTCATTAAGCCATTATTCTTCAGATCTAAACCCTATACTTCAGATCTAGACTAGAAATGCCTCTAGAAGGGTAAAGTTTCCAACTTTAACCACTAATATCCTTCCTAAAGAGATTAAGCTCAAACCCCAACCCAAAAAGGCCAAAGTCTTAATCCAAAAGCCACCAAAACCACAAGATAGACCATGAGGTCATAGATCTGGACTCTAGGGACTAAAAGATCACATAAAGTCCTAGCTTTTTCTACATGCTTGGCCCTTAGAAGCTCCAAAAGGCCAAAATGATGGTCTGAAGGTTGCATGGGACTTCCATGGCCATAAAGTTGGCACCTTTATGCCATGAAAACTCCTCAAGACCGTAGATCTGAAGTGTTCCCCACTGGGGACGTCCAACTCCTCAATAATCATCTCCTTTGGACCAAAGCAAGCAAAAAGGGTACTAATGAAGATCTAAAGATCCATAGAGCAAGGTTCAAGCTTTTTACCAGCAAAATGTTGAGAATGAGGCAATCGTTCTGGATCTAGTAGCTCCTTCTTGTTCCTCCAAACTTCCTTTCCTTCCAATAGCTTCAAACACCCATAAAATGCTCAACAAAACTTATAAACACTAAACTATGCTTCTAGGGTTTCGAGATTAGGGTTTAGGATTTGGAGGCTCAAAAATCAGGCCAACATGAGAGGCTTAAGTTGTTTCAATAGGGTGAAAAATCCTGGATTTAGGGTTCTCCAAACCCCGTCTAACTTGTCGAGTTGGTTTCTAAATTCCCGCGTGCAAAATTATTCCAACACGTCGAGTTCTACCCTTTGAACTCGACGAGTTGACCTCTTAAATGAATATTATCTTTCCTTAATTGGCCTTCTAGATTCCGGGTGTTACAACTCTCCCCCATTTAAACTAGACTTCGTCCTCGAAGTCCACTGCAATCACCTACCCCAAAAACCGCTCAAACGCTACGCCCGCGACTCCCACTATTTGCCATGAACCAACTGATGTTCCCCACGTGTACTGACACTCTCCATCCTGAGAGTACGGCCACCACCCCGCGCAATCAATGCCCTCGCCAAGGCAATTGAAACTTCTCTCTTGGACATATCACCCAAACCTTCAACCCTTGCAAGCCATTTCTACCTTCTGATACCTGAGATCTACAATAACTTGACTTCCCGATAGCTCGCCCGAGCTGAAACAACTCTCTGTCAATTTCTCAACTGATGGCAAAGTAGTCAGAACCCCTCCAACTCTGATTATACACTGAATCTTTATATTAATTCTTCAAGCTCGGTGAAGAATAAATCCTCAATATCTCAAACAAAATAATTCCTACTTCACCTAAAATTTGAAATCTAAGTCTCAATGGCCTGACTCCCTGTCAGATCTACCACCACACCAACCTTATAGAGTCTTGCATCACAGAAATTGCTTCCAATCCCTGATCACATTGCTACCTCGAGCGAGCAAAATCACTGACCATGTATCGCTACAGAGCACTTATACTCGACAGAAGGCTCAGATAATCCTTCGAGTAAAGGATCTATCCCTGCAACGGTTAGACTCAGACGAGAACTGCGTAACAGGGTCAAATTAATTACTCTGAGATTATTTAATCCAACGGCAGGTGACTTAGCGTCTTCCTGTCCACAAGCTACTCTACACAAAATCCCAATCCACTTCCATTTTCCGGAATGTCGGATTCCTACCCGGTTGTTGAGCCAAAGAGAAACCTCTCAGTCGCTCCCCGCGACTTCCGAAGAGAACTTCAGCTATCGACATATTCCCTAACCATATTTCCACTCTTGGCTCCATTATTCCTTCTGATCCTCCCGATCATAACAGTCCGACTACCCGTCGCCACCGTATCAAATACAAAAAGTGAATGATACTCGTACTATTGTAGTCGTACATCATGTCTGGTCTCCAACGACTTATCGTTTCCCGAATGCAATCATATTGTCGCCTACTCACATTCGTGTAGCTGACCAGCCTTGGCCTAAACCATCTGAAGGAATCCGTGAGTGAATCACAGATCTGTCACATTCTCGCTGCCGAATAGGGATCGGTGAATGCTACGGGCCACCCCGCAATCTTACAACACTTCCACACTAATTGACCACTAGTGAATGCTACGGGCCACCCCGTAGTCTTACTATACCACTATATTAACGGCTAACTAATGAATGCTACAGGCCACCCCGCGGTCTTACAACATTTCTACTCTATCTGCTAACTAGTGAATGCTACGGGCCACCCCGTAGTCTTACAACACTTCTATACTATCTATTGACTAATGAATGCTACGGGCTACCCCGCAGTCTTACAACATTTCTCATGCTATCTGGCCACTGGCGAATGCTACGGCTATCCCGCAGTCTTACAACACTTTCCATGCTGTTTGGCTACTTGTGAATGCTACGTCTATCCCACAGTCTTACAACACTTTCCATGCTGTCTCAACCGCTGATTACCAATCCGAACACATCCAACCTCGAGCACACACATGATCTAACATCCCAAACTGACTCATTTCCTAACTGGAATCCCCAACATGATTCCCTAAAGCCTGCTATCAAACATTCCGAGAACATGATCTCATTATTGGCAAGTTTTCCGAACTTCCAACTCACTATCCTCAATCCATACAGCTGCTTGGGCCGTCTTTCTTCCTGAAAAGGATGCGAAACTTATCTCTGTATCAAAACCGCTCTTGCTTCTGAATCCCGGGACGATTCTCCCCCACTTTAAATCGACTAAATTCTCAAACCACACAAGAATTGAAGGATTCCCAATCCTTCTTACCTAACAACGATCGACCCGATGAAAACTAGCGCTTACCAACTAGATGAACACTTCCCGAATCCCATCGAAACCGATAGCCCATGATGCTTGAAATGATACCACACTCAAATATTGAAGACCAAAATACAAATGCTCCAACCCATACCTCAGCAACGAGCCACTTCCCTTGGCGCTTCCATCAGCCAATCAATAACGGTTACTAAAACCACCGAATCTTGATGATGTTGAATAACCATCCTGCGGAACCCTGACCACAGACCTTCCACATAATACCCCTGAACCGATCTCGACCATAAACCAAGATAATACTAAACACTCCCAACCCGCAAATAGGGAAATAAACTTTCGCTAACCACTAATAATTCACGACATGCAACTGGCATATGACATTTCTTGAAAATATAATCCAAACACAAGAAGTGAACTAAACCCATAGATACATTTACTTAAATCCGATGTAAGAAAACAACCACAAATTACTGATAGAACCGAAAAGAGCAAAAGATACATACCCACAATGTCACCTGCTGTAATTCTGATCTCTCTTACATGTCACTGCAAAGTCTGAATCCTCTCCGTTGGGGCTCCTTCTCTACCCTCTCATCTATTAGTGATCCTCAAAGTATTTGGGGCAGGCGCGCTCACTAATCCTCCCCTCGTCGTCGGACAGTCGTCCCTCTTGTGGCCCACCCGATCGCATTGAAAACATAATAGGCTTGCCCCCTGAGGGCAATCCCTGCTGACGTGACCAGCCCTGCCACACTTGAAGCAGCCCGAACCCCTGGAATGACAAAGCCCATCATGAAATTTCCCACACGTGCTGCACTGACTTCGGCCCTGTTGGCCTATCAATCGCTGATCTGAAGTCTTGGGTCTCTTCCCGAGACCCTCCACTAAATGCACCTGACCTGAACCTCTCTTCCTGAGGTACTTCAAATCTATCTCCCTCCCTCAGGCTCTGGGATTCATATCATTCAGGGTCTGGCACCCTGACACACTCACCAGTTCAACGTCAACGGCTGAACCGCAATAGCTGGAGCAACCTCTTGTTGGGATTTGAGCATTCTAACACTCCTAAGTGTACATGCAACCCTAAATACCTTGGATCTATGTTTTCTCTATTATACATGCAAATATGAATATTCCAAGGTATTACCCTATCTAGCATACAATCCTTGATACTTGGGTAATATAACAAGTTAGAATACATACCTTTTAATGAAGCTTGAAATCTTGAACTTTAAGAGCTTAGCCCTAATAGTGTGGAAGCCTCAAGTGGAATCACAAATCACCAAAACACCTTGGAAGACTTTAGAGAATATGGATACTTGGCTCACACTTATGATATCGGTTATTGCCCTCTTTAGTGTATCCACACTAGCCACTAGCCTAATTTAATGAACCATAAGACCCTTTATATAGTGTGGAGGATTAGGGTTAAACCTTAATACCCATGACCTTTCATTTCCTAGGATCCATGGGTTAAAGCTCCATGGACTATCCATGAAGACTTAGCCCAACCTAAATGAACTTGGCCCACTACACACATATATATATATATATATATATATATATATATATATATATCTAAGAGTCCATATTTAATTAGTTCCTTTTGATCACTTAATTAATTATAAATTAATTCTTGATCAATACTAATTAAATAATATGATTATATATTAATATATTAGAACTTATAATATATTAATATAAATCATAAGCATGTTATTCTCAAAGGATTATCCATATAAATTGTTTCGGTGAAGTGCAACCCAAATTGACCATGTCGGGTCGGGTCAAGTACATACCAAATATAGTTATGGACTTAGACATTAATCCAACACCTCTACCCTAAACCGGGACACAACTCCTCCCAATACATAGTCTCCAATTCCGAAAGCGCCATAGATTACACAATAAATTCCCAACAACTCCTTACCACCCGATACAAGAGATCCAAGGCGAGCCGAACCTTGGTTCCCATGGGATACGGACTAGTGCGGAGAACACTTTCCATCTCCTCAATCCAACGCGAACTCAAAACCCTGGCAGTCCTGCCACTAACTGGATCACAACCGGAGTCGGGACCAAACCCTGGTCCTTCCTTATGCGTTCTCATCCTCAACCTGCAAGGCAACTATCCCCACAATCGAAGCATAATCAAGAATTCTTTTCTCCTAAGCTTCTTAGATTCTCCAAGACTCTCACTGATTCGAGTATGGATCCTGTACTTTCAGTAATGCGGGCCCAATACTACCTTCCACACCTATCCATACAATCCTCTTGAATCCTCTAAGACACTTACTCTACTGATGTACTAGATGTCTGCTAAACAGCAACACGATACCCACTGAAACACCTCCTAGGCTCCCCCTAGGTTCCCAACTTCACCGCACCGCCCCACTAAACTCACTGGAGCATATCCTAGGCTTTCCTAGGTTCCCATCCTCACCCTGCCATCAGCTGCTCAAGAACTCCCCATGATGCCAGCCATCCACCTCCTGAATCTCGTCATATTCACTTAGTAGCTGACTCCTATCATTCAAGAGTTCCACAAAGCACAAATTAAGCAGCATTCGTGCAGTAGCACTCCGATCCAAACAACTATCATAATAAATTCACCCCACATTCCACAACTCATGATATCCAAGTCCACCCTCACTGCCGGCTGCCTTATGCATGCAAATTATACACATAACAAGATCAAATAGACCGTCGAATAATAGACTCTACCCTACTACCACAACCAGACGAGGAACAGGAAATAAGGCCAAATCATTTATTCTAGGGCTATAAGATCCTAACTGTATACAATTTTTAAAGCATACACTTAGCAGTTACTGATACCAATAGATATTTCCATTACAACATAGCATTCAATAATTCCAAGGCCACATAGCATCACATATCGGCCAATCTATTGCTGCCTAATCAGCACTAGCATGCAAGTCTACCATCTCATACAATAAACATACAAGGTATCCCTCCTAGCATTCTGTCATGCAAAACTGAGCAATTCCTTAGCCCTAACTAGCATGCGATTCATCGATCAAATCATATCATAAAACATATATGGGTATTCTGGGAAAAACTTACTTGAGCTCGGCTGATTGCATGCACCACACCCTTTTCTTATCTTAGAAAATTATTTTCTTGTAATCATTTTTCTTTGAAAACTTTATCACTCCTCAGTTTGAGTTCATACACACCTGAGAGTATGTCTGAATCCCTCAAACCAAGGCTCTGATACCAACTTGTAACGACCCAAACATTTAAGGGTAAAATTTTCATTTTTATTATATTCAAACATTCCAAAAACATTCCTGATTAAAAACATTTATCAGAGTTCATCCCAAAATCACATATTGAGGAAAACATGGGTGTGTGCGCTACGATCAACCCGGGCCCTTCCTTTCCAAAACGATGATACCTGAAGACTATAAACAAAATTCTAAGCACGAAGCTTAGTGAGTTCCCTAGAGCATACCCTGTTGGATTAGATGTCTAAGCCCATAACTATTATTGGTATGTACTTGACCCGAGAGTAGCATGGTCCATTTGGGTTGCATATCATCAGGACAATTTGTTAGGATGGACTCTTGAGAGAAGGTTATATATGATTTATTAATATATTATAAGTTATAATATATTAATATGAAATCATATGTTTTAATTAGTATTGATCAAGAATTAATTTGGAATTAATTTAGTGATCAAAAGAGACTAATTAAATCTATGGGGACTAATTATGGTAATTAGTTATATTTATATGGGTTGGGCTTATGATCCATGTTGGACTAAGTTTATGTATGGATACATAAAGAGTTAGGCCACATGAACCATGGATCATAAGACCCATGGGTATGGATTTGGGTTATACTCATGACCCTTGGAATCCTACATATAAATATGTTATTCTATAGCCAAAAATCGTGACTAGCCTTTTGAAGTGTGTGTGGACGATTTTGGGTGAATATGAATTCTCTCTCAACTTCCTCCTTTGTTCATGATGTGTTGTGACTTCATTTGAGGCTTCCACACTATTGGGGCTAAGCTCTTAAGGCTAAATACATCAAGGTTTCAAGCTACATAAAAGGTATGTCATCCTAACTAGTATTATATATTGTTTATGTCAATTGAATGCTAGTGAGGCTTAATACCTTGGAAACATCATTGCATGTATATATAGTGAAAACATATATCCACGGTATTTAGGGTTGTATGTGCACCATAGGATGTTGTAGTATACAAAACCCTTCAGTGGTATCAGAGACATGGGTTGTTTGCAAATTATACTTGATGCTACTTGCTGAAAAAAGATGAAAAAATCGATTTTTTTTGTTGTCTGGACAGGGGACTCGACGAGTCCATTGAGGGATTCGACGAGTCCATGTGTAAATTCATCCAACTCATCGAGTTGGTTCTTGCACTCGGCGAGTTGGAGCCCCTGACAGCATATATTCGAGTTTTTTGGCCTGTTTTGGATTAGAATCATTACCACAAAGTGTTTTTGTTCATAAAATTTGATTTTGTTGTTATGGTAATGATGATTCTCATCCAATTAAAAGATAATTGTCATAAATTTCAAGTTTTGTATTAGTTTATATGAAGATGCTAATTTCTTGAAGATTGATGATATGAATTATCTTGTTCTTATGAGTTAGTTTAGATTAATAGAAAAATTATGTGATAATTGTTTTCGATCTAAATTGATCTAAAAGTTGTTCATAATATGTGTTTTTGTAACTTGTCCTCAAGTTATATGAAAAGTCTCATTTATGAATTTTAAAACTCATAAAATTTCCATAAGTTATGAAAATGAAGAGTCTCATTTTTTAAATGTTTTTTAAAATCTTCCATAACTTGTCCTCAAGTTATGGACCTTGAAGAGTTTTTTCATTAAACCACTTTAAACTCATAAGTTATGGATTTGAAAAGTTTTGAAAAGTTTCAAAACTTGCCCTCAGGTTTTGGAATTTGTAAAGTCTCTCTCATGATTACTTTAATTACAAACTCTAGAATTTTAAAATTCAAACCCTATGGACTTTATTAAATTAATTAAAGTGTCTAATTAAAAGAAATTTAATAACTCCATAATGACATGGTTTAAGTTTAATTAAATTAAGAGTATAGTTTAACTAATAGATTAAACCACCAAGTATTTCAAATGTGTAAAATACACCCTTATACTATTATAATATTAAAAGTTAATACTTATATATATATATATATATATATATATATATATATATGTATAAGAGTAAGTCAGTCTTACCGTTAGTAGGACTCATTCATGAAGCCGGTCTATAAGGGGGGTATAAGGTTACTGCCTATAAAATGGCAGTTTAATGGGTGTCCACTCTCACCCACCGCTTCCTTGACTGGTGGAGGGTCGTTAGCCGAATGGGTTTGACAGGACATTTAAATTCTCATTAAAAGTATAATGAAATACTAAGTAACTACACACTTATAAATTCCCAATTTAGTTACTTAGGAAAATGTGAATTTGGTGCTAACCCATGAAATTGCACTTTGCACCTTGTTAAGTCGTTAGTGGAGCGTGTGTGGTTAACCGGCACACTGATTTGGGACTGACAATGTGTGGCAAATGGTAGCTTGATATTAATCATAGATCAATGGAGCGTGTGTGGTTAACCGGCACATTGATTAGGTGGTTGTAACATTAAGTGTACCAATTTAATTTGCATGGTTATTCACTCCTTGTTTGTGATCATCGGCATCCTAGTCACAAACTTGAAGGGCACAATCGAGATTTAATCATGTCATTGAATAGTTTAATGAATCTCAAAAGATCTAGTAGTTTTAATTCAGTTAAAACCTAATGTTAAATTTCGTTTTTCATGGTGGAAATTGGTAAATCGTCATTTACCTATCTTCAAATATTTTGTAGCTTGGATTACGACATCCTTCTTCCAAGTTATAAAATATTGTGTTGGATCCAAGCCTTAATTTCATATTGGGTGTTATATTAAGGACTTAAATCAACTAAACTTGAATTTCTCCCTCATAGATGTCTAGTTATGACAACTATGGTCTTCCTTATCCTTTTGGATAAAGCTTTCCTAATGAAGATGATATCCCAAATAGCGATCAAGGTGAAAGATTAATCCCTTTGTTGTGCATTAGTGGGACTGGAAATCATACTTCACTTCCACCTCCTCCAATTGTTCTCCCTAACCTACAAGTTCTTGAAAAGTTCGAGGTCACTCAATCGCTATTGGCAAGCAATGTCTATATGTACTCTCATCTTGGAGATGAAGTCTCATATTGACAAGCTGGGAGAGTTGGGTGTCGAAGTCTCAAGGAAGTTGACTGTTGATTGGGTTCTTCAATCACTTTCTGAGTCATATAGTGAGTTCATTAAGGACTACTATGTGACAGACCACGAGATGACCCTTATCGATCTTACCTATTTGCTTGTTGTTGCTGAATCAACAATGATTCGGGGCAGTGGTAAAACAAATTTGATTGGAAGATCAACTTCTCAAACTTCCATGGACATTTAAAATGGTAACATTAGAAGTCCAGAAAAGTTTTCTCTTCCCAATGGAAAGGGATCGGCCATGGTCAAGTCATTTGACCCAATGGTTAAGAGAAAGGCTAAGTCTGAGATAGTCTCGTGTACCATTCCAAAGAGTCCATATGTTTCTTTTGCCAAGAGAAGGGGCATTGGTTATGAAGCTGCCCTATTTACCTGAAAGATCATAAGGTTGGTAAAGTCAAAAAGTTTGACTCTACTTCAGGTGAAGTCCACTATCTAACTCCATTAAGTTCCTATCTGGAGATTCTTATTGCATGATGTGACTAGGTCACATTTTGATGTTTTGAAGAATCAAGGAAAAGTAAGGAAGCTTAAAGAAAGAGTAAGCTGATTCTGATCGTGAAGATCAGAATTTCGAACCGCTACTTAAGAGTTATGATAGATTGCTTAGGAATAGATAACAGCATGTTTTTCATTTGTAATTTCATTGCAAGGAAAAGTTTTTCCGCAAATTTTTATAAATAAGGAAAAAAGTTTTTTTTTTATTTTTATCTTATTTTAAGTTTCCTGACAATGGCATTTGTGAAAAATTGTTGTTTATATGATTCCATTGATAGCAATATTGGAAAATGGATTTGATTATTTCGTTTGTGGTAATGTCATAATTTACCAAATAAGGAAAGATTTTCATCACCCAAGTTTCAGTTGGATTGAAACTTGGAATAATGCAACTTGTATTGTATGATGAATGAGAATTTTCATCTTTGGGATATTAAGACTAATTCCTTGTTCACATGTATAAGTGAGTCAAGTGAAGGACTAGGAGATCGGGTACACTTGGTTTTGCTCTGATCAGGTCCACCACAAAGAACGATCAGGATATTCGTCATGATTTACTAAAGTTTAGTAAATATGGTTGTGCTTACAAGTTTAAGTATAATTCTGAAACATTGGAAAAAGTTTCAATGTATGGCAGGACGAATGAGAAGAATCAAATCAGGCAGAAAGATAAAAGTTTCTCCAATCTGAAAAGATGGGAGAGTACTTCAGTATCATGTTTTATGATCATCTTAATGATTATGAAAAACCATATCACAATTGATCTTCTAAGGACATCTTAGTGCATTTGTTTGGCTAAGAAGAGGAATCGTGAATTGTTGAAATGGTTAAATCAAGAAGATGAGTCATACTTCATTCCAAAACAAGTCTTAGAGTGATACTCCAAGATTGTAACTCGAGTGACATAATGTTAAGAAGGTTTAAAACACTTATCAAATGTAGAGTAAAATGTCTTGGATAAGACAAAGACCAACTAAGACCAATTGTGTGAAGTGTTATCTTGATAAGAATCCGCACTAACTCTTGAATATTTGTTTTGTCAAGGAATGGTTCTTGACAAGAGAAACATATATGTCAAGAGGTCAGTGGAAGTCTTAATGTTCTTGAAAAGGTTTCAAGAACTAATCAAGAATAGAACCTATTTATTATCACTAGCACACGACTTGAGGTTTGTAACCTATCGTGTTGGCATATTTTTGTTTCTGTGCCCATTCCAGTTAAAAGTTGTCTATGAGTTCTATGCTTGTGAGTTCTATGAGTTCTCAATTGTTTGCATAACAACCTCGAAGCAATGGTAGACCCTTGTGCTGCCAAGTGGCAAGAAATTAAGATTGAACTAGTTCAGTCCATATGAGTTTGGATTTGTCACTAACCTTGTCTTGTGATTATGGTTTTGACAGATCCACATGGATAGGAACACATACACCATAAAAATCTAAGTGTCATAAGGTTCGTCTCCGATTCATGAAAATGATGGTGAGGAAACTCTTTCACCAAGTAATTTTTAAGTAAGCAATTGTGATATTTGCATTCTCAAAGTCGTTAGTGGAGCGTGTGTGGTTAACCGGCACACTAACATGGACTTGTGAGCAATGACAAAGGTCTAAACATTTGAGACTATGATTACGACATCCCTTTTCATACTTCTAAAATTGCTTAGACACATGTGAGCTTTCTAAGGAAAGGTGTATGATTTTGGGAAGCTTAGATAAATTCTTATCAAAGCATCTTGTATCAGAAATCTGAACTTTGGTAAGAAAGTCAATAAAGTATTGATTTCTAGAAGTCCAGCTAATTTCTAGGTACATGTCAGAGCTAGTAGGAGCATAAGTGTTATGCTAAAAAGGAAATAATCAGCAAGCTAGTGGGAGCATAATTATTATGTTAAATAATGTAAGTTAGCAATGTTAATTATAGAAAACAAAGTTTCAAATTTGTAATGTTGAAGGGTTTGAAAAGTTGTTTTGCTATTATTAAGGGAGAGGAAATTATACTTCATTTTGTTGGGTATATGTGTTGCGCCTTTGGGCTTAGTTAAGTTTGGTCCATTGTATACACAGTTTGGGCCTGTCCAACCGTTTGTTTTGTTTTAGGGTTTAGTATTTATGGTGCATGCATGCATCAGATTTGTTACGCTTTTGATTATTCTCCTTGAACAAGTATTGTAACCCTAGCACACCTCTATAGTAGCAATTCGTATTGAGTTCTTCTGAGGTGGAGCATATTAATCATTCGACATTCGTTTGATTCATCGTGGTGTTCATTGTTTCCTGTTATTTGTTATTAATTCGTTGATATCTGCTTGAATTTATCGATCTTAGAGAACTTTATGCTCATCAATTGGTATCAGAGCAGGAGGCTGTGTAAATCATACGCATCTCTTATGTTTGAAGAATTTTCTTAGGGTTTCCGCTCTTATTGGATCTGTTCAGCCGTCATTCCTTCATTGACGTTGTTAATAGATCTCGATATTACTCTATTCGATCTTTACAAGTCTGATTCTTAGCAGATATCTGAAAAAGTTCATCATGTTTCACGAAGATTCACAAACCAATCCGATCAATATCTCCAACAGCATTGGATCTACAACCAGAATCCCGATTCTATACACTCAGGATTATGAGGTTTGGACGCATCACTTTGAGGACTACGTAGTTGGCTCTGAAGACAATGGCTATCTTATCTGGGAAGCAATAACATTGGGTCCTTTTATTCATTCTGGCACAAACAGAACTATCAAAACTCAAAAGGAGTACAACAAACTCCTAACCGATGTGGAGAAGATTCCTTAAGATGAAAATGATAAGTTGTTGTGTAACGTTAAATCCATGAGAATGATCCTATTCGCTTTATAGTCGGATACCTTTCATTTGGTAAGCCCATGCACCACGGAAAAAGAGATCTGGGATAGACTCAAAGAGTTGTATTCCACTGATGAAGACCTAGAGCATTCTATCCAAACTCTATTGCTCTCTGAGTTCGGTGCTTTTCAACAAAAGCCAGATGAAAAACTTATTCAGGCATTCGATCGTTTCAACCATCTCTTGAGCAAGATGATCAAGCACGATATTGGAAGACAAGTGATCGAACAAAAGGTCACCTTTATGAATGGTTTAAGACCCGAATGGATGGCTGTGGTATCAACTGTGAAGGCTCATGAGCAGTTTAAAACCTATTCATTGGCGAAGATGGTGGGTATTCTTAAGTCGCATGAAAGTGTTGTGACAAAAGAAGCGAAAGTGGTGTCTGGTATGGGATCCTTGGCCCTTCTCTCTAAGGCGAAGAATGTGGCAGAAGATGAAGAAGAGTCTAAAATGTCAGAATGCGATATGACAAGCAAAGAGTATGCTATGATGGTTTCCAACCCGAAGCGGTTTGCTCGCAAAAAGTTTCCTATTGCCAAGAACCGAAACTGGCAGGGAAGCTATAGCTCAGAAAAGGCGAAAGAGGAGATCAAAAATACTCCTCAGAAAGAAGAAGAGAAGAAGGAGAGCAAACTGGTAGGAGACTCTGGATACGATTGCAACTTCTGTCATGGCAAAAATCACTTTTCCAAAGATTGTATGCTGAGAATGCTATCGGAGAAGAAGGAGGGTGAAGATGATGAAGCATATTATATGCGTAAGCTGGAGGATATAAAGAAGAAGAAAGCATCTAACAGTTCAATGAATGCTTTGATTGTGCAGGAGAACGTTGTGAATAATGAGTTTGGTGGTGTAGAGGTCTGGTCTACAGACTCTGAAGACGAAGAAGTACGTAAACCCACACATGGCAAGGCGTTTGTGGCGAAAGATGAGAATGCTGAGTTTGCTGGAAGATGCTTGATGGTGTAAGTTGGAGTGTCGCAAATGGGGGGCTACACAACCGCAGGCGAGTGTGGTGAGGCGAACCTGAAGGCAGATAAATGTTTTGCTGCCAAACCTGTGAGCGAGAGGATCAACGACAGCGATCAATTGATCAAGAAGGTACAATCCATTCTCGAAACACTTAAAATTCATGTAACAAACTATGAAAATGAATTAAACGAATTAAAATTTAAATTTTCTAGTTTGAGTGGCAGTCTAATGCAAACACGCCTCACAAATGCTAACCTAACCGATCAAATTAGCAGGGTGACATTCAAGAGTGAGGAGCGAAGGATGTGGATAGAGAAGACGGAGTTAGAGTTAGTTAGGACTATAGATGAAGTTATTTATTTGCAACGTGATAATTTGAAACTTATGAAATAAAGAAACATTTTTTTTCTTGATTGCTAAGCATTTATATACAAATATCACTCAATTGCATTTAGATTATGAAATTGGCAAAAAGATTCACAAAATGATTTTGCCATTCCTAGAGTTAAAGGAGGACGAAGTTGATATTGATGGTTACAAATGTCAATCTATTGTCACTCAGATAATATCTCTGATGCCTACAAGGTTGGTCTGGACAAAATCGAGTCCTTTATCAAGTCCAAAGACCATAAGGACATGCTCAAAAATCTTTTGAACGAGAACGATAAATTGAAAATCAAGACCTAAACCATACAAAAATTTGACTCATTGAATGCCAAATTAAGTTCAGAAAATAAAATAAATGTTGAAACCACTTCTGAATTTGACGAGGAAAGTGATATGAGCGAAATTTCTGTAGAATATGTGGTTGACTATTCAGAATTTTTCAAGAGCGAAACCGAACCTACCAAAGGTCTTGTATCTGAAAATTCGGTTGAGTTCGCTCGAGCGTCCCAAGATAAATCCAAGGTTATGAAACCGAAAGCAGTGGTTTATCAAAAGGTACAAACTGTACCAAACCAGGTATACACCACGTCAAGGGTTACTCAGAAACAAACAGCCGAACTGACAGCCATTGTAAACGAAGATAATGCAGGTGGTTGTGACAGTTACTTTTGGTCTGCTCCAATCGACAATTCAGATGAGATTGTTGGTTTATCAGAGAGAACCTCATGGAGGGTTAAAGGCAGATATGTGGCAGAACCAATCAACAAGCCTACAAGTTTTGATGTACTAAGCACAAGTGGTCCCAAAGAGATCCCAAGCGAACCAGTAACGTCTACAAGCAAAACCTCTTCATTGAAGAGCGAAGCTCATGCTGAGAGACCAAAGCCAAGGGCGAACATACACAAGTCTCAACAGCAGCTTGCTGAACAAAAACACCAGCGGAACAGAAGATATCAGAAAAATCTTAATGAAAGGAAGCAGTTTTGGAATACCCAAAACCCCAACTATGTTCGCAAAGAAAAGGCATCAAATCCACAGGAGAAAGTAAGCCCTCAGACAGATAAGTGTCCATGCACTCACTTTCAATCTTGCAGACAAGCAAACTGAAAGCCTACTTTCGGTCCCAGATCAAATGGTGACAAGAACCGAAAGCCCCACTTCGGTCCTAAAGTCCATTCTCCTCATTCACAACCAAAGGAGAATCCTAACAAGAATGTCAAGGATATCAAGGGAAAAGGGAAGCCTGTCTGTGATGATAGCCTTGATAAGAACCGAAAGACAAGTTTCGGCCCCAAATCCAATCCTCCTCATTCTCAACCAAAGCAGAATTCTAACAAGGATATCAAGGATGGCAAGGGAAAGGGGAAGCTCGTCTCTGGAGACAAAAGGCTAACAAAGAAGACGTTAACTAACCCTAGGAATCACAAAAACAAGCCTGTTACTAATCAAAAAAAAAATCCTCAATCTGATTTAAACAAACTCAATACCATCAAAAGGAAAGAAGAAACCACACTAATAAAACGAACTTATATGGTTGATCTTTCTATAGCTATTCCCTGTTCTGTAAAAGGCTCACGTGGACCCAAGCAACTTTGGGTTCCTAAATCTGCTTGATTTTTGCAGGTTATAAGTGACGAACAGTTCGACGATGAATGATACATTGATAGTGGCTGCTCACGTCACATGACAGGAAGGAGGGAAGAGCTAAGGGAGTTTCGAGCTCTTAAGGATGGTGGATGTGTCAAATACGGGAATAATTCATATGGCACAATCAAAGGCTATGGTATGATCACAAATGGAGAATTCTCAATCCGAAAGGTAGCATATGTAGAAGGATTACAGCATAATCTTATCAGTGTCTCTCAACTGGTTGTGCGAATTGGCTTGAAGGTTTCGTTTGATGATGAAGGTTCTGAGATTATCAAAAAGAAAACGAAGGCTATCTTGTTAAAATCCAAGCGAAAAGGAGAGATGTATCCTCTAAATCTTAACCCGATTCGAGGAAAGCCAGCTGTATGCCTTCTAACGAAAGTACACTCTGACGAAAGTTGGCTATGGCACCGAAGGCTCTCACATCTCAACTTCAAGGACATAAACAAGTTGGTTATCGGTGATCATGTACGAGGACTTCCGCTTCTAAAATTTGATAAGGAACATTTGTGCGCAGCATGTGAGATGGGAAATCAAAGCCGAAAGAGTCACCCCACAATTGTCAACACAAAGATAATCGAACCTCTTGAGCTTCTTCACATCGATCTATGTGGTCCTTCGGCCATAGAAAGCATCGGTGGTAGTAAGTATATTTTGGTTATTGTTGATGACTTTTCACGTTTCACCAGGGTTTTTTTTCTTAAACAGAAATCAGAGGCAACTCCAAAGCTCAAAGCATTAATAAAGCAAGTAGAACTTCAATTAAGAAAGCTGGTTAGAAATGTCCGAAGTGACAATGGGCTGGAATTTAAAAACCAAGAGTTTGAAGAATTCCTCGCTGAAAAGGGAGTGACTCACAACTTCTCTGCTCCCTATACTCCACAGCAAATTGGTGTAGTTGAAAGGCGAAACCGTTCGTTGTGTGAAGCAGCCCGAACCATGCTCAGTTTCGCTTCTCTACCTCTGTACTTCTGGGCTGATGCAATTGCTGCTGCCTGCTATACCCAGAACCGAACCTTCCTCAACAAGAGATTGTCCATCACTCCATACGAAATCTTGAATAACCGCAAGCCAAATGTCAAGTTCTTCCATGTGTTCGGTTCAAGGTGCTTTATTTTCAACTCCAAAGAGAACCAAAACAAGTTCGACGTAAAGGCAGATGAAGGGATTTTTATTGGATACTCGCTAACTTCAAAGGCATATAGGGTTCTGAATAAACGTTCGAAGAAACTTTAAGAAACCTACTATGTCACCTTTGATGATAATTATGTGAAGAACATGCAATCCATCGAAGCACCAACGGAGGACATCTTTCCAAAATCAAGTCAAGTCTCGGTTCCCATTTCCAATCTATTTGAAGAATATGTGTTGCTCTTTGATGAAGCAGAGAGAGAAATTCATTCTGAGGCAAAGGCAACTGACAACAAGATCAATAACTTGAAGAAAATTATCGATGAAGCAGCAAAAGAAATGGAAAGCGAACATCAAGGACCAACCGAACAGCCTGATCCAAGCGAACCTCAAGATCAAGGCGAACCCGAAAGCTCAAGTGATTCTACTCATAAGTGTTCTATATTCCAGGGGGAGAGTTTATCAACTCCAACGCGACGTGACTTACCATTCCAAGGGGAGAACCCATCTCCATCAATGACCCATGAAAGTCCAATCGAGGGGGAGAATACTGAACCGGATGTTGAACTTGTTTCGTCATTCAAGGGGGAGAAAAACAATACAAATGACGAAGATTCTCAATCAGAATTCGAAGAAGAAATAAATGTCGAATTGGATCCTGCATATGATCCAAACTACCCTCCTCTCACAAAATGGACAAAAGATCATCCAAAAACTCAAGTAATCGGTGAAACATCTGAGGGAGTTCTTACTCGGTCTCAAATAAAAGCGAAGTAAACTGCTCTGTTCTCTCAAGTAGGATTTTGCATGTTTAATTCGTTCGTCTTCAAAATAGAACCAAAAACGGTTAATATTGCACTCGATCACTCTGATTGGGTACACGAAATGCAAGACGAACTTCACGAGTTTGAGCGAAATCGAGTTTGGAGACTGATTCCCACACCGAAGGATGCATCTGTGGTTGGGTTGAAATGGGTTTTCAGGAACAAGATGGATAAAGAAGGGAATGTCATTCGCAACAAGGCAAGGCTGGTAGTCAAGGGATATTGTCAGGAAGAAGGTATAGATTACGAAGAAACCTTTGCTCCTATAACAAGGTTAGAATCAGTTCAGATCTTTCTGGCATACGCTGCTCACAAGAATTTTGAAGTCTTTCAAATGGACGTCAAATGTGCATTCCTGAATGGAGAATTAGAAGAAACTGTATATGTTGAGCAACCACCAGGCTTCGTGAACGAGAAGCATCCTGATCATTGCTATATTCTGGATAAAGTGGTCTATGGTTTAAAGCAAGCTCCAAGAGCCTGGTATGAAACCCTCACTCGTTTTCTAAAAATGTCTAAGTTTAAACAAGGTTTAGTTGACCCAACCTTCTTTCGCAAGAGAGAGGGTGACCATTTAATGATCGTCCAGATTTATGTCGATGATATCATCTTTGGTTCCATGAATCCCAGCCTCACATCTAAATTCAGGAAGTTGATGGAGACTAAGTTTGAGATGAGCTCAATGGGTCCAGTTAACTTTTTCCTTGGCTTGAATATTAGACAGGGACCCGAAGGTATATTTATCAATCAGGAGGCTTACACAAAGACCCTACTGGCTAAGTTTGGCATGATGGGAGATTCCAAAGTAAAGGTTCCTATGGCATTTGGAACGAAGATAACACCATCTTTGGAGAAACCGGCTGTTGATATGACCCTCTATCGGCAAATGATAGGGTCCCTAATGTATCTAACAGCTAGTAGACCCGATATTATGTTTTTTGTTTGTTATTGTGCCAGGTTCCAAGCTAATCCACGCAAACCTCATTGGTGGCTGTAAAGAACATCTTCAGATATTTGAAGCGAACCTCATCTCTCGGTCTATGGTATCCTTAGGCCTAGCAATGGAGCGGGTTTTGACCCTGATCCAATCCAAACCCTTAACAATTATATGGGTTTGCAGCATAGTTTTTGATCCGTTTACCCGTTAACGACCCGTACCCGCTAACCCTTTTATTAAAAAGGTCGGGTATGGATCATCATTGATCCGCTCCGTTTATAACCCGCCCCGTATAACTTTTAGAATTATATATTTATAGTTAATACTACCTAAGTTACTTTTAAGTCCAATCCAAATTCCAAAGAGAAAAGACCAAAGACAAAAATGTTTTTACGTAGGTCTCGGGGACTCGATTTCTAGACTTCCAATCATCTACTAAGAATGATGATGTCATTCATTTGTATTCCATCAAGCAATCACCAATTTCATTTGTATATCAATAAATTCATTTATCAATCGAAAGAAAGTTTGTAATTGCTATTCTTTATCAATGCAATCGGCGGTGAAAAATCAATCAGAAGTTACTACAATAATGATTCTAATTACAATCAAAAGTCCTCGAGTACGTAATGTGTTTTCTAAATCAACATTTGTTTTATTTGATAAATGTTATTTTAAGATTTACGAAAAATGTGTTTGAATTTTCAAAAAACCTACGGGTTACGGGGCGGGTTTGGATATATGTTGATTCGGTGGATAAGGGTATGGGTGTGACTATTCTAAACCCTGCGGGTTACGGAGCGGGTTTGGATCGGATTTTGAAATTTATTAAAAGGGTTTGGTTCAAGGTCGATTCGCTCCAAACCCACCCCATTGCCAGGTCTAGGTATCCTGCTAAATCAGGATTTTTTGTTCAAGCATTCTCTGATGCTGATCTTGGAGGATGTGGTTTGGACCGAAAGAGCACTACAGGTGGATGTCAATTTCTCGATGGTAAACTTGCCAGCTGGTAGTCCAAGAAACAAACATGCGTTTCACTCTCTACAGCCGAAGCTGAATATATCCTTGCAGCATCTTGTACCTCACAGGTCATTTGGATTCAAAGCCAACTTAGAGACTATGGCCTGAACATGAAGAAGATTCCACTTTATTGTGACTCAGAAAGCGCTATTCGGATATGTCACAATCCAATGCAACACTCCAAAACAAAACACATAGCACTGAGATACCATTTCATCAAAGATCACGTTGAAGATGGTAATGTGGAAATTCATTTCGTTAGATCTGCTGATCAACTAGCTGACATCTTCACGAAAGCCTTACCTGAAGTAAGTTTTAATAAAATTCTCCAAGGCTTAGGTATGATGGAAGCTGAATCAGTACTGAAACTACTTTCGCCTCATTAAAATTAAACAAGCGAAATAGAGCGAACGCTCGGTCTATTTCGGCCCCAGATTTTTCGGGAACCGAAATGGACCGAACGCGAAATAGAGCGAACGCTCGGTCTATTTCGGCTCCAGATTTTTCGGGAACCGAAATAGACCGAACGTGAAATAGAGCGAACACTCGGTCTATTTCGGCTCCTGATTTTTCGGGAACCGAAATGCACCGAACGCTCGGTCCATTTCGCTTCACTACTTTTAGGTGAAGTTTCGGTTGTATAATTTGTACATTATGTATATCTTTTTTTTACTGCATTTTTTTTCTCATAAAACTCAAAAATATTTTCCTTTCTGTTTTTAATTCTTTTTCATAAAATTTATAAAGCTCAAAAATATTTTCATTTCTGTTTTTAGTTCTTTTTCAGAAAATTCATAAAATCCAAAACTATTTTTTTGTGTTTTGCTGTTTTTATTGCTTTTCATTACAATCAAAATTTCCAAAAATATCGCTGAAAGGTATCATCGTTCATTCACATGATGGAGCTGGGACAGGTATATATTTCTTTATCTTTGCACTAGTTAAGTGTCCCTAGAAGCATGTTGCTGCATGTCGACCAAAGCCTCCAAGACTTCAAGTGAAGCCTTACTGATTTGATATACACAAATCAAATCTTCCCAATCAGGCTGATAAACTCACTTATGTCCTGAGCTTCCTTACTCATCTCATATTGAGTTAAGAGTTGTCTGCTCGGTCCTTACTATATAGCAGAGGTACCTTCGGTTCTTTAACCTCCTTATCACTATTCTCCATCTCCTTTCGGTTTATATTCGTAACCCTTGAGACTCTCAGCATTTACCACTAAGCTTTATGGTTACACAACATCTGTGTTAATGATCTTAGCTTCGTTTCACCACGTGCTAAGTGAAACCCAAAATCCAACACCTATAACGAATTGACGGTGAACAATCAAATGTTCTAGTTTTCACCCACGTTTTAACGAAACCACTTTAGTGGATGGTACCTATAAATCTCTTTTTAATTTTTGTGTGATCTTTACGAAATTGTCTAACACCAAGGCTTTTCTTCCCATAAGATCCAGTTAATTTTTTTTTGTGATTTCTACAAAATTCACCAAGTCACTACATAAAATATCTAACCTACTTGTTTAACAGGCCACACCGGTCTCACAAGTACTTCATCCAACTTTTGGTCTTATGTCAAGTACTGAAGTTCGGTTGAAGCTGAGCCTCCCGTTATAGCTTAATTTGAAAAGATTCCTTTCAATGTTTCTTAATAAACATTTGATCGTATTTCAACGGGAAACCACATAGACACTTCTAAGTCTCTCTTGACTTTGAAGGAAGCGATTTGTGCCCGGCATCCACAGTTTCATGTCTAAATAGACATCACTTAGATCCCACAAATACTTTGCTTTATTTCTTTTCTATTGGCACACTCTTTCACGAAGATCATTATGATTTTCCCAATTCTTGTTCGTGGCACTAATGGTCATTTTACAGATTCGATGTTTCGGTTGTAATTGTTATGGTGGAATACAATGTAAAGAGCGATCGTTGCCTGCCTTATCTGCAACGAAAGGGCTTGTCACTGTTTGAAACGGAATTTGAAATGTTTTGAAGTTGAAACGGCGGTAACATGATAAGATTTCAAACGGGCACGTGAATTTGAAATGGCTCCTATCATCACGCCTGATGACGTCTTTCTAGGGGAACACAGCTGTCAAATCGCGCTTTTTCAGGCGTCGATTCAGAAGATTGTCGAATCATTACTGTGGATTTTTTCTCTCTCATAGAGACAGTATAAAAGGTTTTCTCACACCTCTTTTACAACTTTACCAATTCACATCTCTCTCAAGAACACACCGGCGAATTTTCTACTGTTCATCTTCTTCTTCTCAACTGCAACGATGGCTGAATCTTCATCCGTTTATGAGCAATCTGCACAGTCCTCTCTTCTCACCATTAAACCAAATCAAAACCAAATCATCGATCTCTCACCATTCCAGTATGATCCCTACATGCTGCAAGTGGTTGAATGCCTCAAATATTCACCACTTGTAGTAGCCCTAACCCAGGTGGAGTGTGTTCCCATGTCGATACTCTCTCAAGTCTACTCAACCATTGTTTACGATAAAGCAAAGGAGTGCATTTTCTTTGAGATCGTCAATGAAAGACGTCGATTTCAAAAGCTAGGTTTTGTTTGTTGTTACGGCTTGCTATCGACGACTCCCTGATTAACCCCGATTCTGTTACCAACACTCAACTGTTCACGATGTTCTATGATATGGGGTATACTGAGATTCTCACCACTGTAACAAAGTTCAAGAAGTCATGTCTTCCTCCTCAGTGGAATGGTTTATTTACCCTCCTCTCTAAGGGTTTATCGGAGAGGGTTGCCGGTTCTGATGGGGCGAGCAAAGCGTTCATGACCCTTCTCTATGGTCTGTACCATGGGGTCAACATGGACTTTGGATCTATCTTATGGTCTCAACTGGTTCAAAGTATCATTTCTACTTCACGTTACTCTGAAATCTCTTGCGCTCAGTTTTGGACTCTTGTTACTCAATGGGCGATGGAGAATTTTAATGTTCCAACAATGACAGACTCCCTGATGTCGTCAATTGCTACTTTCCACACGGCGAGGATACTTGTCTCCGATCCATCGAAATTTATGTTTATTGGGTCGGTTCCGGAATCCATGTACAGATGTGTTTCCAGTGAAAGCAAAGTGATTTCTGAGTACAAGAAGCTACCTCCTACAGGGCCAAGGCAGCTTACTCCCGAAATGCAAAGCTCCCTTGACGCAACAGATAAACCAGCTAAAAAAGGGAAGAAGCCTGATAAGAAATGGGAGAAGGAAGGTCAATCCTCAAAAGTTTCTACTCCAAAGAAGCGAAAGTCTAAACAAGCAGCCTCTACTACTCCAAAGAAACGCAAGATTAAGAAGAAGGCACACAGGCCGAAGGCTCCTTCTCCTTCTTCAAGTGAATCAGACTATGTTCCATCTGATCAACAGCCCGAACCAGAGTCCGATGACGATGAAGTTTCTCAACACGAAACTCCGCCTCGAGGTAATTCGCCTTCACCCTCACCGACTCATGAAGGTAACCGAAACTCACCTCCTCCTTCACCTACACGTTCGGTTCCTATTACCATTGCTCCATGCCCACTTCCTATATCATCCTTAACTATTACTTCTATTCCTATTCCCACACCTTTATTTACCGAAGTTACCATATCTACTACTACTCCAAACGAACCGACTGTTCGTGTCAACGTATCTGATACGGGGGCGCCTACTTTCAAAACTGAAACCCAAATTAACTAAAAACCTCAATCCCCACCACTCTCACATGAATCTGACCCTGTTCTTGGAGGAACCAAAATGGAATTTGATTCAGTCTACTTTAGCCCTTATCGAGTACAGAGCGATGACGATGATCAAGCTCCTGTTACGAAAAGGCATTTGAAGGATCTGAATGATAAGCTTGACCAGTTGATCTCTTCCTCTTCCTCTTCCAGTGGTGCATACTTTGAAGCAGCCATCAAGGCTCTGTTGGCAACCTTTGTCAAAGAGCATGATACTTCCATTAACAATGTTGTCAAGGCTATCGATGCTTCTACCTCCTCATGTCAAAAAGCTTCTCTTGCTGTTGAAGAATCCACAAAGGAATGCAAGCAGGCGACCGCAAATGTCGAAAAAATAATTTCTGATGCTCAGATTTTTCTTGACTCTTTACAGGCTGCAACTCAGAAGAATGCTCAAACGGTGAATGCTTCTGTTGATACTCTTACTCGCTCACTTCAGGATGAAAAGAAGCATTTTGAGGAAACACGCAAAGCATTCCAGACTGCCAACACCGAGCTTCACACTTAAGTTGATGCACGTCTCACTCAACTTGAAGCCAAACTTGCTGTAGAAAACAGGATAATGGATGAGCTGGATAAATGAACTTCTCAGCTTAAAATTCAAAACCTGAAGCTCAAGGCTGCGACCAAGGAAATTGACGAACTAAATTCTGAGCGTGCAGTGGTCAAAAGCTCTATTGGTGATGTGCACTCTATTCTTCTACATATTTTGGAAGCTCATGATTCGGTCCTTACCATCTCCATTCGACGCCACTTAGCTGAGAAATTGAGACCTTCTCTGGATATTATTAGTCGAATTGAAGGTGTTCCGGAGTCTGTTGTCCCTCCGAAACAAGGGGGAGAGAGTGAAGTTAAGGGTCAATCAAAACCACCTCCAACAAGCGAACCCATCACTAATCCGAAAGTCACTGCTGAACCGAAGGGTAATGAAGCTTCGGGCAGTAGGAAGGACAAAAGAAAGAAGAAAATTGGTGATGATGATGATGATGAAACCGATGATGTGTCTGATACTGAAGGAAAGGCTTCTAAAACCGAAAGCCTCAAATTCAAGTCAACTGATAAAGAGATTGCGGAAAGGGTGCGTAAAGCGAAGGAAGATCTTGATAGGGAGAGGAAGCAAAAAGAAGC
This sequence comes from Lactuca virosa, assembly GCF_052849685.1. NCBI lineage: Eukaryota > Viridiplantae > Streptophyta > Magnoliopsida > Asterales > Asteraceae > Lactuca > Lactuca virosa. The sequence continues at coordinate 192,500,899 of NC_136431.1, forward strand.
GAATGATGTTTTGGAACAGAGGAAATCTATGTTTCCTCTGTGGACTATGGAAAGGCTTTTGAAGGAAGTAATTGAAGCTCCAAGTTCGCATTGGCTCAAACCAGTCCTTTCGTTCGATCTTGAGAATTCCAAGGACTCTCAATTTGATATGCCAATCACCCGAAAGGCATTCATTTTTCATTCTTTTGAGTCAACTGTTGCCATCCCCTCTCCTGACGCGAAGGTTGATCGAGATCTGCTTGAGTACTATCTTGAGTTTTCTCAACCTCAATACCTGACTTGGAGTAATCAGAAGATCACAACAGTCAACGTGTTTAAACCGACTTCAGCAGGGAAGTTTATCAATGTCAAATTCAAAGTGATCCAAGGCTCAGACAGTTCGGTTCACATAATCTCCCTCGCTGATCTTCCAAATTTGAATCCTCATGATTGGATTCTCCAGAATAATATTTTGCTGACTAACCAACAAGAGTATGAGCCAATCATTGATCACATTAAGCGAATGTTGGTGTGCTATATTCATGAAGTCGCAAAAATAGATCAGGAAATCGCCTCTGCCTTGAGAAGGAGGACATCTATCAAACCAATTGGGAAGGTGTCACACCCCCAAACCAAGGATTGCGGAAACGTCCGGGGGTGGAGGACTTCATGTATAGTATCACAACAACGAGTATAATAGTGCTCAAAGTAAATACAATCATCATAAATATAATTGAAAAGGGTTACACCATAGTATATGTTTACATGTTTCAAAATCAGTTACATTATGATGACAAAATGAACTGTTTGACGATTTAACGTCCCATCCTCAAAACGTTGTTGGTTTCCTGATTCACTGATTTCCTGAGAATACAAGTAGTTTTGAAAAGTGTCAACAATTAAGTTGGTGAGTTCATAAGAGTTTTGTTTGAGGAAAAAGCCGTTTTCCTTGTAAAAACGATAGAGTATGATTCCAGAAAATCCAATATTTTCTTTATTAAGTGTGAAGTGAATGCTCTTATGTTATGCGATAATGAACCCTAGAAGGACCCATAGATTCCTTCTATAATCACCCAGTGTATATAAGTTATATAATATTTAAGTTAAATAAACTGTCGAATATAATGGGTCTGCCCTAGGTCCACAACCAAACAAGGAACAGGAAGTAAGGCGGGCCCACCAATTCTAAGTCGATTGTGACTAGATTCTTATATAACTCTAGTATATACACTTAGCAATTATATCTGAAGTCTAACAATTCTAGATGAAATGTAGTATTAATAGAAATATGTTTCCAAAGAAAATACAATATTTTCCTTATAAAAGTCATGTAGTCCTAAATCCCAGGACCGAGAATATGTGTGTGTTTTATACTTATAACGAGTTTGTAGTTTTAAAATAGATAAAACCCCTTTTCAAAGTAGAATTTTCCCTGTAAACTTGAAAGATTGTTAACTCCCTATGTGAGTCGTTATAACCATACTATGACGAGAAATAACCTGCACAACGTTTTTCAGACGTTAAGATCCTATGACTCTTGTCACCCGCAGACCTGCCGGTCCGGCTGTAGCTAGCAGCGAGGTGTGGGGTGTCAATCCCAATATAGATCTATACACAATTATCACGCTCTCCCTACAAGAGACTCTGGTTATAACTTACAGGAATTTGAATCCCGTACTCTAGGCGTACGGGGAGAGAATTGTCTCACAACTTACGTTAACTAGTTTACACATAGTTTGATTATAAAACCTCTTCCATGGTGGAAGTGAAATCACCTTTTATGAATAAATTAGTGATATGAAATCCTTAAACTATTACTATTATGTAGTATATGAAAAGCCCATTTGTTTTGAGAGTAAAACCTTTTCCATGTAGTAAAAATACATAAACTATGCCTATTGTAGTTTATTATATGTGTTCGAAATGAATGAAGAATCCTTTTCATGAATGACTAAATTTCAGTTTATGATGATAAACTAACAAGAAAATACATTCAATATTTAGAACTTATTGTTATACACTTTGCTCAACATGTTACAAAGTGTTATGAAAGTTGTAAGTTGTTAACTAGTTTTTAACCTTTCTACACTGTTTTAGAAAACTCATAGAAAAATCATACGAAGTCGAAAACTAAATTCTTAAACTCTGAGAGTTCATATAATGTGTCTAGTTTATTCATAATTTTTATTATAATTTTTAGAAGTCTTTAGCTTGTGTGAAAACGTTCATATTCACAGACTGGTCCGAATTCGTTTCTGATATGATAGGCAGTTTTATAAAAATCACCATAAATCGTAGAAAAATCGTATGGAGATGTGAAAGTAGTCATTTTAAAGGTATAAACATGAACTATTTTCATATAATACAGTTTTGAAAACAAAAATGTTTAAGATGCTCAGAACAGTCCGTAAATGGAACTAAACTTTCTTGATGAAAGTTGGAGTTTGAGTTTAAGTTATATTTGTAACACCCATAAAATTCAAGCCAAATTTAAACTTTTTAATACATTTTAAAACCATTAAGTTATTACAGTTTGTTTTCAAAATGGTTCAGACATCAGAGTATCCCCAGAATCAATCATGAAAATATGAGGGGGTGCACGATCACGCCTTCGCCTTCCCGCAATCATTAGAAGTGCCTGAAACAAAATCAACAACTGTAAGCCCGAAGCTTAGTGAGTTTCCCCAAAATACCAACGCCATACAAACATAACCATATCATATAACCAATACAGAACAGCATGCATAATGAGTCATCAGCCTGACTGGACCGCCTCACAGGCCTTCAGTCTATCTGGACTGCTCTTCGAGCCTTCGGCACGTCTGGACCGCCACGCAGGGCCTACAGCCTATCCGGACCGCTCGCCGGGTATGTTGGCCTACAGCACAAAGCAGGACCGCCTCAACCCAACCCCCAATCAAACAAATATGTGCACATAAATATCATACGCTAGCTCATTTCATATAATAGCCAAACCGATCTAACAGATCACCAATCATAGCAACATCCCAATAACCGGGATACAGACCTAACCGGTCACTAACATAGCATCATCCTATAACCAGGACAATCATGTGCACATAGACATCATATAACAGTAGCATGTATATATATAACAGTCAAACCGATCTAACAGATCACAAAGCATAGCAACAATCCTATAACCAGGATATCGACCTAGCAGGTCACTAACATAGCATCATCCTATATACCAGGATACCGACCCAACCGGGTCACTAAAGCATAGCATATCATCATCCTAACTACCAGGATATAAATCAGTAAGCATAACATGCAATAATCCGAATACAATCCATAAAGGGTCGGCCTTGGTGCCTTAGACCCTGTTGATATAGTGAGGAGAACTCACCTGGCACTGCTGAAGTCCCGCCGATAAAACTCCAGCTGCTGGTTGACAAATTCCCGAACTGTCAACATCAAACAACACCCAATAAATAATTGGGCCCTATCGTATCAGTACGTCTCTGTGATTTTTCCGACCCCAGGGGACTTTACTCGACCCATTCCCCAGTCTCCCGCACTGCTCAAGTAAGTGTGCGACTCCGTATGAGGACCTCCTTCCCTTCTGCCCACTCTCCGTTTCCAAGCCCAAAGTCCAACTCACACACTAAAGGCTCAATAGTCAAGTAATGGGCCAAAGCCCAACATATGGCCCAATTTTCCAAATTGGGCCCACACCCTCATATGGGCCTTACCCTAAGCCCATCAACATATTCTAGTCCATATGATTATTCTTGGATGGCCCATTAATAATCCGATTACCAAAGCCCAAAGGAAAGGCCCAACACAAAGCCCAAGTAAAATTAGGGTTTCATAAAAAATGACAATTAGGGTTAAGTGTTTCTCACTTAACCCATTAAGGACTTAATCCATTAAGTCTCTCACTTTACTAAATAAGTCATATGGTGTGATTGGGCTTAATACACAATTCCATCCCAATGACCCAAATGTGGGTCCCGATAAGTCCAAGCCCATAATCCCAAAATTAGGGTTTCCACATGAAATGATGATTAGGGTTAAGTGTTTCCTACTTAACCCTTTAAGGACTTAATCCATTAAGTCCATTATTGCCTTAAGTTAGTTTCCCAATGATTATTATTTAATATTTCAAGTTTAAATAACTCTCGTGCGTATCCCGATCAATTCCCAAAATTGGGTTTCATTGGCATTAGGGTTTTCCAAACCCTAATTAGGGTTTCCAACCCAATACTAGTCCATTTATCAATTTGTTGGGCTTTTAGGTCAATTAGGGCTTTATTGGGCCTATTAGGCCCACTAGAATATCATTAAGCCCATTAGGCTTCATTGGACCCATTAGGGTTTACAAGGCCCATTAGGGTTTACAAGCACCCTAAACGAATCAAACTCACGAAGCAAGCAAACCGCCACCCGACACGGCGTCCGGTGGCGGTAGGAGGCAGCAGCCACCACCTAACGGTGGTGGTTATAGTTTTTCTATTATTATTCCGGGCGATTACAACACAATTTACAACAATATCCACACAACACACACATAAAAATAACGCACACACCCACACACACGGCCGCCCTGCGGCGGCAGCCGGTGGTCGGAGGCCGGCAGCAGCGACTTCTATTCGACAGCACCCCCCCCCCTCATGCAATCGTATAACAAGCACGAACCATTATTTGCAAACACTTAAACACTCCACCACCCACAAGGTGATAGCACGTCGCCGGAAAGCGACAAAAAAAGCGATCAACGGGCGGCGGTTAGAGCTACCGGAACCACAGCAGTGGGAAGAAGAAAAGAAGTCATCTTCCCTGATGGAATAAATGACATAAACCTCCTTATCAACCGACTCCGATTCATGGCTTCTCCTCTCGTCGCAAATGACAGCAGCGGCGGCAACAATGTGGCAGGATCTGGCGGCTGCGGCCGCTAATGGCAGCGACGAAGCAGCAGCGCCTGAGGGCTGCCCTCCCCATGTCGTGGGTCTTCGCTGTTGCCGATGGCAAGGATGACTTGATGATGCCTATTAACCGGAGGACGAACGAGATCAATGGTGGCTCCGTGGTCGGAGAAACAATGGAGTAGGGTGGAGGCCGATGGTGGGGGCATAAGGATGGAGCGGCGGCCGTTCCTTCTTAGGGTTAGGGTTACACTCCCTTTAAATACCCGCCTCCCTCTACAAGTTTTCTATAATGACAATAATAGTCCCTCCCCATAACATTTTCTTCAAACTTAATCCAATATTTACCATTTAAACCCCATCTTCTGAAATCCCTCACAAATAAGGTCGGAAATTTACCAATCAACCCTCTTTCTACAAAATCTCTTCAAAAGAAGTCTCATATGTTACCATTTAGTCCCTGCCCTCACTAATACTTACAAATTAAGTCTGGATTTTACTCTTTTAACCCCCCAATCTCTTAAAGTGCGACAATTAGCTCTACGAGACCATCATTTGACATATAATTATTTATTTTAGGGCTTCTATGCAATCATCAATTTATTTATTTATTTAATAAATAAACGGGGTGTTACAACTCTCCCCCATTTAAATCAGATTTCATCCTCGAAATCATTCCTTACCATTTCTTGTGTGCCATACTACTCAAGCAACACGGCCACCATCTTGGGCACACCCGAGCCTTCCCATGGTAGCCGTGACCAGTCTTCGCAAAGCCCTAAAATCTGCAGGTGAACAAATTCCTCACAACAAGATCACATCTGCTTCATCTGAAATCGGTTGTCTCGAGATGGTCTGAATCCATGACAGACCAATCATACTGGATCATCACCGATGGAACCAGCCAGCTTATTCCTCAACCGACTACGCCACTTCTGATAACTCGAGGTTCCAACTATGAAACAAGGTCACAGACCCAATCATATTTGCAGACCAATAATACTTGGCCAAGGCTCAGATACTCCCGCTGTGAGTGACTTGTCACTCCCCAAATCATCTAGTTATTCCGTCCGTACTCGCAACCTGAAGCACAAATGCTACCACTACCCAGACACTGAAACTGCTTGAACATTGAACTGCCTGAAGCAGTATGTTGCTACATAGCTGCTTCCCAAAATATATCGAGACCTTCCTGGTCTCAATTCATCCGTCAGTCATCCAAATTTACCAGGTTCCAGCCCGGTCGCCGAGCTAAAGGGCTCCCACATAGTCGTCTCACACGACTTCTGAACGAAATCCTTCTCTGGGACTAGTTGCCACTAGTTATCATGCCACTGTGGCTCTAACTACCTCCCGATCCAACCGATCGGGTCCATACGTCGAATCCTGATGTCATCAAACCCAGGATAAAAGTGATTGCTACCTAACTGATGGTAGCCTTATATCACAAGAAATCTTATACGTTCCATTGCTTCCTTGATCCCATAACTGTAGTGGCACTCCTACAGTCCTATCACTGTCTCAACCTGATCTAATCCTTCTGGGTAAATCCGAAATCCAATCCATGGATTTCCATGTCCTCAATGTTGCACTCGAGTTGGTGGGTACTACCGTCCCTTTCACAATCTAACAACGCGCTCATGCTATCTACCAACCAAGTGAAGGCTGCGGCTATACCCACAGACTTAGATCACTCAAGCACTATCTGCTGCTAGTGAATGCTACGGCTACCCCCGCATTCTTACAACACTTTCCATACTACCTGATCACTAGTGAATGCTACGGCTACCCCCGCAGTCTTACAACAGTTTCCACACTACCTGATCTCTAGTGAATGCTACAGCTACCGCCGCAGTCTTACAACACTTTCCACACTACCTGATCGCTATTGAATACTACGGCTATCCCCGAAGTCTTACAACACTTTCCATACCAGTCGAACACGCACTCGACCTAACATACAACTAAACTTAATTCATGGCTAAATCCCAACCTGATCCCCAAATTCTGCTATCAAGCACCGAGAAGACACGATTCCCATGCTGGGAAGTCTTACCGAACTCTCAACTCACACAACACTCTAACCAAACCGCCACTAGGGTTGTCTTCCTTCCTGAAAACGATGCGAAACATATCCCAGTTTCAAGCCGATCCTGCTTCTGCATTCCGGGACGATTCTCCCCCACTTAGCTTTGACTAAGTCTTCACAATGCATGATAATTTCGAGAATTCCAGATCCTCCTCACATTCCAACGATCGATCCGATGACAACCAGACCTTTCCAACTAGTACTCCTTTACTAGCCAACCCCATATGATCGCACGCTTCTAATAACTAGCTGAACACTTTCTGAATCCCAGGGACACCAACAGTCCCCAATGCTCGAATGATCCCACTCCCAAATCTTAAAGTCCAAAGATAGATACTCCAACTAATGTCTCAACAGCGAGCTACTTCCCTTGGCGCTTTCCTCCGCCAATCAATAACGCTTACTAAAACCACTGAATCCTGACAATGCTGAATAACCATCATGTGGGACCCTGTCCGCAGACCTCCCATATAATACCCTTCTTCCCAAGGTGCTCCAACAAATCTCCCTCTCTTGGCTCTAGAATTCATATCATTCAGGGTCTCGCACCCTGACTAACTCATCAGCTCGATCATGCACAGCTGAACTGTAATAACTGAAACAACCTCTGCCCTAAACCGGCCACAAATTACTCGCCAGACATAGTCTCCAATCCCCATAAGTGCAATAGATCGCACAATCAATCCTTACCGTCAGATGCAAGAGATCCAAGATGAATCGGATATTAGATCCTATGGGTCGGAACGGTAATCACGTACGCCTCACAAGATACTCATGCCACATCGACCCACCAGTGTTTAAATATTGTCGCCAGCCCCTGCGACTAACTGACCCGAGCTGGAACACAACCTGATCCTGGGGTCCCAAATCTGCTCACTCCTTCGAGCTCGAAAACTAAAAGGGCACAATCCTTGCCCTATAAAACGACCTTCCAAAGCACCAATTAATCATTCTACTTCCAGCTGCGAAACCCCAGCTGAACATAAACATCACTCCTTTCCGGAGTCCTTACGACTCACATTCCGGCCTCAAGCGAAACCCCCGAAGCCTCAAATCTATAAACTCATGTGCTAGACTCTCCCGCTCAACCCGCAGAATGTAACGAGTACAGAATATCTCCCTGGTCCCAAGTAACTGCTGCCCTCTGCTCATCAGAATATGTCCCAGTAACGAGTCCCGGTACTGGAAAGCTCAACCAACTCCTCCCTTTGCCGTCGTTACAGCTGTGGAAGCTGCCGCGGCAACCGTCTCGGCAATGGCTGCATAGCGCTCGTCCAAATTCTCAACCATGACAGTCTTGATAGACCCAAACATCTCCGGCAACTGTCCCTGGAGAATCTCGATCACCTCCTCCCGGATGATCTCACTAACACGATCCTCTGACAATACGGGATCCTAACCTGGATCCGGTCTCAAGACGTCTTGTAACCACCATTCTGGTAAGACACCAGAAAGGTCTCTGATAACCCATATAATGATAGGGGACCTACTCCCAACCAAACCCTAGGGGTTGTGACTTCCTTGCTACGCGTATGGGTCCTGTGCTTTCAGTAGTATGGGCCCATACTACCTTCCACACCTACCCATATTTGTCTCAAGTATCACCACAACACCCTAACAATAAACATAAAAATAGTGAGCGCTCGACCCTCACCCCTAGAGGAATGCCAAATATTTCATAACTGGTCTACTGGTCCCACACAACCTACCCATCTATGAAACTTCCACCAACCCTGTAGCACTAGTGTATGCTAGACATACATAACGCTGGACCCTATAGACTTTCGAATATCCAATCTTACCCTAAGCCCCAATCAATAAGAATAGAACATAAGGCCAAATCAAACATTCTTGGGCTATAAGATCTTAGTTATATACAGCCGTGATGCATACACTAAACAACTACAGTAATGATGTCAATCTCATATAAGGAAACCCTAGGCTAGCAGGCATCATGTAATCAGGCAATTCTATCATGCAATTCCTAAAGATCCCTAGCCTAGTACTAGCATGTTGTTCTAACATATCACATAATCATAACTGTATGGTATTTGGGGTCTACTTACTGGCTCTGGCTGATCGTACACCCTGCATCCTCCTTTACGTATTTTGAAAACCATTTAAAAATTCATTTTAAAATCCTTTCCTTGATTAGAGACTGGATTCACACGAGTGTTCCTCCAATTCACTCAAACCAAGGCTCTGATACCAACTTGTAACACCCATAAAATTCAAGCCAAATTTAAACTTTTTAATACATTTTAAAACCATTAAGTTATTACAGATTGTTTTCAAAATGGTTCAGACATCAGAGTATCCCCAGAATCAATCATGAAAATATGAGGAGGTGCACGATCACGCCTTCGCCTTCCCGCAATCATGAGAAGTGCCTGAAACAAAATCAACAACTGTAAGCCCGAAGCTTAGTGAGTTTCCCCAAAATACCAACGCCATACAAATATAACCATATCATATAACCAATACAGAACAACATGCATAATGAGTCATCAGCCTGATTGGACCGCCTCACAGGCCTTCAGTCTATCTGGACTACTCTTCGAGCCTTCAGCACGTCTGGACCGCCACGCAGGGCCTACAGCCTATCCGGACCGCTCGTCGGGTATGTTGGCCTACAGCACAAAGCAGGACCGCCTCAACCCAACCCCCAATCAAACAAACATGTGCACATAAATATCATACGCTAGCTCATTTCATATAACAGTCAAACCGATCTAACAGATCACCAATCATAGCAACATCACAATAACCGGGATACAGACCTAATCGGTCACTAACATAGCATCATCCTATAACCAGGACAATCATGTGCACATAGACATCATATAACACTAGCATGTATATATATAACAGTCAAACCGATCTAACAGATCACAAAGCATAGCAACAATCCTATAACCAGGATATCGACCTAACAGGTCACTAACATAGCATCATCCTATATACCAGGATACCGACCCAACCGAGTCACTAAAGCATATCATATCACCATCCTAACTACCAGGATATAAATCAGTAAGCATAACATGCAATAATCTGAATACAATCCATAAAGGGTCGGCTTTGGTGCCTTAGACCCTGTTGATATAGTGAGGAGAACTCACCTGGCACTGCTGAAGTCCCGCCGATAAAACTCCAGCTGCTAGTTGACAGATTCCCGAACTGTCAACATCAAACAACACCCAATTAATAATTAGGTTCCAAGCCCAAAGTCCAACTCACACACTAAAGGCTCAATAGTCAAGTAATGGGCCAAAGCCCAACATATGGCCCAATTTTCCAAATTGGGCCCACACCCTCATATAGGCCTTACCCTAAGCCCATCAACATATTCTAGTCCATATGATTATTCTTGGATGGCCCATTAATAATCCGATTACCAAAGCCCAAAGGAAAGGCCCAACACAAAGCCCAAGTAAAATTAGGGTTTCATAAAAAATGACAATTAGGGTTAAGTGTTTCTCACTTAACCCATTAAGGACTTAATCCATTAAGTCTCTCACTTTACTAAATAAGTCATATGGTGTGATTGGGCTTAATACACAATTCCATCGTAATGACCCAAATGTGGGTCCCGATAAGTCCAAGCCCATAATCCCAAAATTAGGGTTTCCACATGAAATGATGATTAGGGTTAAGTGTTTCCTACTTAACCCTTTAAGGACTTAATCCATTAAGTCCATTATTGCCTTAAGTTAGTTTGCCAATGATTATTATTTAATATTTCAAGTTTAAATAATTCTCGTGCGTATCCCGATTAATTCCCAAAATTGGGTTTTATTGGCATTAGGGTTTTCCAAACCCTAATTAGGGTTTCCAACCCAATACTAGTCCATTTATCAATTTGTTGGGCTTTTAGGTCAATTAGGGCTTTATTGGGCCTATTAGGCCCACTAGAATATCATTAAGCCCATTAGGCTTCATTGGACCCATTAGGGTTTACAAGGCCCATTAGGGTTTACAAGCACCCTAAACGAATCAAACTCACGAAGCAAGCACACCGCCACCCGACACGGCGGCCGGTGGCGGCAGGAGGCGGCAGCCACCACCTAACGTTGGTGGTTTTAGTTTTTCTATTATTATTCTGGGCGATTACAACACAATTTACAACAATATCCACACAACACACACATAAAAATAACGCACACACCCACACACACGGCCGTCCTGTGGCGGCAGGCGGTGGTCGGAGGCCAGCAGCAGCGGCTTTCAGCGGCAATAGCTTTCGTTGTCGGCGGCAGCCACCATGGCCGGCTGCCATTATCACACCCCCTAACCAGAATGACGGAAACATTCGGGGGTGGATGACTTCATGTAGTATCATAACAATTGAATATTTGTAAAGAAAGTAAACCAACCATCATAAATATAATAAAAGTTACATCGTTGCATGTAATACATGTTTCAAAAGAATATTACAAATATGATGATTTAAAATGTTTTGATAACAGACGCCTTAGCGTTCCTTCTCCAAAAGCTGATGGTTACCTGTATTACTGATTCCCTGAGAAATACAAGTAGTTTTGAAAAAGTGTCAACAATTAAGTTGGTGAGTTCATAAGCGTTTTTGTACTTAAATTCGTATGTCTTTCGGTAAAAATGACTGAACGTGTTTTCCATAAAATCCAATATTTTCTATGTATGCGTGATAGTTCGAAAAAGTACCAAAGGCTGGAATGCAATAGTATTTTTCATGCTAAAATGGTGATAGTGAATTTATACATATATAATGTAACACTGAATGCATTTAAGAGTCTCGTAAATCAAAGTATTTCGATATTCCATGTGAGATTTATAACCATGCTATTGACCCAGACTGCCTGTAACAACGTCCTTCAGGCGTTGCAGTGTTATGACGTTTGTCACCCCAGACCTGCTGGTCTAACTCTAGCTAACAGTTTAGGTGCGGGATTGTCAATCCTGTATAGATCTATACACAAGTATCATGCTCTCCCTACAAGAGATTATGGTTTATAATACAGGACTTGAAATGCGTACTTGAGAGTACGGTGAAGCCGGATGTCTCACAAAACTTAGTATCAAATAGATTTACGGAATGAAAGGTCCATGTTATTGTAAATAAAAGTATTTCCTTTTTATCATGTTTATGTAAAGTTGTCATGAGTATTTCGCAAACTATACCTATTATAGTTTTTCAAAAGTGTGTTCCATTTGATGATAAATACTTGACGTAATACCAACTTTGCATGTAAAGTGTAACGTGGTATTAATGTTGTTTAACATTTATAAACAGGATGTAAGTAAAATATTCGAAACCATATAAAACGGTGCGTATTTGAACATAAGATTTTCTCGTGTTTCACTTGTATTCCCCCCCCCCTAAAACATGAAAAATACGTGAAAATGTAGGGGTATGAACTCACCTGGAAAGTGTGATGATTTGATGAAAACGAGACTTTACTCGGGTAGCGCTTCGACCGGGAAGTGGTAAGTTTCTTGGGATTCTCGGAGCTTCGCACCTTCGTCGGAACTTGGATATGTAACCGGGGTGTCGGGGTCATCTTGGGATGCTAAACGTAGAGTAGAAGTGAGATAGAAGAGGGAAATAAGCAAGGAAAGTCGGAACCCTCGCACCCTTTATATAGGGCCTGGTCATGGTGCGAACGCGGGGCGTTCCTACTGGGTACGCAGGGCGTTCCCCCTACGCAGCGCGTTCCGAAGCTGAATTACGTCATCGCTTATGAACCTCGGATGGGATGGCGAAGAGTCAGGTTTGCGAGCACGAACGCGGCGCGTTCCATTCGGACCCGCCTCGAAGTGTGTGCCCAAAACTTGTAAAATCCGTAACTTTCGCGTACGAGCTCCGTTTTCGACGTTCTTTATATGCACGCGAAGGTGAGAATATATTCTACAACTCTCGTTTAGACTTCATTGGCTAATTCTGACTTTATTTTTAAGAATATATTTTTAATAGGCCGGGACTTGAAAAGTCCGTTAAAAATCCATAACTTCTTCATCTGGCGTCCGTTTTCGTCTGTCTTTTTACCGTTGTACTACTATTGTCGAGACCTTCAATTCTCGTTTAGGTTGTGTCGGCTAAAAATCGCTCAATCTTTATTTTGAGTTTTTAGCTGTCTACTGATGTTCCGAAACTTAGAAAAATCATAACTTCCTCATACGAAGTCAGATTTCGGCGTTCTTTTTATGTATGCTCACGGTTTAACATAATCTACGACTTTCATTTATATACCTAAGGCTAAAAAGTATTTTATTGAAGTTTCACTTTTTACGCTTAATAGTGTTTTACCGGTTGTGTCACGGATTTTCGATTGGTCATAACTTCTTCGTTATAACTCGGATTTGAGTGTTCTTTATATATTTGGAAACCTTGACAATATATCTAACATTTTATGCAACCCAAATGAGACTTTAAAAACACTTAATTTTTTCCGCCATTTTATTACATCAAAAATAGTTTAATATTATTTGACTTTTTGAACATTACATTGACTCGGAATATCAGGTTGTCACATCATCCCCCCGTTAGAGGGAATTTCGTCCCGAAATGTAATCTAAAACAGAGTTTATGGACTAGGAAAAAGATGTGGGTACTTTTGTTTCATCTGATCCTCGCGTTCCCAGGTGTATTCAGGTCCTCGCTTGGCATTCCAACGAACCTTCACATTGGGTATGCGGCTTTGTTTAGTTCTTTTAATTTCCCGATCCATGATCTCTACTGGATCTTCTACGAAGTGGAGACTCTTGTTGATTTCAATTTCGTCCAGAGGGATGACGAGGGTCTCATCGGATAAGCATTTCTTTAGGTTTGACACGTGAAAGGTAGGGTGTACGTTATTGAGTTCCTGCGGTAATCGAAGTTTGTACGCCACTGGGCCGATCCTGTCAAGGATCTCGAATGGTCCGATATACCTTGGGTTTAGTTTCCCACGCTTTCCGAAACGTATTAATCCCTTCCAGGGCAAGACTTTTAGTAGTACCCGGTCCCCAACCTGGAATTCCAAGGGTTTCCGTCTTTTATCCGCATAACTCTTTTGTCTGTCTCTTGAATCCTTCAGTCGTTCTCGGATTTGAACAATCTTCTCTGTAGTTTCCCTTATGATTTCCGGTCCAGGGAGAGTGTTGTCGGGTACCTGACCTCTTGCTAGTTGCGTGTCACCCACTTCAGCCCAGCACAGAGGTGATCTGCACTTACGGCCGTAGAGGGCTTCAAATGGAGCGACCTTGATGCTAGTGTGATAGCTATTGTTGTACGAGAACTCAACCAATGGTAAATGGGTATCCCACGCTTTACCAAAATTGATCACACAAGCTCTTAGCATATCTTCCAAGGTTTGAATGGTTCTCTCACTCTGACCGTCGGTCTGTGGGTGGTAGGCGGTACTCATGTCTAGCCTCGTTCCTAGAGATTTTTGTAGTGACTGCCAGAACCTCGAGGTGAATCTACTATCTCGGTACAAGATAATGGATATTGGTACACCATGCAGTCGTACAATCTCCCTGATGTATGTTCTAGCTAGTTTCTCTAGCTTATCCGTTTCCTTTATTGGTAGGAAGTGCGCGGATTTGGTTAACCTGTCGACGATCACCCAGATGGTGTCAAGTCCGCTTGCCGTCTTGGGTAACTTGGTTATGAAATCCATGGTTATCCGCTCCCACTTCCACTCGGGTATTTCCGGTTGTTGCAAAAATCCCGAGGGCTTTTGGTACTCTACCTTGACTTTGGCGCAAGTCAGACATTTACCTACATAGGTAGCGATTTCGGATTTCATGTTTGGCCACCAATACAGTTTATTGAGGTCCAGATACATCTTATCTGAACCGGGGTGTATGGAGTATCGAGTCTTATGGGCTTCATCCATGACAACATCTCTGAATCCGCCAAACTTCGGCGTCCAGATCCGATTCATGAAGTAACGAACTCCGTCATTCTTGACTTCAAGATTCTTATCCATTCCTCTTAAGGCCTCCCCTGCCACATTTTCGGATTTCAAGGCTTCTATTTGAGCTTCCTTGATTTGTGTGGACAGGTGTGAATGGATCGTCATAGTTAAAGATTTCACTCGGCGGTCCGAGTATTCCTTTCGGCTGAGGGCATCAGCTACTACATTAGCTTTCCCGGGATGATAACGAATTTCGCATTCGTAATCGTTTAGTAGTTCTACCCACCGCCTTTGTCTCATGTTGAGTTCCTTTTGATTGAGGATGTGTTGAAGGCTTTTATGATCGGTGAAGATTGTACATTTCATGCCGTAGAGATAGAGCCTCCAGATCTTTAGAGCGAAAACGACTGCTCCTAGTTCGAGATCGTGCGTTGTATAGTTGACCTCGTGCGTCTTGAGTTGTCTCGAGGCGTATGCGATGACCTTCCCTCGTTGCATCAGGACACATTCAAGTCCCTGGTTTGACGCATCACAGTAGACCACAAAGTCTTTTGTTCCTTCTGGCAAGGATAATATAAGTGCGCTGCATAGGGCTCGCTTTAGTGTTTGGAATGAAACGTCTTGTTTTTCTCCCCAGCTGAAGGTTACACCCTTCTGAGTCAGGGTGGTAAGTGGCTTAGCAATCTTCGAGAAGTTTTGTATGAACCTCCGGTAATACCCGACAAGGCCCAAGAATTATTGGATTTCCGTTGGAGTCCTTGGAGTTGTCCAGTTCTCGATCGCCTTGATTTTGGAAGGGTCCACGTGTATCCCCTCCTTACTGACCACGTGACCTAGGAAATCTACTTTCCGAATCCAAAATTCGCACTTTGAGAATTTTGCGTAAAGCTTCTCTGTCCTTAATGTTTCGAAGACCTGTCGGAGGTGTTGGCTATGTTCCTCCTTGCTCCTTGAATAGATGAGTATATCATATATGAACACGATCACAAATTTGTCCAGGAAAGGACGACATACTCGGTTCAACTAGTCCATGAACACCGCCGGTGCATTTGTCAATCCAAAGGGCATCACTACAAACTCGTAGTGACCATAGCGAGTTCGGAATGTAGTTTTGGGAATGTCTCCTTCCAGGACTCGCAGCTGGTGATACCCAGATCTTAAATCGATCTTTGAGAAGTAGCTCACTCCTTGTAGTTGGTCAAATAGATCGTCTATGCGCGGTAAAGGATATCGGTTCTTGATCGTGAGTTTGTTCAGTTCTCGGTAATCGATGCACATGCGAAAAGATCCTTCCTTCTTCTTTACGAACAGAACCGGTGCTCCCCATGGTGAGAAGCTCAGTCTAATGAACCCTTTGCTTAGAAGCTCGTTCAGCTGGCTGGATAATTCCTGCATTTCTGCCGGTGCTAGACGGTACGGCGATTTTGCTACTGGGGTAGCTCCGGGAATCAAGTCGATCCTGAACTCGACTTGACATTCTGGTGGGACTCCTGGAAGATCTTCAGGGAAAATGTCGGGGAAATTGCAGACTTCCAGAATGTCTTTAATGTCTTTCACTTCTCGTTTCTTGTCTACCACGTGGGCTAGAAAGGCATGATATTCTTTGCGAAGGTATTTTTGGGCTTTGACGCAAGAGATGATTTGTAAATTGGTACTGGGTTTGTCCCCATAAACGATAAGAGTTTTGTCGCTTGGCATATTAAGGCGAACGGCCCTTTCGTGACAAAGTATATCGGCATGGTGAAGGCTTAACCAGTCCATACCGATGATGACATCAAAACCTCTTATAGTAATCGGCATTAGATCGATTTGGAACGAGTGTTCATTTAAATCTAACGTACAGCCTATGTACATATCGTTTGCGCTTTCCGTTTTACCGTTTGCCATTTCTACTGTAAATATTTTATTGAGTGCTTGGGGTTTTTGATTAAGTAAGTGTTTGAATTTATGACTCACGAAACTTCTCTCCGCACCACAGTCAAATAGTATGCATGCATAAATGTTGTTGAGGAGAAACATACCCGTAACCACTGTGGGATCGGCTATTGCCTCGTTCTGCCCTATAGCCAGCACTCCTCCTACACCGCCAGCATTCCTTGCCTTAGGGCAATCTCTCTTGTAGTGCCCAGTCTCCCCACACCCATAACATGCCTGGCTTACTCCAGCACCAGGAACTTGGGTGATTGGTCGCGCCGGTGCCTTACAGAAACGGGCAGTGTGCCCTTTCCTGTCGCAGTTTTTACAGTGCATCTCCCGGCAATTCCCGTTGTGATGGTAATTGCATTTGTTGCACTTTGTTAGGTTCCCAGCATATTGTTTTACCGGCGTAGGGGTAACAGGGACAGCAGTGGGGGCAGTCGCGGCATGGACCGCCACTATTTGCTTCTTTGAAGGTTCTTATGAAGTTTGACCTTTCCTCTTGTTCCAAAACTTCTTCGTGTTGTTGTTGTTGGCATTGCTGTTATTGTTATTGCTTCCTTTGATTGGTTCTGGGGCGACGGTCGTGACATCTTGGCAAACCCCATGATCGACGAGGGACTGTTCCAGTTGTTTGGCACTGTCAAACGTCGTGGGTTTGGAAGCTAGCACACTTCCTCGAAGTTGGGGCGACAGCCCCCAGATATACATTTCCACCTTCTTGCTTTCTAGGGCCATCATCCCTGGGCAAATTATTGTCAAATCACTGAACCTATTCGTATAGGTTGTGATGTCCGAACCCACCATAGTCAATCCCCAAAGTTCATGTTCAAGTTTCTGGATCTCGCCCCTTAGGCAGTACTCTCGCAGTAGCATTTGCTTCAGGTTCTCCCAACCCATGGAGTTTGCCACCACCAGAGTTAGTGACTTGACGTGGCCATTCCACCACGTTAGGGCTCGTTCGGAGAAAGTACAGGCGGCAAATTTTACTTTGCTCTCCTCTGGGCATGAGCATATCTCGAACATGGCTTCCGTTTTCTCTATCCATTGGGATAGAGCCATTACTCCCCCAATGCCATTAAAGGGGATGGGTTTGTTGTTGGAGAAGTCCTTATAAGTAAATTCCCTGGAACTGTGACAACCCAAAACTTTTATTCTGTACGCTTGGTCAACTTAATCAACATTGAACTTGATTCCGTTACCTTTTAACGCCGTTTAAGAGTTAGTTTAAGTGTTCTAAGCTTGAGTACAGCCGAGAATGAGATTAGAAATGAGTCAACAAGTCGTATAGAGACAAAACCGGGCCATACACCCTCTTGGGAGGAGTGTACGGCCGTACACCTGGGTGTGCGGCCGCACACCGACCCTCCAGCCGCACTCTCACCCTTATAAATATAAGGTGACCCTCTTCATTCATTCCTTTCATTTGGCTGCACTCTACTTTCTCTCTCTACTTTCTCTCTCTAAAAACTTCATCCAAAAACACTCTGAAGGCCTCAAGAACGTGAATTACTCCATCATTCAGCTTGTTATAGTGGTAAGACACCTTGATCTAAGCTTAAAACTCATCATGTTCTTCGTGTTCTTCATCACTTGAAGGTGTACAGCCGCACACCTTCATAAGGTGGCCGTACACAACTTAAACACTCTCCAAGGTGAGAGTTTGGCCTTCATTTGCTAGTTGGACTTGGTATTGGCCTTGAAACACCCGAAAATCGATATTTTGAGCATCAATGAAGAGTGTACAGCCGCACACCCCTATGTACGGCCGCACACTCCCATGTACGACTGCACACGCCCTCTGTACGGCCGCACACTCCTGTGTGAAACCGCACACACATGCTGACCGCACACTCCTGTGTGCAACCGCACACACATGCTGACCGCACACCCTGGCCGCACACACACTCTTTTGGCCGTACACCTCCCTTGTTTGGTCATATAGGGTTCTGACAAGCATTTCCAAGTCCTTAGGGTGATTTCCCGTCATGTTTAGTCATGAAACACCCTAATTCTAACACACATATGCGTTATCACATGTTAATAGGATCCACTTGCGTACGAAACACCGGTTGACACTCAGCATCCGTAACCGATCATACACCCAGATCCTACGTCAAACAGTGAGTTCATACCCCTACGCTTTTTCCGAGTTTTTCATGTTTTCAGGGGGAGAATACAAGCAAAAGTACAAGGAAACTTGTACTCAAAGTATATTATTTCGTATAAAATACTTATATGTTCAGTATGCTTTTAACACAGAAAATAGTTTTACCAAACGATTAAGAAATCAACTCGTAGAAACAGTTTTCAAAACTAAAGCAAGGAACTTGTGAATCTTGTCATAAAATGCGATATTTTGCAAAGGATTCATACAAAACATAAACAGGATTTTCAGTATTATTACTTGTAAATTTGTTAGGCTAAGTTTTGAGACACGTCCTTGGTAACACTCCACCGGATTCGAGAGTGTAGGACTAACCCTTGTAACCAGAATCTCTTGGAGGGAGAGCGTGACTGTTGTGTATAGATCTATATGGGACTGACTATCCCGCACCTTCGCTGCCAGCTAAAGCGGGACCGTTAGGTTCAGGGGTGACAAAGTCGTAAAAAGATACTGGCCCCGTACGTGCCATATTTAGTCTAAGTACAGTTATAACACTCACAACCTAGATAGCAAAAATTTACTTTTTTAATAATGAAACAAGTGAACTAACCTCAAAGTAATAACCGATTTGATTACTAGAGGGTATTGATAATACCCTTAGGATCTAGTTCACTACCTATTTTATTAGTTTTATTTATGTAATAAGGCTAATACACCTCACAGAGAGCAAACAGGATTTTTCAAGGAAACTACATCTAACGATACAAGTATGGTAGATACTTGTACACCTCATTCCAGAACAGTTAACCAACTATCAACTTTTAAGGAAAATATAGGATTTTCCCGGGATCACTCAACCTTACATAAACAGGCTGTTAAACAAATAACGAATGGATAATCAAACATCTTTCATACGAAAATATAGGATTTTCTTGGGAAACACTTTTCAAAGGATCAAAGAAACATTTCTTTCACCAGAACTAAACGCTTATGAACTCACCTGCTTTATGCTGATATTTTAAAACTACTTGTATTCTCAGGGCAACAATAGACAGGTACTCTTGCCAAATTTTGGAGAAGACGGAGCATTTTGGAGTCACGTCTTTTACTTTTGTTATATACTGTTATGTATAAGCCATGCTTTCAAACAATGTAAATATTCTTATTATAATGTAATGGTTGTGTTTACTTCGCTTACTATGATACAACTGTTGTGATACTACACATGACGTCCTCCACCCCAGAACGTTTCCGCCGTTTCGGTTTTGGGGTGTGACAGATTGGTATCAGAGCTATTGTTTATAGTGAACTAAGTATACCGAACCTTACATGGTATACAACTATAAACACTAAAGGGGCCGAAGTGCTCTGAACTAAAAGTATACTTTTAAAAATATAAGTATTTTTACAAAAAGTATACAAGTATACCTACATACCAGAAACAATATCATGAGTAGAACAAAACAAAAGTATTTTGGATGTTGAACACTACGGTTAAACCTGGGCAGTTATGTAATCATGTCTAGGGTCAATATAGCCTGATCAACTATATTTATTCGAGACATGACCAACATGTGCTTGGGAGTGACTTTAGTGTTGCAACAGGCCTAAAACTTACCCAGTATCCATTCAACAAGGTATCAAAAGAACAAAACATGCAACTTAAAATATTGTAGGAGTATTTTAGCCAGAGCCGAATACATTGTAGAAATTCGTTCCTAGTGTTGCTACCTATTTGCTTCTTAGCGATGACTTACTTGCATTAGTAACCTTTCTTTGCTTATCGCTTGGTAGAACACTTTATTATCAGGACGAGATATATTTTGTTTCATATATCTTGAGGACTTACCGTCCTCTTCTTCCTGATTGTTTCTAGAACAAGATGCCTCCCCGAAAAAGACCTATCAGAAGAAACGACGACACTCCACCACCAACACCACCGCCCCCTCAGTTTGATCCCGCTATGTTCCAGGCAGCTGTTACTGCTGTTGTGGCTGTCGCAATGTCACAAATAAATTCTGGCGGATCTGGTGGGCAAGGAAGTGGTACTCATCCCCAAAATCAGGAAGGTGGTCAAGGACACCAGAAGGAGTGCTCCTATAAGGACTTCATGAATGCGAAACCCACATCTTTCGACGGAAAAGGAGGTGTCATTGCCCTGACTCAATGGTTTGAAAACATCGAGTCCATTTTTGAAATATGTTCCTGTTCTGAAGCCAACAAAGTAAAATTCGCCGCTTGCACTTTCGTTAACAGGGCACTGACCTGGTGGAATGGTCGTGTCAAATCCCTAACCCTGCCAGTGGCAAATGCTATGGGTTGGGAAAGTTTAAAGGAACTCATCCTAGCTCAGTACTGCCAACGGGGCTAGATGCAGAAACTAGAGCACGAACTATGGAACCTAAGGATGAAGGAATCTGACATTGCTGCCTACATTTATAGGTTTGAAGACCTAGCACTTCTTTGTCCGGGAATGGTCACCCCGGAAAGCAAAAAGATTGAGAGATACATATGGGGACTGACACAACCCACCAAAGGAAATGTCTTGGTTGCTAGGCCAAACACATTTGATAGCGCTAAGTGTCTGGCGCAGACTCTCATAGATCATGGAGTTGATCTTGATAAAGTGGCAACCGCTCCTGAGCCAGCAAAAGGGAGTGGTGAGAAAAGAAAGTTTTGGAAGCAGCGGAAGGGCCAGTCTTCACAGGAGCCCTCAAAGAAACAGCAAACGGCGGCAGTCCACGCTGCTACTACTCCTGCCGCTGCTCCTGCCATTCAAGCACCTACCGGTAAATATGCTGGTACCCTTCCTCGATGCGACAAGTGTAACTACCATCATAATCTCGGCCCATGTCGTGAAATTTCATGCACTAACTGTGGCAAAAAGGGGCACACAGCTCGAGTTTGCAAGACGCCAGTCCAACCAACCAATCAGGCATCTGGAGCAGGCGTCGGTCAAGCCTGTTATGGTTGTGGAGAAGTCGGGCACTATAAGAGAAACTGCCCCAAGACAACAACAGCAGGTGGCATGGGGAGAGTACTGACGATGGGTCAAGAAGAGGCAGTTGCAGATCCCACAGTTGTTTCGGGTACGTTCCTCCTCGACAACTTTTATGCATGCATTCTTTTCGATTCTGGTGCGAAGAGAAGTTTTGTTAGTCATGCATTCAAACATCTTCTCAAACATAAACCTCAACCACTAACTGAAACATTTACCGTCGAGTGGCTAACGGTGAGAAAGAGAGCACTAATGAGATATACGTAGGTTGTACCCTTACCTTGAACGATCATTCTTTTCCTATCGACCTTATGCCAGTTTCCATAAAAAGCTTTGATGTCATCATCGGCATGGATTGGTTGATCCCCAATCATGCTGATATCCTTTGTTACGAAAAAGCTATCCATCTCAACCTTTCCCCTGGTGAAACCCTCATGATTTACGGTGATAAACCCAGTTCAAACTTTCGTATCATTTCGTACATCAACGCCCAGAAACTCCTGCGAAAGGAGTGTTATGCATTCCTAGCCCACGTCATTAATGAGAAGCAGGAAGTTAAAGACCTCGAGAGCATCCCCTAAGTCTGCAACTTTCCCGATGTCTTTCCCGAAGATCTCCCGGGAATCCCTCCCGAACGCCAAGTCGAGTTTCGCATCGACTTAATCCTCGGAGCTACCCCCGTAGCTAAATCCCCATACCGACTAGCGCCGGCAAAAATGTAGGAGTTATCCAGTCAGCTCAATGAGCTGCTCAGCAAAGGATTCATCAGACCAAGTTCCTCACCCTGGGGAGCCCCGATCTTGTTTGTGAAAAAGAAGGATAGATCCTTTCGGATGTGCATCGATTATCGAGAGCTGAACAAACTCACAGTCAAAAACCGTTACCCTCTTCCTCGAATCGACGACCTCTTCGATCAACTTCAAGGAGCCAGTTACTTTTCCAAAATAGACCTAAGATCAGGGTACCATCAGCTGCGAGTCCATGAGAATGATGTTCCTAAGACAGCATTTCGGACTCGGTATGGTCACTACGAATTTGTAGTGATGCCCTTCGGCCTAACCAACGCACCGGCAGTATTCATGGACCTGATGAATCGGGTGTGCCGTTCCTTCCTGGACAAGTTCGTAATTGTATTCATCGACGATATACTTGTCTATTCCAGAAGTGAAGAAGATCATAGACAGCACTTGAGATCGGTGCTGGAAACCTTAAGGACGGAGAAGCTGTACGCGAAATTCTCCAAATGCGAATTCTGGATTCGAAATGTAACCTTCCTAGGTCACGTGGTAAGCGAGGAAGGCATACACGTGGACCCCTCCAAAATCAAAGCGATAGAAAACTGGTCAGCACCGAAGACGCCCACAGAAATCCGTCAATTCTTGGGTCTCGCTGGCTACTATCGCAGATTTATCCAGAATTTCTCCAGAATTGCCAAACCCTTAACCACTCTGACTCAGAAAGGCGTACCGTTTTGTTGGAGTGAGAAGCAAGACACTGCGTTCCAAACGTTAAAGCAGGCCCTATGCAGCGCACCTATCTTGTCTCTGCCCGAAGGGACGGAGGACTTCATTGTCTACTGTGATGCATCCAATCAGGGCCTAGGCTGTGTGCTCATGCAACGGGGAAAAGTCATTGCTTATGCCTCAAGATAGCTGAAAGCACACGAAGTCAACTACACAACGCACGACCTGGAATTGGGAGCAATGGTCTTCGCATTGAAGATATGGAGACATTATCTCTACGGAACCAAGTGCACTATCTTCACTGACCATAAAAGTCTGCAGCATATCTTCGACCAGAAGGAACTGAACATGAGACAACGGCGATGGGTTGAGCTACTCAGCGATTACGAGTGCGAAATCCGCTACCATCCCGGCAAGGCCAATGTGGTAGTAGATGCCCTCAGCCGGAAGGAGTACTCAGGTCGTAGATTGAAGGCACTGACCATGACTATCCATTCCCATTTATCCGCACAAATCAAGGAGGCTCAGTTCGAAGTCTTAAAACCAGAGAACATGCCGAGTGAAGCCTTAAGAGGAATGGAAAAGAACCTAGAGATCAAGGGAGACGGATCCTATTATTTCATGGACCGGATCTGGACCCCAAAGTTCGGTGGTTACAGAAAGGTTGTAATGAACGAAGCTCACAAGACTAGATACTCCGTTCACCCAGGTTCGGACAAGATGTACCTCGATCTCAAGAAACTATATTGGTGGCCAAACATGAAAGAAGAGATCGCTACCTTCGTGGGTAAGTGCCTGACTTGCACCAAGGTGAAGGTCGAATATCAGAAGCCCTCAGGTCTACTCCACCAGCCGGAGATACCTGAATAGAAGTGGGAGAGAATTAGTATGGATTTTATCACCAAATTACCCAAGTCTCCGAGTGGGCACGACGCCATTTGGGTAATTATCGATCGATTAACAAAATCCGCCCACTTCCTGCCAATTATGGAAAACTTCAAAATAGAGAGACTCACGAGAGTCTACATCCGAGAGATAGTTCGACTACATGGTGTGCCTGTGTCCATTATCTCCGATCGAGATAGCAGGTTCACTTCGAGGTTCTGGCAGTCACTACAGAAGGCTCTTGGAACTAAGCTGGATATGAGCACAGCTTACCATCCTCAAACAGATGGGCAGAGTGAGAGAACCATCCAGACCTTGGAAGACATGTTGAGAGCATGTGTTATTGACTTCAGTAAGTCGTGGGACACCAATTTGCCCTTGGTCGAGTTTTCCTACAACAACAGCTACCATACCAGCATCAAGGCTGCGCCTTTCGAAGCCCTCTATGGTCGCAAGTGCAGATCCCCTCTGTGCTGGGTTGAGGTGGGCGACACGCAACTAACAAGGGGCAAGTCCCTGACAGCACTCTCACTAGTCCAGAAATCATCCGCGAAACCACCAAAAAGATCGTACAAATTCGGGAACGACTCAAAGCCTCACGAGATAGACAAAAGAGCTACGCAGATAAGCGACGAAAACCCTTGGAATTTCAGGTTGGAGACCGTGTCCTGCTAAAAGTCTCACCCTGGAAAGGCATGATACGCTTTGGAAAGCGTGGAAAGCTAAATCCAAGATACATAGGACCATTCGAGATCCTCGCTAGGATCGGTCCCGTAGCCTACAAACTTCATCTACAGCAAGAACTTAGCAACATTCATCCTGTCTTTCACGTTTCGAATCTTAAGAAATGCGTATCCGACGAAACCCTTACGATTCCTCTTGACGAGATTGAGATCAACAAGAACCTGAACTTTGTGGAAGAACCAGTCGAAATCATGGATAGAGAGATCAAACGAACGAAACAAAGTCGCATCCTGATAGTGAAGGTTCGCTGGAATGCCAAGCGGGGACCCGAATTCACTTGGGAGCGCGAAGATCAAATGAAACAGAAGTATCTGCATCTCTTTTCTATTCCATGATTTGTATTCTATGTTCAAATTTCGGGACGAAATTCCCTCTAACGGGGCGATGATGTGACAACCCGAAACTTTTATTCTGTACGCTTGGTCAACTTTATCAACATTGAACTTAATTCCGTTACCTTTTAACGCCGTTTAAGAGTTAGTTTAAGTGTTCTAAGCTTGAGTACAGCCGAGAATGAGATTAAAAATGAGTCAACAAGTCGTATAGAGACAAAACCGGGCCATACACCCTCTCGGGAGGAGTGTACGGCCGTACACCTGGGTGTGCGGCCGCACACCCACCCTCCAGCCGCACTCTCACCCTTATATATATAAGGTGACCCTCTTCATTCATTCCTTTCATTTAGCTGCACTTTACTTTCTCTCTCTACTTTCTCTCTCTAAAAACTTCATCCAAGAACACTCTAAAGGCCTCAAGAACGTGAATTACTCCATCATTCAGCTTGTTATAGTGGTAAGACACCTTGATCTAAGCTTAAAACTCATCATGTTCTTCGTGTTCTTCATCACTTGAAGGTGTACGGCCGCACACCTTCATAAGGTGGCCGTACACACCTTAAACACACTCCAAGGTGAGAGTTTGGCCTTCATTTGCTAGTTGGACTTGGTATTGGCCTTGAAACACCCGAAAATCGACACTTTGAGCATGAATGAAGAGTGTACGGCCGCACACCCCTATGTACGGCCGCACACTCCCATGTACGACCGCACCACCCTCTGTACGGCCGCACACTCCTATGTGCAACAGCACATACATGCTGACCGCACACCCTGGCCGCACACACACTCTTTTGGCCGTACACCTCCCTTGTTTGGTCATATAGGGTTCCGACAAGCATTTCCAAGTCCTTAGGGTGATTTCCCGTCATGTTTAGTCATGAAACACCCTAATTCTAACACACATATGTGTTATCACATGTTAATAGGATCCACTTACGAACGAAACACCGGTTGACACTCAGCATCCGTAACCGATCATACACCCAGATCCTACGTCAAACAGTGAGTTCATACCCCTACGCGTTTTTCGAGTTTTTCATGTTTTCATGGGGAGAATACAAGCAAAAGTACAAGGAAACTTGTACTCAAAGTATATTATTTCGTATAAAATACTTATATGTTCAGTATGCTTTTAACACAGAAAACAGTTTTACCAAACGATTAAGAAATCAACTCGTAGAAACAATTTTCAAAACTAAAGCAAGGAACTTGTGAATCATGTCATAAAATGCGATATTTTGCAAAGGATTCATACAAAACATAAACAGGATTTTCAGTATTATTACTTGTAAATTTGTTAGGCTAAGTTTTAAGACACGTCCTTGGTAACACTCCACCGGATTCGAGAGTGTAGGACTAACCCTTGTAAACAGAATCTCTTGGAGGGAGAGTGTGACTGTTGTGTATAGATCTATATGGGACTGACTATCCCGCACCTTCGCTGCCAGCTAAAGCAGGACTGTTAGGTTCAGGGGTGACAAAGTCGTAAAAAGATACTGGCCCCGTACGTGCCATATCTAGTCTAAGTACAGTTATAACACTCACAACCTAGATAGCAAAAATTTACTTTTTTAATAATGAAACAAGTGAACTAACCTCAAAGTAATAACCGATTTGATTACTAGAGGGTATTGATAATACCCTTAGGATCTAGTTCACTACCTATTTTATTAGTTTTATTTATGTAATAAGGCTAATACACCTCACAGAGAGCAAACAGGGTTTTTCAAGGAAACTACATCTAACGATACAAGTATGGTAGATACTTGTACACCTCATTCCAGAACAGTTAACCAACTATCAACTTTTAAGGAAAATATAGGAATTTCCTGGGATAACTCAACCTTACATAAACAGGCTGTTAAACAAATAACGAATGGATAATCAAACATCTTTCATAAGAAAATATAGGATTTTCTTGGGAAACACTTTTCAAAGGATCAAAGAAACATTTCTTTCACCAGAACTAAACGCTTATGAACTCACCAGCTTTATGCTGATATTTTAAAACTACTTGTATTCTCAGGGCAACAATAGACAGGTACTCTTGCCAACTTTTGGAGAAGACGGAGCATTTTGGAGTCACGTCTTTTACTTTTGTTATATACTGTTATGTATAAGCCATGCTTTCAAACAATGTAAATATTCTTATTATAATGTAATGGTTGTGTTTACTTCGCTTACTATGATACAACTATTGTGATACTACACATGACGTCCTCCACCCCATAACGTTTCTGCCGTTCCGATTTTGGGGTGTGACAGGAACGTCCCTGGTTTTGGCCATTAGTAGAGCTATTTATTCCTCCTCCTGATCCGTTGTTACTCATTTGTGCCATTTCTACAGTTACGGAAGCTGTTACAGCAGCCTGAAAGGTAGCAGCATCCATCGACGGAGGTGGTGGTGGAGGTGGTGTTGGTGCTCCCGTAGTATTGAAGCGTCGTGGATTTCTTCTTGGTGGCATGATTCTGCCATAAGTTAAGATACGAATTCTTGATAAGTCTTCAGAAATGATTATGGAAAGTCTTAGTTGTTGAATTTTGAGCATTCTAACACTCTTATGGTGTACATGCAACCCTATAAACCTTGGATCTATGTTTTCTCTATTATACATGCAAATATTAATTATTCCATGGTTTCATCCTAACTAGCATATTATGAAGCACATATACTACAAAGTTCTAGTTAGATGACATACCTTTTGATGTAGCTTGATGTCTTCAAGCTTTAAGAGCTTAGCCCCAATAGTGTGGAAGCCTCAAATGGAATCACAAATCACCAAAACTCCTTGGAAGAACTTGAGAGAATATGTATGCACACTAAAATCGGCCCACTCTTATTTTCACACACTTGTGCCAATTTTGTGAGCCAAGGACCCCTTTATATATTATGGAGGATTAGGGTTACATCCATATAAACCCTAATACCCATGACCTTTCATTTACATAGGATCCATGGGTTAAAAGCTCCATGGACCATCCATGAAAGCTTAGCCCAACCTAAATGACCTTGTCCCATTCCATATATATAAGAGTCCATATTTAATTAGTTCTTTTTGATCACTTAATTAATTCTAAATTAATTCTTGATCAATACTAATTAAATAATATGATTCCATATTAATATATTAGAACTTATAATATATTAATATAAATCATAAATATACTATTCTCAAAAGACTATCCATATAAATTGTGCCGGTAAAGTGCAACCCAAATGGACCATGTCGGGTCGGGTCAAGTACATACCAAATATAGTTATGGACTTAGACATTAATCCAACAGTCTCCCACTTGGATAAGTCTAAAACTATTATTGAGTATGACTTCAAAACCTAACTGGCAATCGTAGCTCTTAAAGCCGCTGTCGAACTCTGACCTTGTCAATGACTTGTCCATTAGATAAGGGATCATATATTCCTCCATTCTAGATATCATATGGACTGAGACATGGATTATAATCATTCTCTCTGTCCATTTGTTGTGTCCTGATTTTCGATTTATGATGATTGACTGATTGAACAAATCAAATCAATCCTGGCTTGGCCAAGCACTCACATGTGTCATCGCTAAATCATCGAGGGGCCCACAGATATCGCTTTTATCCCGAAGGTAAAAGGAATGGATAAACTTCGACTCATATGGCTTGTTCTACTACTTGTTGAATCATACACAAAGGCACGTTTTATAACATCGAGTTACCAAATGCGTTTTTCGTGCAATCAATGTATAACCAACTCATAGTAACAACTCATATCTCTAGGTTTGAAGAATATAAGATATTATCGTCTCATGATCACTCGTGATAAAATCCATGAAGTGATTCAAATGAGCGAGGGTTGAATCCAATACTCAGAACTTATGAGCACTCATGAGTGATGTAGCACCACTTTGTCCACCAACTTGGACCTCTACAAACCAACCCATGACAGTCTTGATTCATATCTACTTCCAACATATGACCGACTGTGGATGGTTTGAATAACTTAATCATTCAGGAAGAGCGACTTAGTTATTTTGGAAGTCAAAACATGCAAAGTGAAACACAAGAATAAATGAATCAAATATGGTATCAAACCCTATGAATATAAATAAACACTTTTATTTATCACCATACTGATTACTCATTATTCATTGTTTCGGTTTTATCAACTTTATACTTGAGTTAAAAACACTAGTTGTCCCATGCTCCAAGCATGTACACTATGTTTTTCTTAAACAATAGCTTTGCCATACACCAAGTATGCACTCTATGTTTGTCTATGATCCTTACTTTGTGAAATAAACCAATTGAACATAATTTCAATGATTCTAATTTCACACTCCCAAATCCTTATCGAAAAATGTGAGAATTTCAAATTCCTATCATTTATCGAAATCTGTTTAGATTTTAAACTTATATGCACTGACCCTCCTGTAATGAATATGTACAAAGTCATAAAGACTTGTCAACAGTCATTATAAGGTATTCCAATGGAGATCAACTCCATGGAAACTAAGTCTCATATTCAAAGTACATTGCTTTGGACATGCTTCTTGCATTAAGTTTTCTAATCTTACACATATAACTTCCACCTATGGAGACAACTCCATATTCTCATTTTGACTATCACTTCTGAATAAGAGATGCCTCTTTTCAGAATATGTCAATATGGTCCTTCCAAAATTAGCACTATACTTCCAACTGTCCCTGAGGAACCAATCTTTGGTAAACCTCAGATTGTCCTCGACAATTGCTTAATCATTTTAGTCATATCCAATTCTAGACCTTTTCCCTTCTTAATGCCTCTGGGCATTTGGAAAATTTTAGAAATGACAAATATTATAGCACATGCAATCGATCCTGTACCCAAAGCAAATGGTACACGATTCATGATGTCTCACATAAAGACATGATTCTAGACCAGTCTCTTGCTACAATATTTTTATTTGCCATGTTTTCAAAATTTGACTATGAAGAGGGATGCCGTAATCATAATCGAATTTTGAGAACGCGATATATAGAATTTCCTTAAGTTGAACCAATCCAACATGAAATTCATATATATATTCTTGACTAAAGATGATTAAGGTCTCAATCTAAGCCTTTAGAACTGAAATGAAGTATATCCTCTCCCTTAATTATAGCAAAACAACTTTTTCAATCCCTACAGCCTCACGAATTGAAACTTTTGTTTTCTATAATTAACATTGCTAACTTGCAACACTAACAATAATTATCATGCTCCCACTAACATGATGATTATTAGCATAACACTTATGCTCCCACTAGCTTTGACATGTACTCAGAAATCAGCTGGACTTCTAGAAATCAATACTTTATTGACTTTCTTACCAAAGTTCATATTTCTGATACGAGATGCTTTGATAAAACTTTATCAAAATCATACATCTTTCCTTAGATAGCATGCATGTGTGTCTAAACAATTTCAGAACTATGAAAAGGGATGCCTTAATCATAGTCTCACTTGTTTAGACCTTTTGCCATCTGCTTCAAATCTACTTGGTGGAAGTGTTTCCTCACCATCATTTTCATGAATCGGAGAGAAACCTTATGACCCTTAGATTTTATGGTGTATGTGTTCTTATCCATGTGAATCGTCAAAACCATAGTCATAAGACAAGGATAATGACAAATCCAAACTCATATGGATTGAACTTATGCAATCTTAACTTCTTGCCACCTGGTAGTACAGGGCCTGCCATTGCTTCCAAGTTGTTATGCAACCAATTGAGAACTTTCAGAACTCCTATGCAAAGCCAACTTTAACTGGAATAGACACGGAATATGTCAACACGATAGGTTATAAACCTCAAGTCGTGTGCTAGTGAAGAACCTCAGGTTTTATTCTTGATTAGTTCTTGAAATTCTTTTTAGGATCTTTAAGACTCCCACTATCCTCTTGACATATAAGACTATCTTGCCAAATATTCAAGAGATAGTGCGGATTCTTTATCAAGACAAACACTTCACACAATTGGCCTTAGTTGGTCTTTGTTTTATCCAAAACATCACAACTTACCAATTTCAAATGTACAAGAGTAGGACACTTTTACTCTTACGTTTGACAAGTGTTTTAAACCTTTCTTTAAGATATGTCACTCAAATTACAATCTTGGAGTATGACTCTAAGAATTGTTTTGGAACGAAGTATGACTCATCTTCCTGATCTAACCATTTCAACAATTCATGACTCATCTTCTTAGTCATAAGAATGCACTAAGATGACCTTTAGAGGACTAATTGTGATATGATTTCTAAATCATTGAGATGATCACAAACATGATACTAAAGTACTCTCCCATCTTTTCTGATTTGAGAAACTTTTATCTTTCTGCCTAATTTGATTCTTCCCATTCGTTCTGCCATACATTGAGACTTTTCCAATGTTTCGTATTATACTTAAACTTGTAAGTATAATCATATTTACTAAACTTTAGTAAATCAAATAGTCTTAACGAGCTTTGTGGTGGACATGACCAGTGCACAAGAATGTGTACTCGATCCCTTTAGTCCTTCACTTAACTCACACATCCATGTGAACAAGTAATTAGTCTTGATTTTCCAATGCTTGAATGTTCTCATTCATCATACTATTCAACTTGCATGATTCCAAGTTTCGGACCAATTGAAACTTGGGTGATGAGGAACTTTCCTGATTTGGTAAATTTAGACACTACCACAAATGAAAGAATCAAATCCATTTTCCAATATTGTTGTCAGTGGAATCATATAAGCAACAATTTTCCACAAATACCATTGTAAGGATACTTCAAATAAATAAAATTAAACAATTTTCTTTTATTTTAAAACTTTGCGGAAAAACTTATCCTTACAATCCACATGGAAAATTGTTGTTATCTATTCCTTAGCAATATATCATAACTTCTTAAGCAACTGCTCAAAATTCTGATGCGATCAAAATCCACCTTCGCGATCAGAATCAGCATATACTTCCTTTAAGATTTCTCCCTATTCTTTGATTCTTAAAACATCAACATGTGACCTAGTCACATCATGTAATGAGGATCTCAGAATAGAACTTAACAGAGTTAGATAATGGGCTCTACCTGATGTAGAGTCAAACTTATTGACTTTAACATCCTTAGGTAAATTTGGCAGCTTTGCAATCAACGCCCCTTCCTTTGGCAAAATAAACATATGGACCCTTTGGTAATGGGACTATCTCAGACTTAGCCTTTCTCTTTACCATTTGGTCAACCGGGTTGACTATGGCCAATCCCTTTCCATTGGGAAGAGAATGCTTTTTCTAGATTTCCAGTGTCACCATTGTCACTGTCCATAAAGTTTTTGGGAAGTTGATCTTCTAATCAAATTTGCTTTACTATCGTTCCAAATCATTGCTGATTCAACAGCACCAAGCAAATAGATATGATCATTAAGGTTCATGTCGTAGTCTGTTTCATAGTAGTCCCAAAGGAACTCACTATGTGACTTAGAAAGTGATTGAACATCCAACTTTCTCAAGACTTTGACACCCAACTCTCCCAGCTTGTCAATATGTGACTTCATCTCTAAGATGTGATCACACATAGACCTTGCTTGCCATTAGGGCTTGAGTGACCTTGATCTTGTGGGTTAGGGAGAATAATTGGAGGAGGTGGAGGAAGAGAAGTATGACTTCCATGAGCCAAACTCGAGAAGTCATATTCATTAGGAAAGCTTGGTTTGGGAAGATCATTGTTGTCTAAACCAGACATCAACAATGGGAGAAATTCATGTAAAGTTGATTTAAGTCCTTAATATAACACCCAATATGATATATTAAGGCTAGGACCCAACAAACTATTTTATAACTTGGAAGAGGGATGCCGTAATCCAAGCTATAAAATATTTGAAGGTAGGTGAATGACGATTCACCAATTTCCACCAAGATAAAAGAAATGTATTATTAGGTTTTAATTGGTTTTGAAACTCCTAGATTCTTTTGAGATTCATTGAACTTTTCAATGGCATGTTTCAATCTCGAGTGTGCCCTTCAGGTTTTGTGACTGGGATGTCGAGGATCACTAAACAAGGTGTGAAGTAACCATGCAAATATACTTGGTACCCTTAATATTTACCCTTCAATAGATGTGCCGATTAACCACACACGCTCCAACGATACTATGATAAACATTAAGTTACCCTTTGCCTACCTTGTTAAGTCCAGTTTAGTGTGCCGGTTAACCACACACGCTCCACTAACAGCTTAAACAAAGTGCAAAGTGTAATTTCATGGATTAGCACCTTATTCACATTTTCCTAAGTAACTAAGATTGGGAATTTATAAGTGTTTAGCTACTTAGTATTTATCATTATACTTATAATGAAGGGAGAATTAGTCCTTGTCCTACCTGTTCGGCTAACGACCCTCCACCAGTCAAGGAAGCGGTGGGTGAGAGTGGACACCCATTAAACTGCCATTTTATAGGCAGTAACCTTATACCCCTCTTATAGACCGGCTTTGTGAATGAGGCCTACTAATGGTAAGATCCACAGCCCAGCGGGGCGTCGGGCCCTGAAAGTTCCTTTGGGGATTTGCTGCTCCTCGGGGAGGATTGTAGATCTCGGGTTCCGAGTCAGTGCTCCCACCATCTCCTTCCTCTTCTGACTCTTCATTTGGGTCTTCCTCGGGATCCTCTTCGGAATCCTCTTCTGGCTCCTCCTCGGGAATCTCTTCGGGATCTTCCTCTGGGTCCTCTTCAATCCAGCCTCCATTACCCTGGTTAGGGTAGTACGGATCCCCGGGAATGTGAAATCCTGCCATTTTGTCTAGTCGAGAAATAGAGGCAAGAGAATTTTATAAAAACTTGGGAGTAAAAAGGAAAAAAAAATAAGATTTTTATTTATTTGACGATTCCTAATTTTTAACTAAATATCGAGGTT
Organism: Lactuca virosa; assembly: GCF_052849685.1. Taxonomy (NCBI): domain Eukaryota; kingdom Viridiplantae; phylum Streptophyta; class Magnoliopsida; order Asterales; family Asteraceae; genus Lactuca; species Lactuca virosa. The sequence continues at coordinate 192,535,080 of NC_136431.1, forward strand.
CGCACAATTATTATAGTTCTTATGGTTTTATAAAATACTCCTATAGTATTTCAAATTTGTAAGTTTGATTCTAGTATTTTCTTTGGTAAGTTTTCGACTCGTTGCTCACTACGACCATTCCTCGACATACGTTGGTCACATCCAGGATAAATATAGTTGATCAGGCTATATTTATTCTCGATTTGAGTACATACCCCGAGGCCTAGTCTTAGTGTCGCAACTTGCCTTAATACTTTTGTAAAATTTTGCTATGATACGAGTCCGATGCATGCGTGTATTTATACTTTTATAAAAAAATATATATCATTTTAATTTATTAAAAGTATCGTTTATGAAAACGTTTTGTCAAAGGGTTTTAGTCCCTTTTCATTTATAGTTTGTATATCTTATGTGGTTCGATATACTTAGTTCACTATAAACAATGCTTTGATACCAATCTGTCACACCCCCAAACCAGAATGGCGGAAACATTCAGGGGTGGATGCCTTCACGTAGTATCATAACAATTGAATATTTGTAAAGAAAGTAAACCAACTATCATAAATATAATAAAAGTTACATCGTTGCATGTAATACATGTTTCAAAAGAATATTACAAATATGATGATTTAAAATGTTTTGATAACAGACGCCTTAGCGTTCCTTCTCCAAAAGCTGATGGTTACCTGTATTACTGATTCCCTGAGAAATACAAGTAGTTTTGAAAAAGTGTCAACAATTAAATTGGTGAGTTCATAAGCGTTTTTGTACTAAAATTCGTATGTCTTTCGGTAAAAATGACTGAACGTGTTTTCCAGAAAATCCAATATTTTCTATGTATGCGTGATAGTTTGAAAAAGTACCAAAGGCTGGAATGCAGTAGTATTTTTCATGCTAAAATGGTGATAGTGAATTTATACATATATAATGTAACACTGAATGCATTTAAGAGTCTCGTAAATCAAAGTATTTCGATATTCCATGTGAGATTTATAACCATGCTATTGACCCAGACTGCCTGTAACAACGTTCTTCGGGCGTTGCAGTGTAATGACGTTTGTCACCCCAGACCTGCCGGTCTAACTGTAGCTAACAGTTTAGGTGCGGGATTGTCAATCCCGTATAGATCTATACACAAGTATCACGCTCTCCCTACAAGAGATTATGGTTTATAATACATGACTTGAAATGCGTACTTGAGAGTACGGTGAAGCCGGATGTCTCACAAAACTTAGTATCAAATAGAATTACGGAATGAAAGGTCCATGTTACTTGTAAATAAAAGTATTTCCTTTTTATCATGTTTATGTAAAGTTGTCATGAGTATTTCGCAAACTATACCTATTATAGTTTTTCAAAAGTGTGTTCCATTTGATGATAAATACTTGACGTAATACCAACTTTGCATGTAAAGTGTAACGTGGTATTAATGTTGTTTAACATTTATAAACAGGATGTAAGTAAAATATTCGAAACCATATAAAACGGTGCGTATTTGAACATAAGATTTTCTCGTGTTTCACTTGTATTTCCCCCCCTCCCCTAAAACATGAAAAATACGTGAAAATGTAGGGGTATGAACTCACCTGGAAAGTGTGATGATTTGATGAAAACGAGACTTTACTCGGGTAGCGCTTCGATTGGGAAGTGGTAAGTTTCTTGGGATTCTCTGCACTTACGGCCGTAGAGGGCTTCAAATGGAGCCACCTTGATGCTAGTGTGATAGCTATTGTTGTACGAGAACTCAACCAATGGTAAATGGGTATCCCACGCTTTACCAAAATCGATCACACAAGCTCTTAGCATATCTTCCAAGGTTTGAATGGTTCTCTCACTCTAACCGTCGGTATGTGGGTGGTAGGCGGTACTCATGTCTAGCCTCGTTCCTAGAGATTTTTGTAGTGACTGCCAGAACCTCGAGGTGAATCAACTATCTCGGTACAAGATAATGGATATTGGTACACCATGCAGTCGTACAATCTCCCTGATGTATGTTCTAGCTAGTTTCTCTAGCTTATCCGTTTCCTTTATTGGTAGGAAGTGCGCGGATTTGGTTAACCTGTCGACGATCACCCAGATGGTGTCAAGTCCGCTTGCATTCTTGGGTAACTTGGTTATGAAATCCATGGTTATCCGCTCCCACTTCCACTTGGGTATTTCCGGTTGTTGCAAAAATCCCGAGGGCTTTTGGTACTCTACCTTGACTTTGGCGCAAGTCAGACATTTACCTACATAGGTAGCGATTTCGGCTTTCATGTTTGGCCACCAATACAGTTTATTGAGGTCCAGATACATCTTATCTGAACCGAGGTGTATGGAGTATCGAGTCTTATGGGCTTCATCCATGACAACATCTCTGAATCCGCCAAACTTTGGCGTCCAGATCCGATTCATGAAGTAACGAACTCCGTCATTCTTGACTTCAAGATTCTTATCCATTCCTCTTAAGGCCTCCCCTGCTACATTTTCGGATTTCAAGGCTTCTATTTGAGCTTCCTTGATTTGTGTGGACAGGTGTGAATGGATCGTCATAGTTAAAGATTTCACTCGGCGGTCCATGAAAACATGAAAACGACGTGACAATGTAGGGGTATGAACTCACCTGGAAAGTGTGATGATTTGATGAAAACGAGACTTTACTCGGGTAGCGCTTCGACCGGGAAGTGGTAAGTTTCTTGGGATTCTCGGAGCTTCGGACCTTCGTCGGAACTTGGATATGTAACCGGGGTGTCGGGGTCGTCTCGAGATGCTAAACGTAGAGTAGAAGTGAGATAGAAGAGGGAAATGAGCAAGGAAAGTCGGAACCCTCGCACCCTTTATATAGGGGCTGGTCATGGTGCGAACGCGGGGCGTTCCTGCTGGGTACGTCGGGCGTTCCCCCTACGCAGGGCGTTCCCCTGAACGCAGCGCGTTCCGAAGCTGAATATGTCATCGCTTACGAACCTCGGATGGTATGGCGAAGAGTCAGGTATGCGAGCACGAACGCGGCGCGTTCCCTCGGAACGCAGGGCGTTCCCTTCGGACCCGCCTCGAAGTGTGTGCCCAAAACTTGTAAAATCCGTAACTTTCGCGTACGAGCTCCGTATTCGACGTTCTTTATATGCACGCAAAGGTGAGAATATATTCTACAACTCTCATTTAGACTTTATCGGCTAATTTTGAATTTATTTTTAATAATATATTTTTAACAGGTCGGGACTGGAAAAGTCCGTTAAAAATCCATAACTTCTTCATCTGGTGTCCGTTTTCGTCTGTCTTTTTACCGTTGTACTACTATTGTCGAGACCTTCAATTCTCGTTTAGGTTGTGTCGGCTAAAAATCGCTCGATCTTTATTTCGAGTTTTTAGCTGTCTACTGTTGTTCCGAAACTTAGAAAAATCATAACTTTCTCATACAAAGTCAAATTTGGGCGTTCTTTTTATGTATGCTCACGGTTTAACATAATCTACGACTTTCGTTTAGATACCTAAGGCTAAAAAGTATTTTATTTAAGTTTCACTTTTTACGCTTAACAGTGTTTTACCGGTTGTGTCGCGGATTTTCGATTTGTCATAACTTCTTCGTTATAACTCGGATTTGAGTGTTCTTTATATATTTGGAAACCTTGACAATATATCTAACATTTTATGCAACCCAAATGAGACTTTAGAACACTTCATTTTTTACGCCAATTTATTACATCAAAAATAGTTTAATATTATTTGACTTTTTGAACATTACATTGACTCGGAATATCGGGTTGTCACAGCCATCGTGGTTCTCCATGACTACCATTCGACAGCACCCCCCCCCCCTCATGCAATCGTATAACAAGCACGAACCCTTATTTGCAAACACTTAAACACTCCACCACCCACAAGGCGACAACACATAGCCGGAAAGCGACAGAAAAAGCGATCAACGGGCGGCGGTTAGAGCTACCGGAACCACAGCAGTGGGAAAAAGAAAAGAAGTCACCTTCCCCGATGGAATAAATGACATAAACCTCCTTATTAACCGACTCCGATTCACGTCTTCTCCTCTCGTCGCAAATGACAGCAGCGGCGGCAACAATGTGGCAGGATCCGGCGGCGGCCGCCGCTAATGGCAGCGACGAAGCAGCAGCGCCTGAGGGCTGCCCTCCCCGTGTCGTGGGTCTTCGTTGTTGCCGGTGGCAAGGATGACTTGATGATGCCTGTTAACCGGAGGACGAACGAGATCAATGGTGGCTCGGTGGTCGGAGAAACAATGGAGTAGGGTGGAGGCCGATGGTGGGGGCATAAGGATGGAGCGGCGGTTGTTCCTTCTTAGGGTTAGGGTTACACTCCCTTTAAATACCCGCCTCCCTCTACAAGTTTGCCATAATGACAATAATAGTCCCTCCCCATAACATTTTCTTCAAACTTAATCCAATATTTACCATTTAAACCCCATCTTCTGAAATCCCTCACAAATAAGGTCGGAAATTTACCAATCAACCCTCTTTCTACAAAATCTCTTCAAAAGAAGTCTCATATGTTACCATTTAGTCCCTGCCCTCACTAATACTTACAAATTAAGTCTGGATTTTACTCTTTTAACCCCCTAATCTCTTAAAGTGTGACAATTAGCTCTATGAGACCATCATTTGACATATAATTATTTATTTTAGGGCTTCTATGCATTCATCAATTTATTTATTTATTTAATAAATAAACGGGGTGTTACAATATTATGATGTTTTAACTTGTATTCCCCCCCCCCCCTAAAACTTGAAGAAAACATGAAAATGTAGGGGTATGAACTCACCTTGAGTGATCTCTTAAGATGGATGATGAAAAGAAGAAGTTTCCAAGTCAAGAACACTTGGGAGACACTTGAAGATTTGAAGGTCCTAAGCACAAATATGATGATATTTGTATAAGAGATTCATGATTTGAGTGAAGGAGTGTAGAGTATTCAAATGTAGGATGAATATACTTACCAAGACTGAAGTGAAAGGCTCAAGAACAGCCTTGAAATCTCGAGTTCTAGAGAGGGAAAGTGAGAGAGAGGGTTGTTTGCTTTTTGGAGAGAGAGAGAGAGTGTGTGTGTGAGTAAAGTGGAAGGAGAGATATGGGTGTTTCCAGCTTTTGATGAGGCTATGTAGCTGGAGGAGGGGTGTCAAAGGACCAATAGTACACTAGGTAGGGAGGAATAGTGACTGAGGGTTGTCCTATGAAGGTATGGGGGAGGTTGCTTGTGTCATACTCTAGATAAAGTCAACACTCTACCCCAAAATCTAACTTAATAGATTTTATTCTTGGACAAGGATTTCCCCCAAAAATATGATTAAAAATGAATATTTAGGGTCTCTTATGTTAAAATACGAGTTTTGGTGAAAATCCCGCGTTAAAATCACGAAAAACGGGCTTAAAACGAAGATTGGGTCAAAAACCGGGAAGAAAATGCTAATTTCCAAAGTCAGGAGGCGAGGTTCGGTCTTAGGAGCTGAACAGCCGAAGGTAAGCTCGGTTCGAGAAGGGTTCGGTTGATGCATTAGAACTGAGAGTGAGAGGTTCGGTCCGAGCCTCGCAGGCGAAGCCATTAGAAGGGACCGAAGGCGAAGGGTAGTTCGGTTCTTGAGGAGGTCTCGGTTCTTAAGCTGGTTTCGGTTCTAATAAGAGGGTTCGGCTCCTTAAGAGGGTTCGGCTCCTCAAGAGGGTTCGGCTCTTTAAAGCTGTTTTTCGCATAAACTTCCGTTTTCGAGCGGTTTTCGACTAAATCAAGGGTCGGGATGCCCCGAGTGATTATAAAAAGTTGAGAGAGATTTTGAGAGAGATTTCACATACTTGGAGAGATTTCTCATACTTAGGGAGATTTGGGAGAGATCTCACATTCTTGGAGAGATTTCTCATACTTAGAGAGATTTGGGAGAGATTTCACATACTTGGAGAGATTTGGGAGAGATTTCACATACTTGGAGAGATTTGGGAGAGATTTCACATATTTAGAGAGATTTAGGAGAGATTTCATATACTTAGAGAGATTTGGGAGAGATTTCACATAATTAGAGAGATTTGGGAGAGATTTCACATACTTAGAGAGATTTGGGAGAGATTTCATATTCTTGGAAAGATTTCACATACTTAGAGAGATTTGGGAGAGATTTCATATTCTTGGAAAGATTTCACATACTTAGAGAGATTTGGGAGAGATTTCACATACTTAGAGAGATTTGGGAGAGATTTCACATACTTAGAGAGATTTAGGAGAGATTTCACATACTTAGAGAGATTTGGGAGAGATTTAAGATAGAGAGAGATAGAGCGAGAGAGGTTTGAGAGAGACTTCGTTTGTGACCTTTTTGAGTGTTTGGCTTCGTAACGCAAGGTTCACAAATCCCGTTAAGCCTCGTTATGAATGTTATACGCTCCCGAGGGGTATGTAATAATGTTTTACCGAGTAGTTTCATTACTTGCCCTGATTAGGGTTTAGAATTTCCGAACACGTGAAAACTCTAAGTGATACTTTGTTATTAAGATTGCGAGTTGTACAATAGGAAACAAAAGGGAAACCCTAATATACAAGGGTTAGATGAGTTGACCGGTTTGATTTGTTGACTTTGACTTGACCAAAAATTGACAGTTGTCACAGAAGGCAAGCGATATCAACTTGATGATGATGGGTAAAATCGAACCACAGTTCCATACAGTCATGTTCATCAGGGGCGAAGGTCAAAAATGCATGTTCGCTCTTGTTGACAAACACCTGTTCTCCACTTCCTTCTTGGAGCATATTCTTGATATCATACACAGGTGCAATGAGAACAGTGAAGCAGATAAGAAGATGTTTACAGATATGCTTCAGTGGTACATTAACTTTCGACAAACTCTTCTTGTCATCGTCCCCAAACTGTTCAAGACTGTAAAGAAAACCGCAGTTACTCAACCGAAGTGATCTCTCGCCTCAATTAGTGCAAAGGGAGAGATTGTTGGGTATATGTGTTGCGCCTTTGGGCTTAGTTAAGTTCGATCCATTGTATACACGGTTTGGGCATGTCCAACCGTTTGTTTTGTTTTAGGGTTTAGTATTTATGGTGCATGCATGCATCAGATTTGTTACGCTTTTGATTATTCTCCTTGAACAAGTATTGTAACCGTAGCACACCTCTATAGTAGCAATTTGTATTGAGTTCTTCTGAGGTGGAGCATATTAATCATTCGACATTCGTTTGATTCATCGTGGTATTCATTGTTTCCTGTTATTTGTTATTAATTCGTTGATATCTATTTGAATCTATCGATCTTAGAGAACTTTATTCTCATCACATTTCAATTCTAAAAGCTTAGATTGAGATTTTAATCAAATTTAGTCAAGTATATATATGAATGTTATGTTGGAATGGTTCAACATAAGGAAATTCTATATATGGAAATGTTAATTGCATTCTCAAAATTCGATTATGATTACGACATCCTTCTTCATAGTCCGAATTCTGAGAACATGGCAAATAGAAATATTATAGCAAAAGTCTGGTCTAGTATCATGTCTTTATGTGAGACATCATGAATCGGGTCCCGTATGCTTCGGGTATAGGATTAATTACATGTGCTATAATATTCATCCGTTCTAATTTTTCCAAATGTCTAGGTTATTAAGATGGAAAAAGGAATAGAACTGGATATGACTAAAATGATTAAGCAATTGTCGAGGACAATATGAGGTTTACCAAAGATTGGTTGCTCATGAACAGTTGGAAGTATAGTGTTAATTCTGGAAGGACCTTTTTGATAAATTCTGAAAAGAGGCAACTCTTGTTCAAAAGTGATAGTCAAAATGGGAATATGGAAATGTTTCCATAAGTGGGAGTTATTCTTTAAATCTGTGTAAGATTAGAAAACTTAATGCAAGAAGGATGTTCAAAGGAATGTGGTTTGAATGTGAGACTTCGTTTCCATGGAATTGCTCTCCATCGGAATACTTTGTAATGCTTGTTGCCAAGTCTTTGTGCATAGTCATTACAAGAGGATCATTGCATATAAGTTTAGAATTTAACAGATTACAGTAAATGGCAAGAATTTGTATTCTTACATTTGTCATAAGGATTTGGAATTGTGAAATGAGTATCATTGAAATGTTTTTCAATTGATCTATTTCACAAAGTAAAGACCACAGACAAACATAGTGTGGATGCTTGGAGCATGGCATAACTATTGTTTTAATTCAAGTATTAAGTTGATAAATCGAAACATTATACAATGAATAATGAGTAATCAATATGACTCAAAAGTGTTTGGGCCATATAGTATTAGTATTGTTCTTGTGTTTCACTTTGCATGTTTTGACTTCCCGAATAACTAGGTTATTCAAACCGTCCACAGTCGATCATACTTTGGAAGTATGTATTGAGGCAAGACTGTCATGAATGGGTCTGTAGTTTGTCTAGGTGGCCTAGACATAGCTGTAGTATTCATGAGTGCTACTGGAATAAGATTCGAGTACTGGATTAAACCCACGCTCATTTGAATCACTTCATGGATTTTATCACGATTGATCATGAGACGATAATATCTTATATTCTTCAGACCTAGAGATATGAGTTGTTGACTATGAGTTGGTTGTACATTGATTGTATGAAAATGTATCAGTAACTTGATGTTATAAAATGTGCCTTTGTGTATGATTCAACAAGTAGTTAGTACAAGCATATGAGTCGAATTTTATCCATTCCTTTTACCCTTGGAGGGATAAAAGCGATATATGTGGGCCCCTCAATGATTTAGTGATGACAAACGTAAGTGCTCGGCTAGGCCTGGACTGATTTGATTTGTTCAATTAGTCGGTCGTCATAAATCGAAAATCAGGAAACAACAAATGGACAGAGAGAATGATTATAATCCATGTCTCGGTCCATATGATATCTAGAATGGAGGAATATATGATCCCTTATCTAATGGACACGTCATTGACTAGATCAGATTTCGACAACAGTTTTAAGAGCTACGATTGCTAGTCGGGTTTTGGAGTCTTACTTGCAATAATAGTTTTAGACTTATCCAAGTGGAAGACTGTTGGATTAGATGTCTAAGCCCATAACTATTATTGGTATGTACTTGACCCGAGAGTAGCATGGTCCATTTGGGTTGCATATCATCAGGACAATTTGTTAGGATGGACTCTTGAGAGAAGGTTATATATGATTTATTAATATATTATAAGTTATAATATATTAATATGAAATCATATGTTTTAATTAGTATTGATCAAGAATTAATTTGGAATTAATTTAGTGATCAAAATAGACTAATTAAATCTATGGGGACTAATTATGGTAATTAGTTATATTTATGTGGGTTGGGCTTATGATCCATGTTGGACTAAGTTTATGTATGGATACATAAAGATTTGGGCCACATGAACCATGGATCATAAGACCCATGGGTATGGATTTGGGTTATACCCATGACCCTTGGAATCCTACATATAAATATGTTATTCTATAGCCAAAAATTGTGACTAGCCTTTTGAAGTGTGTGTGGACGATTTTGGGTGAATATGAATTCTCTCTCAAGTTCCTCCTTTGTTCATGATGTGTTGTGACTTCATTTGAGGCTTCCACACTATTGGGGCTAAGCTCTTAAGGTCAAATACGTCAAGGTTTCAAGCTACATAAAAGGTGTGTCATCCTAACTAGTATTATATTGTTTATGTCAATTGCATGCTAGTGATAGGCTTAATACCTTGGAAACATCATTACATGTATAATTAGTAAAAACATATATCCAAGGTATTTAGGGTTGTATGTGCACCATAGGATGTTGTAGTATACAAAACCCTTCATACCCCACATAGTCCACATAATCACATAAATCATGTTAATCACATAATCCATGCATATAAACATATAGGGATGCCATGGAAACCCTCCAAGGTCTTATACCGGGTGCCATGGGAACCCCCACATGGTCTTACAAACATATAAGGATGCCATGGAAACCCTCCAAGGTCTTACATCGGGTGCCATGGGAACCCCCACATGGTCTTAGCCTGGAATGTCATGGGAACCCCCACATGGTCTGATATCCAATTTCCTCGGGAATCCCCCGGGGTCTTCCATGCAAGTATCACAGAGACTGCTAGCATATTACATATCACATAAACATCTAGTATACCACATATCACATAATGGGCCATGGGAACCCCCAGATGGTCTTAACTAACTGCCATGGGAACCCCCACATGGTCTTCGCATAAATACATAACATATTGTTAGCACATTCGCCAGTAACCACTACATGCAAGAGTCACGAAGACAACTGGCATACTACATATAACTAATTGCCATGGGAACCCCCACATGGTCTTACCATAAAGACATAATGTATCGATAGCACACTCACAATAATCATCACAACCAAATGCATGGGCTGGCCTTGGTGCCTTCGACCCATTAGTATGGTGAGGAGACTCACCTCAAATGTCGGATGATAGCTGAAACGTCTCTACTCCGGAATCAGCTCTACTCAACCCTTAAACCAAAACAATCCCTTAGATACCATATCATGCTCAATACCCCTTTAAGAGTCAACATTGGTCAAAGTCAAAGTCAAAGTCAAATTCAACGCTACGAGTTGACTCAACTCGTCGAGTTATCCTTCAACTCGGCGAGTTCCCCTAGATCACAGAATCTCGATATTTTGAATCAACTCATTGATTTTATCCCCTACTCGCCGAGTTCTTCCTTTTCAACAGAATCAGGACACTTCAAATCAACTCGTCGAGTTCGTCCATGAACTCGTCGAGCTACGTAGTCTGTTAACCCCTTCTTAACTCATTAAGCCATTATTCTTCAGATCTAAACCCTATACTTCAGATCTAGACTGGAAATACCTCTATAAGGGTAAAGTTTACAACTTTACCCACTAATATCCTTCCTAAATAGATTAAGCTCAAACCCTAACCCAAAAAGGTTGAAGTCTTAATCCAAAAGCCACCAAAACCACAAGATAGACCATGAGGTCATAGATCTGGACTCTAGGGACTAAAAGATCACGTAAAGTCCCAGCTTTTTCTACATTCTTGGCCCTTAGAAGCTCCAAAAGGCCAAAATGATGGTCTAATGGTTGCATAGGACTTCCATGGCCATAAAGTTGGCACCTTTATGCAATGAAAACCCCTTAAGACCCTAGATCTGAAGTGTTCTCCACTGCGGACGTCCAACTCCTCAATAATCATCTCCTTTGGACCAAAGCAAGCAAAAAGGGCACTAATGAATATCTAAATAACCATAGAGCAAGGTTCAAGCTTTTTACCAGCAAAATGTCGAGAATGAGGCAAGGGTTCTGGATGTAGTAGCTCCTTCTTGTTCCTCCAAACTTCCTTTCCTTCCAAGAGCTTCAAACACCTATAAAATGCTCAACAAAACTTACAAACACTCAACTATTATTCTAGGGTTTCGAGATTAGGGTTTTGGACTTGGAGGCTGGAAAATGAGGCCAACATGAGAGGCTTAAGTTGTTTAAATAGGGTGCAAAATCCCGGATTTAGGGTTCTCCAAGCCCCATCCAACTCGTCAAGTTAGTCCTACCCAACTCATTGAGTTGGTTTCTAAATTCCCGCGTGCCAAATTATTCCAACACGTCGAGTTCTACCTCTTGAACTCGACGAGTTGACCTCTTAAATGAAGATTATCTTTCCTTAATTGGCGTTCTAGATTCCGGGTGTTACAATAGATATATTATTTACTTCATACCTTAAATTTATCCCCTATAGATATATTAATTATTTCATACCTGATAACTTTTGTGTATGTGTATGCAAGGTTGTAGAACTCGTTACTCGGTGCCTGTTCGGACGACTACCGAGTAGCGAGTACTCGGAGAGTACTCGGATTCGGTAATTCATGTAGAAATGTTTTTAGGGAAATTATATACGTCAAAATCATAAGTTAAAATCATAAGTTGATTGAAATATATAACAAAATTAGATACATGTGATTACACAAAAACTGAAAAACACATAATGGTCTCACTTCGTGAATAATTAATGAAAATTTAAGATATATATATATAGTTATAATCACATGTGTGTGTGTTAAATAATAAATCATTAAGTGTATTATACATATTAATCACCGAATTAACCGGGTTTTACAACACTGCTCAGTTCAGTAAGGGGCCGATCGGGGACTACTCGGGATTTTGTAACTCGCATCGGTAAGGGGCCGAGTAGCGAGTACTCGGAGGAGTAATCAGCCAACTCGGCGAGTTTTACAACACTGTGTGTATGATCATATATGTTCGTGTATAATTAGTTGTTTGTAAATTTCTTATTTCATGAACTCTAGATCCTACACACTCCTACTTATTATGCAAGGGAAAAATCAAACAACTCTACATATATTTTTACTTGTCTAACAACATGTCAATTCTCCTAAGTACATATAAATGTTTGTCCCCATAAAACTTTTATCAACTATTTCATGGTAAATGACTTATCATAATCTTTTATTGTTCTTATATCCCTACTACATGGCATGGATCAAATCATATTTTCATTTAAGTTCAATATTGGTTTCTTGATCTGCAAATACGAATAAGATCATCAAAATTGACCATCATGCTAATATTGTCCGGATGTGTCCACATTCTTAAATCTATTTAATTCATTATCAAGATTAACCTAATGACATTGATCATAAAGTGACATCTTGAATTTGGATTGATCCAATATTAACCATGAGTAAATACATGAGAATTTGGCTCTCTACAAGATAAATATTCATCCTTATAAGTACCGTCAACACTCACATTAGTCTTCATGTATGATTTATCAATAACCAACAATTACTCATAGATAGAATATAGGGTAAATGGCACAAAAAATACTCTTTTTACACAGAAATTCGATTTTGACACCGTGTTTTTTTTTGTGTCAATTTTGACACTGTGTTTTCCAATTTGTTACAATTCTGACCACTTGACCGGTTAACCAGGTTACATGCTGACGTGGCATGATGACGTGTCAGTTTTGATGACGTGGCATGCTGACATGATATGCTGACGTGTCAAAATTGATTTTTTTATCCACAAAAAACACTAAGTTTTCACTTTTTTTCGATTTTGACACTAAGTTTAATTTTTTATTTTAATTTTGACACTATGTTTTTTTGTTCCAATCGAACATCATTGATCAAATTTTGTTCAATTTTGTCTATTTTCCATTTGAAACCGTATAAATATATTTTTTTTATTACATTTTAAACCGTATAAACATATTTTTTTCGTTTAAAAACCACATTTTAAAGTTGCATATTTAATATAAAATACAATTTTTATATAACTAATACATATTTATACATAAAAATATGGTTTGAGTGTAAAAAAAAATGTATTTATACAAAACTATGGTTTTTAAATGAAAAAAAAACATATTTATACGGTTTAAATGTATTAAAAAAATATTTATACGGTTTCAAATAAAAAATTGTGAACATTGAACAAAATTGGAAAAAATGATGTTCGATTTGGAACAAAAAAACATAGTGTCAAAGTTGAAAGAAAAAAATTAAACTTAGTGTCAAAATCGAAAAAAAAATGAAAACTTAGTGTTTTTTGTGAGAAAAAAATTCAATTTTGACACGTCAGCATATCATGTCAGCATGCCACGTCATCAAAACTGACACGTCATCATGCCACGTCAGCATGTAACCTGGTTAACCGGTCAAATGGTCAGAATTGTAACAAATTGGAAAACACAGTGTCAAAATTGACACAAAAAAAAACACGGTGTCAAAATCGAATTTCTGTGTAAAAAGAGTGTTTTTTGTGCCATTTACCCTAGAATATACAAATATAAAACACATCGATAGCCATAAAAACAATCATAAAAGATACATTAGTTCATAACCTAAAACATCACTACTTAATGTTTCAATATCTAAATATTTAAATTATTTATGAAATAAAATAAGTTACTAGCACTACCTTTATGCCAAATACATGCCAATGTCTCAATGACAAAAATAACTTATACAGTAATTATGTTTTCATGCAAATATATTTTTCAAATCAATTACGACGGACAAACTTGTTAAAAAAAAGTAATTGGTAACAGGGCCGATGGGCTAATATTTGTATTCTTTTCTAAACATCGCCTTTTGTGATTTGGATTTGTTTATAATAATTTTTTTTCTTTTTCAGTAAAATATAAAATATGCAAATTTCATAATGTCATAGATGTTTTTTTACAGAAGTGGAAACAAAAAATATTAGCAAAAACCAAAACAAAACAAAAAATATAATATCAATACCCTCGGTAACATGCAACTGAACGGGAGGTGAGTACGAGGCACGTGTGTTCCAAAGTATTTGGGCAAACCTAGGAAACGATGGAGCATAGCGGTAGGACGTCGTCACAGACGACCCTACGCCTTGCTGTCTTTTTTTTTTTTTTTTAATTTCATGTGTACGATCATATGTTGGCCGTTACTTTTATTTATACGGCTCATCAGTCGTAGGGACCGCATGGCGCATATAACGTTAAACAAAATTAAAAAAAATGCAGAAATACCCATATTTTTTTTTAGAATGAGTGGATTATATTAAAATAAGTATCAAGAAACTAAAAAAAATAAAACATATAAAACGATGTTAACAATACATAAAAAGGTCTATAGAATTACAACACCAATCAATCCCTTTCAAAGATAACACTTTTTTTCCCTGTTGTCCACCCAAAGAAATATTGAATCTGGATTTCATTGGCGAGGGTGGAGTGAAGCTTTTAACACAAAGGAATGAATCTTGTGATTACTAAATCACATGACCCAAAAAAACAAACAGAGATGCGTTTTAGAGCTTCTTATTTAGGACACCATCCCCTATGAGGCATTGCCAAATAGTTTCATTTGTAAATAGTTGTCACACAATGAAATAGACTGATTGCGGACCCCATATTTAAACTCAAAAATTTTGCGGAAACTAGTTTTTGTAACGTTCCTTTTGTAATACTAATAAAGACTTTTAACCTGGAGTTGCTAAAAAGGAAAATACGTGTATTTAAGTAAAGTTTTTTATTAAGTAAAAAGGAAAATATTTGTATTTAATTTGTTTTTTTTAGAACCGACAAATATATTATAAGAAAAAACCCCGACTAGCAAGAAGCTAGAGGGGACAATACAGTTACAGTTTACATCATTCTCACATTACATACCAAAGTTTTGGAATCCAATTAGTTAAAACGGTAAGAACACCAAATAGACCATTCATAGATTTTTGCCGAGCTCCTGTATATTATCCAAGTGTATACCATTGATTGGATGTTATCAACAACCTTTATGGGAGTGGTGATAAATTTTTTGAACAACCTTTCATTCCTAGCATTCCAAATCCCCCAGAGTGTACCGTAGCATATGTTGATCAGAACCTTCCTTTTCTTCGTGCATCTGCCCCATTTTGCTGCATAGTCAATTAGTTTTCCCACAGTGTTAAATTGCATGTAAGGCATGCTACACCATCTCCAAATCCATTCCCAGACAATTTTTGGGCTTTCGTCCACCACCATACAATGTCCACACATTGGGTTGATTCTAAGGTTATACCCCGCTTGGATAGTTCTGTGGTTGCCGGTAATCTTCCCAAATTTGCTCTCCAGACAAAACAAAAAACTTTTATAGGGACTTCATGTATCCAATCAACTTTAACGCAAGGTACTAGATTGTTTGGCTAATCGATCATATCCCTAACTATGTCAACGTGATATTTACCATCACCCGATAAATCACAACTCCATTTATCTCCATCTGTTGTCAGCTGGAATTGACCCAAGGACGAAGAGAGAGTTGCAAGATCGATGATATTAGGAGTAGTTTTCCAATTCCATTCCAGCCCACTGATCTCCACTCTGTCCTCCATAGTGCATCTTTTTTCTTTTCCAGTTCAAATAGGTTCGGGAACGCTGCTTTTAATGTTTCATTCCCTACCTGTTTATCTAACCAGAACAATGTCTTGTCACCCATGTTCACATTTTTCTTCATAATTACCTCCATGGGTACGCCAACCTTTCTCAATTTTGCATTAACAGAAGCGATATTCTTCCATACCCCAGTAATCGATCGATTGGCTAAGCATGATTCTGCCCTTGAGCGTGTTTTATGAATTCCTTCGATAACTTGGCTCCATAGTGTGTTTTGGTTCAATCTTAATCGCCACCACCACTTCACGATAGTGATAGGTTAAGGGCCCTAAAAGACCCAAGTCCAAGTCCCCATGCTTTTTTGTGCTCTAGAATTTTTTTCCCAGGCACCCAGTTTATTTTTTTGTTGTTTTCCGTTTCACCCTACATAAATTTCCTTCGATCCATTCAAGTGAGTTAATGACTGTGACATCCCCTAATTTCTCGGCCAGAAAAGACCGATTTAATTTATGCTTTTTAAAATAAAATCAGAGAAATCTTTTTAAAAGATGTTGCGGAATTGGTCCCCAATACAAAATATGATAAAAGTTTGTCAAAACCTTTCTTTAAGAAATATATAATTTCATTTCATATCAAAACCTCGGGATGTCATGTTCCGATACACATCAAAAGCATAAACAATACATTATAATCCTTTCAACAGTTATTTACAACTACTGACCTATAATCCAAAAATCTCTCATCGTCCTCCGACTATGCTCGGGGTCCACTACCTGTAACATAAAAAGTTGAGTGGGTCAGGCTTGGGAGCCTGGTGAGCATATAAGGTTTTCAACCCACAGTAATAATAAACTTATTAAGTTCATCAATCAACAATAACCCTGATTACCCATTTCCCGTTATCCTCACTTTACGTCCCTAAACACTTATCACAAGGGACCTAGCCTAAAGAATATCATCGGGATGGACACTACTGCTAAGGGGTTTCCTCAGCCATACATGTCCTAAAGGCAACCATGAGGGGGATGGAGTACAGCGAATGAACACCCAAGTTCATTAACACCTACAGGTTGCGGGCCTGCTAGCGTTCCACTAGACTGTCTAGAAAAGTCTGTGGTCGTCATCCAAACTCCGTTAGATGACTGGATCACAATCACATCGAGGCCTCTCATCACTTTATTTCATCACACACCAACTATCTACCCATGTTTTACCCAACATATTTGTAGATAAAAATACATATACAGTTTAAAACTTGTATAAAACATCTATTCAACAGTCACCTCAATTAAACAATTAATATAATTACACGTAGCACGTATTTTATAGAAAATACTTCATATCTAGGTGTAAGATGAAGGTGACTATACACTCACTTGATTTGATGAAAATCGGGCAGCAGTTCGTTTCCTAAAACATTCGTTTCTAATAAAACCGGGAGTTTTATTGAGAAACCGGGCTTTGCAAGGGTCGGGCTTCGAAACCGAAAAGATAAATTTTTCGGGCTTCTCGGGCACTTCGTGGCGTATTCCGGGGGTTATACTTGATATCGGGGCTTTGGGGGATGTTAAAATGAAGGAAATATGAAGAAAGTGGCTAAAAGTGGCAAATTTCCAAAAGTATCCGAGAAGGCTCGCAAGCCTTCTATTTATAGGAGGTCCGAAGTCGGCTAAGGAAGAGAGGAGTCAGCAACGAGGACATGCGGCAGGAGTTGGGCGAGGGTGCGCAGGTGGCTCGCACGTGGGCTGCGTATACGAGGGGCTCGGTGTCGCCTCCTGATTGGACCGAGGTCTAGTCTGAGGCTTCGGACGTGGCACTCCCTACGAGACTCGGACACGCCATAAGGGACACGCGTCGGACTCCTAGTGGACCACTTCGGATGGCTCTCCGGTTCGGATGACTCAGCAGAATTTCGGACACGTGGCACAATTTAAGCGAGGGTGAGGTGGCCGAAGTCCACCTATGCGAAATTCCTCGGTTTTGGCAATTTTTCTCGATTTTCGCGCCAAAACTTTGAAAATCCATAACTTTCGCATACGAGCTCCGTTTTTGACGTTCTTTATATGCACGCGTAGGTAAAATTACGCTCTACAACTTTTGTTTAGACTTCGTCGGCTAATTTTGACTTTAATTTTTATATTATTATTTTTAACAGACCGGGACATGAAATCCGTTAAAAATTCATAACTTCTTCATCCAACGTCCGTTTTCATCTGTCTTTTTACCGTTGTGCTACTATTGACGAGACCTTCGATTCTAGTTTAGGTCGTGTCGGCTAAAAATCACTCGATCTAAAATTCGAGTTTTTAGTTGTCTACTGCTAAGCTGAAACTTCGAAAAATCATAACTTCCTCATGCGAAGTCAGATTTGGGCGTTCTTTTTATACCTACTCTCGGTTTAACGAACACTACGACTTTCGTTTAGATCACTAAGGCCAAAAAGTAGTTTATCAAAAACTCACTTTTTACGACATTCGGCACCGTGTCGGTTTTGTCGCGAAACTTCGACAGGTCATAACTTCTTCGTTATAACTCGGATTTCGGTGTTCTTTATATATCTGTAATCCTTGTCACGCCCACTACAAGTTTCTTAATAGATATCGGCTTTATCTAATATTTATTTTTGACACTCATTTTTATTCTTAATTAATTAAACCCTAATAATTAAGCATAAAACACATAAAACACATAATATTCACATAATTCCTTTTCATTTATTCAAAATGAGTTACAAAGGTTAACCTAGACTATAACGTCAATATTAATGCCTAGCCTAGAAACACGGGCATTACAATTCTCTCCCCCTTAGGATGATTATGTCCCCGAAATCACACATCAGCAAACAAATGCGGGTAGCGACTCATCATGTCACTCTCCGTTTCCCAGGTGAGATTTGGCCCATTCGTATGTCTCCAACGCACAAGCACTAAATCGACCATCTTGCGTCGCAACTTCTTAGTCTTACGGTCAACGATTGCCTCAGGTTCTTCAATCAACCTCTTGTTTTCAACCAACCTTAATTCAGAAATGGGAATTATGTCGGGCACATCTCTCGTGAACTTTCTCAAATAACACACATGAAAGGTGTTATGAATACCCTCCAGTTCTTCCGATAATTCTAGCTTGTAAGCTTGATTCCCGATCCTCTGAAGAACTTTAAATGGTCCAATAAACCTTGGACTCAACTTTCCCCTTTTACCAAATCTTATAAGTCCCTTCCACGGCGAGACTTTAAGTAAAACCGAATCTCCAACTTCGAAGGATATCGGTTGTCTTTTCTTGTCAGCATAACTCTTTTGTCGATCTTGAGCTGCTAACATACTGTCCCTTATCACTTTCAACTTTTCAGCAGTTTGATGGACTATTTCAGGTCCCATAAACTGCTTTTCCCCAGCCTCCAGCCAACATGATGGCGTTCGACACTTTTCTCCATACAAAGCGTGATAAGGTGCCATCTTGATTCTTGAGTGGAAACTATTATTATAGGAAAATTCTACTGGAGGTAAGTATTCATCCCAGTTACCTTGGAATTCTAGGGTACATGCTCTCAACATATCCTCCAATGTTTGAATCGTTCGTTCGCTTTGACCATCAGTTTGCGGATGGTAAGCTGTACTCAAACACAACTTGGTACCCAATACACATATAATCATAAACAGCATACTATGGGTCCAGTCAACCATCGGGTTGGAATACCCCAGGCCCTCAACCATCCGGTTGGAATGCCAACATACTATGAGCCCAATCATCCTCGGGATGGAATACTCACGGCCCACAACCTACAGGTTGGAATGCCCAGGTATATTGGCCTCCACACAAAGCAGATAAACCTCAACCGCTAAACGAACATGTGCACATATAACAGATAATCACATAACAGTCTATAGACAATACTTGATCTAACGGATCATACCACCTACCATATAATATTATCCTACCCACTAGGATACTTATCTAACAGATCATACTAGCATAGCATAACCAGATAACAATCCTAAGGGCCGGCCTTGGTGCCTTAGACCCTCAGTATAGTGAGGATAACTCACCTCGCAAGTAGCTCGGAAGGTAGTGTCAAACTCCTCCAGATGTAACTCCAACTCTAACACCTATATTCACCAATGTCCTTTGCTATCAATATTCAATTTACCAAAATACCCTCAGAAGTCAACTGGTCAACCCTTGGTCAAAGTCAAAGTCAACTGTCACGGTCAACAGTCCATGTTGACCTCAACTCGTCGGGTACCCTTAGCTACTCGTCGAGTTCCTTGCATAACTTGCCAACTCGTCTGACACGCCGAGCCTAAGGCAATCTTCATCGGACTCGCCGAGTCGTTCATACAACTCGCTGAGTCCCTTCAGTCCTTCATCCATACAGATGCTTTTTAAGCCATGCTAAGGCTCCATACTGCAGATTCAAGCTCCTAGGGCATGTTTATCATGTAAAGTTGCAAACTTTATGTGCATGCAAGGTGCTAATGACTTAAATCAAGCTAAAGAAGAGGTTCTAGGCAAAAAAGCTTCACTAACATGCTAAAGACTGAGACTTTATGATGATAAGAGCCAAGAGGAGCCTAGATCTGAAGTTGCAACTTCAGATCTTGGTTCATCACTCGAAATGTAACACCAAATACCCAAAATGGTCCCAAAACTCAAATATAAAAGGGATCTAGCTAGAAGAAGCTCAAGGTGATGACTTGATGCCTTCAAATGATGATAAACTGAGGTAGACTTCAGATCCCCAACTGTTCCTTACTCAAAGCTTCTTGATCTTTAAGCCTTTCCTCACCAAGATCCACCTTTCAAGCTTAAACACACAAGTATGGAGAGAAAATGGAGATTTAGGGTTTCTGGACTCACAGGGGCTGTAAGGGAAGGCTAAGGGGGCAAAGGATCCTTTAAATAGGGTGCAAAACCCCAGGGATTAGGGTTTCACCCTCCAGCTCCAACTCGTCGAGTCACTCTTCCGACTCGGCGAGTTGGTCACTTAAATATGTGGCCCAATCCCGCTCCTACTCGACGAGTGCTCGTCGAGTAGACCTTGAAACTTGAAATTTAAAGTCATACTATCAATACCTGAGAATCGGGGCGTTACAATTCTCCCCCACTTGAACTAGACTTCGCCCTCGAAGTCTTCTGCGGTGAGCAACTCTGGATAGTGCTCCCGCATCTCAGCCTCCGACTCCCACGTCCATTCGGATCTCCTCCGATGCTCCCACTGTACCTTCACCAAAGGTATCTCCTTGTTCCGTAGAATCTTCACCTTCCTCTCTAGTATGGCCACGGGCCTCTCAACATAGTTCAGGCGCTCATCGACCTGAATATCATCCAAGGATACCACCGCCTCTTGGTCCATAACACACTTTCGCAATTGCGAAACGTGGAAAGTGTTGTGAATCCGACTAAGCTCCTCTGGAAGCTCTAGCCTGTATGCCACCTTGCTAATCCTGGCAACAATCCTAAGCCCCTCTTCCTGAAGCGGATCACACCCTTCCAGGGCGAGACCTTCAGGAGTACCATATCACCGACCTGAAACTCTAACTCGTATCGGCGTCGGTCGGCGTAACTCTTCTGCCGACTCTGAGTGGTCTGCAGCCGCTGCCTAATCTGCTAAATCTTCTCGGTAGTCTGCAAGACTACCTCCGTCCGACCCATCACCCTGTGTCTGACCTCACCCCAACAAACTGGGGTGCGACATCTCCACCCATACAACAGCTCTAAAGGCGGAGCGCCAATGCTGGAATGATAGTTGTTGTTGTAGGCGAACTCTGCAAGGGGTATGTGGGAATCCCAGCTCCCACCGAAGTCAATAACACACGCCCTCAACATGTCCTCAAGGGTCTGAATGGTCCGCTCACTATGACCATCGGTCTGCGGGTGAAATGTTGTGCTAAAATGCATCCGCGTGCCCAGTTCCTCGTGGAACTTCTGCCAGAAGCGGGAGGTAAATCTAACATCTCGATCGGAGACAATGGAGACTGGGACTCCGTGGCGAGCAACAATCTCGTGGACATACACGTCGGCCAACTTATCGGGCGATGAACTCTCCCGTATGGCCAAGAAATGGGCACTCTTGGTCAATCGATCCACGATGACCCATATAGCATCAAACCCCTTCGTCGTCCTCGACAACTTGGTAACAAAATTCATCGTGATCTGTTCCTATTTCCACATGGGAATCTCCAGGGGCTGCAGCTTGCCATGCGGCCTCTGATGCTCGACCTTGACCATCCTATTGGTCAAGCACCTCTCGACGTACCAAGCGATTTTTCGCTTCATACATGGCCACCAGTAACTCAAACTCAGATCTCTATACATCTTGGTAGGGTGAGCAAAAAACCGAACCGCTAACCGAAAAAACCGCATAAACCGAAACCAAGAAACCGAAACCGAAATAAAAACCGATAGTGCGGATTTTAGTTTTGCAAAAACCGAAAATGTTCGGTGCGGTGCGGTTTCTAGTTTTGCGAAAACCGCAAAAAACCGAACCGCACCGAATATATATATATATATATATATATATATATATATATATATATATATATATATATATATATATATATATATATATATATATATATATATATATATATATATATATATTAAGTGTTGATATTTGTAAGAACGAAGAACTCACGACAATTAAAACTTCTATAAATATAAATATCTATCTTATTAGAGAATGATTGTATATTTTTAAGCATACATATAGTGATATTTACAAGAACAAATATTATTTATTATATTTTTTAACATTTTAATATTAAGAGTATTAGTGATGATAGTATCATTTTTATGAATACCTTAATTGATATTATCGTATGTACCTGTGAAACAAATATTATTTTTAATTCGTATTATATTCGAACATTAGAAATATATTGGATGAGTGGTTATGTTATTTGATTTCAAACCAAGAGGTGATGGTATCGGTTCATCTCCAAGATATCATTTGGGCTTTAATTTTGTCAGCGTTATAAGAATATCCATAATTGTATTTGAGGTAAAACCTTCACAATTCTCACATTTCATATAAGAGAGTCAAAGTCTACGGCTTTTAACCGATATCTTTGAGGAGTCGCACATTGATGGGGTTGAAAAATTTGGCGCTGCTCATGTCTACATAAAGTTTCTCAAAAAATGATTAACACTTATCATCCAAGTCAAAGTAACTCGTTGAGTTACTTGAGTTTTAATAAAAAGGCAAAACAAAAACCAAATTAAAAAAACTGACAAAAAACCGCAAAGAAAAAACCGAACTGCAAAAAACCGAAAAAAAACCGCAAAAACCGAACCGCATAAAAACCGAACGGTGCGGTTTCTAAACTTCAAAAAACCGAAGTTGCGGTTTTTGGTTTGGTTTTGGCTAAAAACCGCACCGAACCGCACCATGCTCACACCTACATCTTGGTGGCCCTGGATGAATAGAAAAATGAGACTTGTGAGCCTCCTCCAGGACCGTCTGTCTGATCCCACCAGACATTGGAACCCAAACCCGACCGCATCGGGTCAATAATCCCCGGCTATCCTGCACAAATCGGGTGTTCTCACCCTTGATCCTCTCCAGCTTCCAATTCTTCGGTCGCATGCCCTCAACCTGGGCGTCTCTGATCAGACTCACAAGCGGAGAATCCACCGCTATCCTCATACATATCGCTGGGGTGGAAGACCCAGCTAACTTGCGGCTCAAAGCGTCCGCAACCACATTCGCTTTACCGGGGTGGTAAAGGATCTCGCAATCGTAGTCCTTGACTACATCCAGCCACCTGCACTGCCTCATGTTCAGGTTCGGCTGATCCATGATATGCCTCAAACTCTTGTGATCTGTGTATATAGTACAACGGACCCCATATAGGTAATGCCTCCAGATCTTGAGAGCGAATACCACCACTCCCAGCTCCAGATCATGCGTAGGGTATCTCGTCTCATGCGGCTTCAGCTGCCGCGATACATAGGCTATCACTCGTCCCCTCTGCATGAGGACCACCCCTAAACCTGTGATGGATGCATCACAGAACACCACAAAATCCTCAATTCCCTCCGGGAGTTTCAAGACTGGAGCCTCGCATAACCGCTGTCGGAGGGTCTCAAACGCCCTCTGCTGCTCAGGGTCCCACCAAAAATCCACCCCTTTCCTCGTTAGTCGAGTGAGAGGTACTGCTATCTTGGAGAAATCTCGAATAAATCTCCGTCAGTACCCTGCTAATCCCAGAAAACTCCTGATGTCCGAAGGAGATCTCGGCACCTCCCACTGCATGACTGCCATGATTTTGGCCGGGTCGACCAAAATCCCCTCCTGGTTGACGAGATGTCCGAGGAACTGGACCTCTCGTAACCAAAACTCGCACTTCGAGAACTTGGCATACAGTCGTTCTCGTCTCAGAACTCCCAACAACTCCCTGAGGTACTCCTCATGCTGCTCTCGGGTCTTGGAATATACCAAGATATCATCAATAAATACGATGACCGAGCGATCAAGCATCGGTCTGTAGACCCTTTTCTCAAGGAAGAGGCCTAGCCGATTTTGAGGTGTTAGTGAACTTCTCTCAAGGTTATTCCAAGTATTGTGGTGTTGTGTGAGACATTTGAGGCATCACACTTGAGGTGCTAGGCTCACAAGGTTTTCAAGGAATCCAAACAACACAATGTATGTTTTACAACTAGCATTTATGTTTAAAAGTTCCCCATGCTATGCTAGATAGGTTATGAACCTTGGAAATCAAATTTGCATGTATCATAGTAAAACATAGATCGAAGGTTTCTAGGGTTGTATGTACACCATAGGAGTGTTAGAATGCTTAAAACTCATCAGTGGTATCAGAGCCTAGGCTTGTTTGCTTGATACTTGATGCAAACTTGTTGAAAAAACTCAGTTTTCTGCATTCTGCAGCATGAACTCGTCGAGTCCATGGGGAGACTCGACGAGTCCATGAGTTAATTCATCCTACTCGTCGAGTAGGTTCTTGCACTCGACGAGTAGGAGCCCCTGAATGCAGATTTTCGAGTTTTGCTGCTGGAAATGGACTAGAAACATTACCCTAAACTGTTTTGGTGTTTTAAAACTTGTTTTAGATGGTGTAATGCTTATGCTAATCCATTTACAATGGCTAATATCAAAATTCCATGTTTTATATGTGTTAATATGATTCTTCAAATTTTGATATGAATGTTCATGTTCTTATAAGTTTTAGAAGATCATAGGAATTATGTGTAACTTGCTTGTTAATATGATTCTTGATCTTAATGCCTAATGATGGAGTCCATAACTTGTCCTCAAGTTATGGATAACCAAAAGTCAATTCTTTAAAAGTGTCATTAAAGAATAAGAGGTTACATAAAATGAAGAGTCTTCATTTTTATGGACCATTAAAACTCATAAGTTATGAAATGAAAAGTCTTGAATAGTTTCAATACTTGCCCTCAAGTTTTGGAATTTGTAAAGTCTTACACCCTAATACTTTAATTTCCAAATTTAACCTTAGAGTTTTAAAAGTTTA
Source organism: Lactuca virosa (assembly GCF_052849685.1). Classification (NCBI taxonomy): domain Eukaryota; kingdom Viridiplantae; phylum Streptophyta; class Magnoliopsida; order Asterales; family Asteraceae; genus Lactuca; species Lactuca virosa. Next base: position 192,560,409 of record NC_136431.1, read on the forward strand.
AAATTCAACCCTTATACTATTATTATATTAAAAGTTTAAATATATAGATATGTATAAGAATAAGTCAGTTTTACCGTTAGTAGGCCTCATTCACGAAGCCGGTCTATAAAGGGGGTATAAGGTTATTGTCTATAAAATGGCAGCTTAATGGGTGTCCACTCTCACCCACCGCTTCCTTGACTGGTGGAGGGTCGTTAGCCGAACGGGTAGGATAGGACCTTAATGCTCATTAAAAGTATAATGAAATTATAAAGTAACTATACCTTAATAATTCCCAATCTTAGTTACTTTAGGAAAAATGTGAAAAAGGTGCTAACCCATGAAATTACACTTTGTACCTTACCAAGTCGTTAGTGGAGCGCGTGTGGTTAACCGGCACACTAACAAGGACTAATAAGAGTGGCAAAGGGTAACTTAATTTTATCATAGATCGGTGGAGCGTGTGTGGTTAACCGGCACATCGATTAGGTGATAAAAGTTAAGGGTACCAAGTCAATTTGCATGGTTATTCACACCTTGTTTGTGATCCTCGGCATCCCAGTCACAAACTTGAGAGGGCACAATCGAGATTCAAACATGCCATTGAAAGTTCAATGTATCTCAAAAGATCTAGGAATTTCAAATCCAATAAAACCTAATAATCTATTTCGTTTTTGTGGTGGAAATTGGTAAATCGTCATTTACCTACCTTCAAATATTTTATAGCTTGGATTACGGAATCCCTCTTCCAACTATAAATAGTTTGTTGGGTCCTAGCCTTAATATTTTGGGTGACTTATTAAGGACTCTTTATCTAATAAAACTTGTGTGGGAAAGTCACTTTTTACGGTTCCAATTTCAATGAATGGATTAGGAACATCAAAATGATTACTCGCTATGAGGGCAAAGAGTATGTCCTCGATAAGGAGCTAAAGGTTATCGATGAGTCGATTGCTACTCCTGGGGAGATTGTTGAGTACACTACCCATGAGAAAGATGTCACTAAGGTGTCTTGCATCATGTTGGCCATAATGACAGCAGAACTCCAGAAATCCTATGAAGATTTCTACCCTTTTGAGATGCACCAGGATCTGATGGATAGGTACCATCAGAGTGCTCGTCAGGAAAGATATGAAATCATTTCCTCCATGATAACAGCTAGGATGAAGGAGGGAGAATCCCTCACCGATCACTTGCGGAAAATGCAAAGGTTTGTGGACCGATTATTGAAGCTTAATGTGGACTTCCCTGAGGACATGGCGAATGACATCATTCTCCATTCCTTACCTCCAAGTTATGATCAGTTTCGTATGACTTATCATATGAACAAGGAGGAAGTCACACTGAGTGAGCTTCAAGGACTTTTAAGGACAGCGGAAAGTGGTCTTAAAAGTAAATCAGCTGTTACTTCTACTCCTACTACTGCTCCTGTCCTGGCAATTAGGCAAGGAAAGGGGAAAAAGAGGAAGACCCCTTCTAATGGTACCAAGGGAAAGTCTCTTGATGGCTCCTCTTCAAGTGGAACCAAGAAAGGTTCCATTCCTCCTTCTTCAAACCCAAACGAAGCACAATGCTTCTACTGCCAGTAAAAGGGGCACTGGAAGCGAAGCTGCCCCAAATACTTGCAGGATGTAAAGGATGGGAAAGTTAAACCCACCCATGCAGGTATTTACACTATATTGTCTAATAACTCATTGCATACTAACTCTTGGGTGCTTGATACAGGTTGTGGTATTCACATTTGTACTGATTTGCAGGGCCTAAGAAGAAGTGAGAAATTAGAGCACGGGAATATAAACTTAACCATGGGGAATAGGAAAGCATCACCTGTTAACAAGATAGGAGTTTATTCTTTATTGCTTAATAATGGGTTAATGTTAGATCTGAATAAATGTTGTTACTCGTCTGAAATGGCGATAAATATTATTTCCTTTCATGGCTTGTACAAACAAGGGTTTACTTTTTCATTTGATAATGATAATGGTGCAATTAATGTTTATTACAATGATGCATTTTACTTTAAAGCATTACCTTGTGATGGTGTATATGAAGTTGTGAATGTTGTAGATAATCTAGGAAATAATGTGTTGTGTATTGATTCTTCAAATAGTTTAGACAAAACATACTTGTGGCATTATCATCTGGGACATGTTAACAAGAAGCGCATGAGCCAACTCCAAAAGGCTGGAGTTATGGAATCATTTGACCTAAAGTCGGATGATAGTTGCGAGTTTTGTTTACTTGGAAAAATGACAAAGTCACCCTTCACTGGTACTTGTGAGAGGGGTGAGGGTTTGTTGGACCTCATACACAAGAGATGCTAATCGCTATTATGTGACTTTTACTGATGATTATAGTAGATATGGATATATCTACTTAATCAAGCATAAGTCAGAAACCTTTGAAAAGTTCAAAGAGTTTAAGCAGGAAGTGGAGAATCAACTGGGCAGGAACATCAAGATGCTCCGATCCGATTGGGGAGGAGAGTATCTTAGTATCGGTTCCTTGACTATCTTCAGGAATGTGGGATTGTCTCACAATTGACACCTCCTAGGACTTCACAGTTGAATGGTGTGTCTGAGAGGCGTAATCGAACCTTTTTGGACATGGTTCGTTCCATGATGAGTCGAGCTTCGTTACCAATCTCATTATGGGGGTATGCCTTAGAGACTGCCGCCCATATCCTGAATCTAGTCCCTACTAAAAAGGCTGCCATGAGATCTGGACTGGAAAAGTTCCCAATCTAGATCACATCAAGATTTGGGGTTGCGAGGCTTTCGTGAGGCGCGAGACTCACGATAAACTCGAACCTCGAAGTGAGAGGTGTATTTTCATCGGCTACCCACAGAGATCCTTTGGTTACCTCTTCTACAGACCCAGTGATAATGTGGTCTTTGTAGCAAGGAGAGGAGTCTTTTGTGAGAGAGAGATCATAAGCCAAGGAAACAGTGGGAGGCAAATTGATATTGAAGAAATTCAAGAGTCAAGTGGTGAAGGAACCTCAACCCGAGCAATCAACCTGAGGAGGACACTCCTGTTGATCCTACTGACGAGCCCATACCTCTGAGGCGTTCCACGAGAGTTAGGAATGCACCTGAGCATTACTATGGTTTCCACATTACTGCGGAAGGTGATACGCTTATCATTGATAGTACACTAGTAAGTCTGGATGAACCTAACAGCTACACGGAAGCTATGGCAGGCCCTGAGGCTGCTAAATGGAAAGAGGCTATAGACAGCGAGATACAGTCCATGTATGACAATCAAGTTTGGAACTTGGTTGACAATGTACCATGTCGCAAGACAGTCGGGTGCAAATGGATCTTCAAGAAGAAGACCGACATGGATGGTAATTTACACACTTATAAGGCGCGACTGGTTGCAAAGGGCTTTTCACAAACTCCGGGAGTTGATTATGATGAGACCTTTTCACCAGTAGCAAAGATTAAGTCTATTAGGGTTATGCTAGCCATTGTTGCATTTCATGACTATGAAATATGGCAAATGGATGTCAAAACCACTTTCCTTAATGGAAAGTTGGCTGAGGATGTTTACATGAGTCAGCTAGAGGGTTTTGTCAGTGCAGAGTACCTTAATAGAGTGTGTAAGCTTGAAAAATCCATCTATGGATTAAAGCAAGCACCTCGCAAATGGAATCTTTGCTTCGATGAGAAAGTCAAAGAGTTTGGCTTTTCGAGGAGCGAGGATGAGTCCTGTGTATATGTTAGGGCTAGTGGGAGTATAGTTAGCTTTTTGGTACTGTATGTGGATGACATACTACTCATAGGAAATGACATCCCAACCTTGCAGGAGGTTAAGTCATGGCTTGGGAAGTGTTTCGCTATGAAGGACCTTGGAGAAGCTGCCTATATCCTAGGGATAAGGATATTGAGAGACAGTAGTAAGAGACTAATTGGACTTAGTCAGAGTACTTACTTGCATAGAGGTGCTGAAGAGGTTCAGTATGCAGGATTCCAAGAAAGGGGAATTACCGATCCAGAGTAACGCCAAACTGAGTAAGACTTAGAGTCCGAGTACAGAGTCTGAGATAGCTGAGATAAGTCATGTACCATATGCTTCCGCTGTGGGCTCAATCATGTATGCTATGACTTGTACTCACCCTGACGTGGCCTTTGCCTTGAGCTTGGTCAGTAGATATCAAGGGAACCCTGGCAAGGCTCACTGGACTGCGGTAAAGAACATTCTCAAGTATCTGCAAAGGACTAAGGAATGGGTCCTTACCCTTGGTGGCAGTGATGACTTGAGAGTGGCAGGGTATAGCGATGCTAGCTTTCAGAATGATAGGGATAACTTCCGCTCTCAGTCAGGCTGGGTCTTTATCCTAAATGGAGGAGCAATTACTTGGAAAAGTTCCAAGCAGGAGACGGTAGCTGATTCAACTTGCGAATCAGCGTATATAGCAGCAAGCAAGGCAGCAAAAGAGGCGATATGGCTAAAGAACTTCATTGGAGACCTTGGAGTTGTACCAGCTATTAAAGAGCCAATGGAAATTTTTTGTGACAGCGAAAGTGCGGTTGCTTTAGCTAAGGAACCAAGGGATCACGGGAGATCCAGACACATTGACAGAAAATACCATTTCATTAGACATCGAATAGAAGAAGGACTCCTCGTGGCAAAGAGGGTATCATCATATGAGAACCCAACAGATCCCCTCACGAAGGGACTGAGTAGGGTTAAGCATTTACAACATGTGAGGCGCATCGGGCTGAAGGATGATATTAGTTTTAATAATTAGATAGTTTTGAAACTTGTAAAATGTAATTGACATTTGATGATTAAATAAAAGTTGTTGTTTATTTATGAGTAAAGTGTTACTATCATATGATTAATCGTTTACTATTGTTTCAACTTTGCATGTTTTGACTTCCAGAATAATTATATTATTCAAACTCTCCACAGTCAGTCATACTTTGGAAGTAGGTATTGAATTAAGACTATCATGAATTGGGTTTGTAGATTGTCTAAGGTGTATTAGACATAGCAATGGTTGCTGCAACATTCATGAGTGCTCATAAGGCCTGAGTATTGGACTCAACCCACGCTCACTTGTATCACTTCATGGAATTTATCTCGAGTGATCGTGAGACGGTAATATCATATAAATCTTCAAACCTAGAGATATGAGTTGTTGACTATGAGTTGGTTATACATTGATTGTACGCAAACGCATTGGTAACTCGATGTTATAAAACGTGCTTTTGTGCATAATTCAATAAGTAGTCAGTACAAGCATATGAGTCGAAGTTTATCTGTTCCTTCTAGGATTAGAAGCGATATCTGGGCCCCTCGATGATTTTGTTTTGACCTATGTATCGGGCCCGGTCAGAACCTAACTGATGTGTTCAATTTAGTTCTATGTCAAACAGATCAGAGATCGAGAAACAAATGTTGGACAATAAGTAAGATCATGTTCCATGTATTTGTCCGGCTGATATCTTGAGAGCAGAGGATTATATAATCACTTATCTTAAATGGCGTATCATCATCATCTCAGTTCTGCGAGACCTTGAAAGAGCTACGATTGTTGATCGGTTCCTGAAGTCATACTTGCAGTTATAGTTATTAGACTTATCCAAGTGGGAGAATGTTGGATATAGTGTCTAAGTCCATAACTATATTGGGTATGTACTTGACCTGACCCGGCATGGTCCATTTGGGTTGCATGGCATTGCAATGCTTGGATAGACCAAAATGAGAGAAATGACACTTAAGGTTTATTAATATATTATAAGTTCTAATATATTAATAATATTATTTAATTAGTATTGATCAAAGAATTAATTTGAAATTAATTAAGTAATCAAAAAGAGACTAATTAAATATATAGGGTTGATTGTGTAAATCATCCATTCTTATATAGTGGGCTAATGATCTATGGTTTGTATGGATTGGGTTAAAACCCATAAGGTGCTCCATGGATAGTCCATGGAGGTTACAAACCCATGGATCATGGAATATGGAAAGCCATGACAATTAGGGTTTACATGGTGTAACCCTACTTGTGCCATAACTATATAAAGACCCCTAGACTAGCAAAATCGACACTTGTAGAAGCAAGGAAGAGGGCTAGCCGATTTTGAGGTGTTAGTGAACTTCTCTCAAGGTTATTCCAAGTATTGTGGTGTTGTGTGAGACATTTGAGACATCACACTTGAGGTGCTAGGCTCACAAGGTTTTCAAGGAATCCAAACAACACAAGGTATGTTCTACAACTAGAATTTATGTTTAAAAGTCCCCCATGCTATGCTAGATAGGTTATGAACCTTGGAAATCAAATTTGCATGTATCATAGTAAAACATAGATCGAAGGTTTATAGGGTTGTATGTACACCATAGGAGTGTTAGAATGCTCAAAACCCATCAGAGATAACGGTTCTTCACCGTTAATTTATTTAACTCCCTATAATCAATGCACATCCGGTGCGAACCGTCCTTCTTCCTGACGAAGAGAATCGGTGCTCCCCATGGAGAACTGCTAGGTCGGATGAACTGCTTGCCCAGCAGTTCCTGCAGCTGTGATGACAGCTCCTGCATCTCGGGTGGCGCCAATCGGTATGGCGCCTTGGCGATAGGAGCCGCACCTGGCACCAGGTCGATACGGAACTCGACCTGCCTCTCCGGAGGTATCCTTGGCAACTCCTCCGGGAATACATCAGTAAACTCTCTAACCACCGGGACCTATGAAACTGGAGTCTGGTCCTTGACCTGCGTATCCACCACGTACGCTAAATAACTCGCACACCCGTGCTGAATATACTGTCGAGCCCTGGCAGCTGAACAAAACCCTGATCCCACTCTGGTGCCCTCGCCATACACAATCAGTTCTTCCCCACTTGGGGTTCGAACCACCACTTGCTGGCCCTCGCAGTCGATCATGGCACCGAATCGACTAAGCCAGTCCATACCCACGATCACGCATACATCCCTCATGGGAATCGAAATCAAGTCTATCGGGAAAGATACCTCGAAGATCTCCATCTCACATCCTCGGTAGACTGAAGAATCATAACCCCCGTGTTCGTTGGCGATAGAGACTCGCAACGGACACTCTAGCTCGCCAACTGGCATACTGAACTCCCTACTAAATGCCTGTGATACAAAAGACCGACTCGCCCCCGAGTCAAATAAAACCAATGCAGGAAAGGAGTTCACTACAAACGTACCTAATCACAGATACAACATATAAGCATAATTCAAATAAACAAATGAGATAAAGAATAGAAACATACCAGCAACCACATCCGGTGATGCCTTGGCCTCTTTGGCCGTAAGCTGAAAAGCACGCCCCTGAGCCTTCGGAGGCTCCGCCCTAACTGGCATCCCATCCATAATCCTCAATGTAGCCGGCGCTGGAGCCTGCGCTGGCTTGACGGCTAATAAAGGACACTGGGCCTTCATATGGCCCACCTGCTCATAATGATAACAAAGTCTGACCCCGGAAGTCAGAGTCTGCTGCCTGCAATCCCTGGCCAGATGGCCCTGCTTTCCATAACGGTGGCACCCACTCCCTGCTCTGCACGTCCCTGAATGAGCCTTCCCACACTTTCTACAAGTGCGGCCTGGCTGTCCCCCAGTCCTGGTATCAGCGGTCTTAGACCGCTTCGGCGCCGGCTGCGACTATGCCGGTGCCTGCCACTTCTCTCTCAACTGCAACTCAATCTCCAACACACGCCGCCTCGCGGCCTCCTATAGATCCAGTAGAGTATCGCATCGTTGTGTGTCAACAAACTGCTGAATGTTAGTCTTGAGCATGCTCAGATAACGTGTCATCTGAGCATGCTCCGAGGCAAACTTCGGGCAAAACATCGCCCTCTCAATAAACATACGGGTGATCTCCGTCATCGACTCAGTACTCTGTCTCAGCTCTAAGAACTCCTGTGACAACCGCTCGTGCTCGACCCATGGAATGTAACGAGCGCGGAACATATCCTTGAACTGTCCCAAGTAACAGCAGCTCTCTAGTCATCCGAATATGACCCAGTAACCAATCTCCACCAGTCCTTTGCCCCGGTCCTCAACAAGTTCAGGGCACACCTGACCTTCTGGTTAGTAGGACACGAGCACGTGAAGAAACATCCCTACATGTCAGACAGCCACCTAATGGCTACGATAGGATCCTGAACACCATCAAAAATCAGGGGCTTCGTGTTATCGAAGTCTCGGTACTGGAAGCCCCGACTGGCTCCTCCCCCTCCTGCCGATGTTACAGCTGCGGTAGCTGCAGCGGCAGCCGTCTCAGCAAAGGCTGCATATCTTTCATCAAAGTACTCCATCATAGCGGACTTAATAGTCCCAAACAACTCCGGAATCTGACCCCGGACAATCTCGACCACCTCCTCGCGGATGATCTCCCTGACCCGATCCTCTGTCAACACTGGCCCCTCCTGGCCGATAATCTCAGGTGCCGTTGGGGCCTCCTGATCACCCTGTCCTGATCCCGATCTGGATCCAGTCGTGAAACGCCTCGTAACCACCATACTGAAATATAACAGGAAGATATCAGACAATCCGCATAAATAACTGGGAACAAACTCCCTACTAAACCCTACGGGTTATGACTTCCTTGCTACGCGTATGGGTCATGTGCTTTCAGTAGTACGGGCCCATACTACCTTCCACACCTACCCATATTTGTCTCAAGTATTACCACAACACCCTAACACTATACATGCACACGGTGGTCGCTCAACCTCACTCCTAGAGGAAGACTAACTGTCTCACAACTGACCTACCGGTCTCACACAACCCACCCATCCATGAAACTTCCACCAACCCTACATCACTAGTGTATGCTAGTCATACATAACGTTGGACCATATAGACTTTCGAATACTTGATCCTTACCTAAGCCCTTCATCAAACAAGAACAGGAAATAAGGCCAAACCAAACATTCTCAAGCTATAAGATCTTAGTTATGTACGACCGTGATGCATACACTAAGCAACTACAGTAATGATGTCAATCTCATATAAGGAAAACCCTAGGCTATCAGGCATCATGTAATCAGGCAATTCTATCATGCAATTCCTGAAGATCCCTAGCCTAGCACTAGCATGTTGTTCTAACATATCACATAATAAAATAACTGTATGGTATTTTGGGGTCAACTTACTGGCTTCGGCTAATCGTACACCCTGCATCCTCCTTTACTTATTTTGAAAACCATTTTAGAAATCATTTTTGAAAATCTTTCCATGATTTGAGACTGGATTCACACGACTGTTCCTCCAATTCACTCAAACCAAGGCTCTGATACCAACTTGTAACACCCATAAAATTCAAGCCAATTTAAAACTTTTAAAACATTTCCAAAACCAATAACCATTACAAAACTTGTTTTCAAAATGTATCATATCAGAGTATCCTAGAAACAAAGTCATAAAAAGTGAGGAGCTGTATGATCACGCCTTCGCCTTGCCGCGATCCCCTGATGTACCTGAAACAATAAACTGAAACTGTAAGCCCGAAAGCTTAGTGAGTTCCCCCCAAAATACCCATACCACAACAATACACATATAATCATAAACAACATACTATGGGTCCAGTCAACCATCGGGTTGGAATACCCCATGCCCTCAACCATCCGGTTGGAATGCCAACATACTATGAGCCCAATCATCCTCGGGATGGAATACTCACGGCCCACAACCTACAGGTTGGAATGCCCAGGTCTATTGGCCTCCACACAAAGCAGAAAAACCTCAACCGCTAAACGAACATGTGCACATATAACAGATAATCACATAACAGTCTATAGACAATACTTGATCTAACGGATCATACCACATACCATATAATATTATCCTACCCTCTAGGATACCGATCTAACATATCATACTAGCATAACATAACCAGATAACAATCCTAAGGGCCGACCTTGGTGCCTTAGACCCTTGAGTATAGTGAGGATAACTCACCTCGCAAGTAGCTCGGAAGGTAGTGTCAAACTCCTCCAGATGTAGCTCCAACTCCAACACCTATATTCACCAATGTCCTTTGATATCAATATTCAATTTACCAAAATACCCTCAGAAGTAAACTGGTCAACCCTTGGTCAAATTCAAAGTCAACTGTCACGGTCAACAGTCCATGTTGACCTTAACTCGTCGAGTACCCTTAGCTACTCGTTGAGTTCCTTGCATAACTTGCCAACTCGTCGAGTTACTCGTCTGACACGCCGAGCCTAAGGCAATCTTCATCGGACTCGCTGAGTCGTTCATACAACTCGTCGAGTCCCTTCAGTCCTTCATCTATACAAATGCTTTTTAAGCCATGCTAAGGCTCCATACTGCAGATCCAAGCTCCTATGGCATGTTTATCACGTAAAGTTGCAAACTTTACGTGCATGCAAGGTGCTAATGACTTAAATCAAGCTAAAGAAGAGGTTCTAGGCAAAAGAGCTTCACCAACATGCTAAAGACTGAGACTTTATGATGATAAGAGCCAAGATGAGCCTAGATCTGAAGTTGCAACTTCAGATCTTGGTTCATCACTCGAAATGTAACACCAAATGCCCAAAATGGTCCCAAAACTCAAATATAAAAGGGATCTAGCTAGAAGAAGCTCAAGGTGATGACTCGATACCTTCAAATGATGATAAACTGAGGGAGACTTCAAATCCCCAACTGTTCCTTGCTCAAAGCTTCTTGATCTTCAAGCCTTTCCTCACCAAGATCCACCTTTCAAGCTTAAACACACAAGTATGGAGAGAAAATGGAGATTTAGGGTTTCTGGACTCACAGGGGCTGTAAGGGAAGGCTAAGGGGGCAAAGGATCCTTTAAATAGGGTGCAAAACCCCGGGGATTAGGGTTTCACCCTCCAGCTCCAACTCGTCGAGTCATTCTTCCGACTCGGCGAGTTGGTCACTTAAATACGTGGCCCAATCCCGCTCCTACTCGACGAGTCAGGGCATCCACTCGTCGAGTAGACCTTGAAACTTGAAATTTAAAGTCATACTATCAATACCTGAGAATCGGGGCGTTACAATCGGTGCTTTGTGGACATGCATGTCTAATGCATGTCCCTTTTACTCTAGGCTATAAACATGGAAGAATTGGACCCAAACTTGCACTACAGATCCAAAATCACCAAAATACATAGATCTGGAACATACAGCCTAAAAGGGACCCTAAATATCCATAAAGTTGCCAACTTTATGGAACCTTGTCACTCAAAAACTCACAAACATGGAGAAATTGGGCAAAGGAGCCTAGATCTAGTAACTTATAAGCATAAAGGTGGAAACTTAAATCATACCCAAGGTCCAAAATATAGTTGGAAGCTGAGATCTTCTTATGCAAGGCTTCAAAACTTCATCTTGGAATAACTTCGTTCCAAAATCCACCAAAAACTCCAAAAATGGATGAGAGGGGAGATGGGAGGCTCAAAGCGGTGAAAGGGAGGCTAGGGTTTCTCTCAAAAGGCTTTAGGTGTGAAGGAAGGTGGAAAAATACCCCAAAAACATGGACCACCCTTTAAATACATAGAAAACCCTAAATTCGTGGGCTTAGGCTGCCCAGTTCTTACCTCGTGATAGTTTTCTTGTCACAACGTGAGAATATGCTTCTCACCTCGTGACAACGGGTTTTCACCCAATTCCAATCCAACTTCAAACAGTCATAACTTCTTCATTTCAACTCCATTTTCGGCGATTTTTATATCCACGAAAAGGTATTAACGAGCCCCACAAGCCTATCTAGTTACTTTTAACTTAATACATGTCGAACTAAAACCATAATCCATGTAAGAAGCCCAGAATATTACTTTTTCCATTTTACGCTTTTTCTTTAAAGCACAATCGAAGGCTTAATCACTTAACCAACATTATCAACATCCGATTGTGTCTAAAATCTATTCCCTTGAAGCCCATAACCTTTTCTTTATCTATTTATGGATCGCTATTTCAAAATGATAAACATTATGAAACTAGGTGTTACAATCTTGCTATCATGACGTGGCCAATAGGAGGCCATGACGTGGCAACTCGCTGAAGTGTTTTTGGTTGTTTGACATTGGATCGTTGACTCTGGCTTGTTGACATGGGGTTGGATTTTGGTTAAAGATTTCTGGATTTTAGTGTATAGACTAAGTTTGGACCTGGTATAATTTGATAGGTGTGTTGTAGCATCGGTTGCGTGGCTTTTGAGCGGTGGTTTAGCTGACTTTGTGAGTCAGGTGAGTCTTCTCGATATATTGTGTAGGATGCTAGTTGTCTTTGTGGCTCTGGCATTGTGTGTTGGGGGTGGGCCCGTTTATATGTTAGGTTGGGCCCGTTTGTATGTTGGGTTGGGCCTATCATGATAGGTGGGGCCGGATGGTATGTATTGTATGTGGTATTTTGGGGAACTCGTTAAGCTTTGTGTTTATGGTTTTCTGGCTTAAACATTTCCAGGTACTTTCAGTTCCAAAGAGAAGGGCCCGACTTGACTGCACCGCATCCCCTGATGGCTTTTTTTTGAATTGATTACTTTTGATATACTCTAAGGTTTGAATTTACATTTTAATTTGTTTGGTTTGGAACAATTGGTTGTATGACTCGATGGTTTAAAATGAAAAAAAAAAATTATTGGCATTTTTGGTACGTTGTGTCGTTAGTTCCAAACAATGACATTAACGCCCTACATCAATCCCATTATTCGATGAAAAAGTGCTTGGAAAAGTATCCAAATTTTCATTTCATTTTAACAAAGAAAAATACAACCATGGTTAATTAGGTACTATTGTATGGATGAGATATACCTAAGTTGGGCAATTTTTGTGAAATTATTTTCACATCCAACTACCGAAAAAAATTGTTCAAGCGGCACAAGAAGCAAAAAAGAAAGGACTTGGAACATGCCTTTAGCTGCCTAAAAAGTCATTAGGGCATCATTCGACTCCCTGCAAGGGCAATACATACCGACAAAATTAGAGATATAATGTCTGCTACCATTATTACACAATATGATACTAAAGATGAGAGTGTTGCTATATCTGTTTGGTTCATGATACCGATCTCCTTATCGAGGTAATATTAAATGAAGATATCCTATAGGAACTACGCCACGAAATCCCACCACCAACTTTGATCAAATCTTGTTAGTCAAATTTGAGCTTGCCTACATACCCTTTTTGGATAAGTTGTTGAATTTATTTTGAATATTTTGTTTTATTTTAATTATCATTTGAGGATTTTGAAACACCCTCTCTTTTGATTTAATTAGTCTAAGAGTAAATTACACGAATGGTCTCTATGGTTTACGGTAATTTGCACGTTTGGTCCCTAACTTATTATTTTAACTCGGAAGGTCCCTACTGTTTGTTTTTGTTACACGTTTGGTCCCTGTCTTACCTAAAAATACTATTTTGCCCTTGATTTTTTAATTTATTTAAATAAACACACCCCTAACCCCACCCCCTCACCTTACCTTACCTACCCCACCATTTTTTCTTATTTAAATAATAGTCTTTTTAGGTAAGACAGGGACCAAACGCGTAACAAAAACAAACAGTAGGGACCAAGTGCGTAACAAAAACAAACAGTAAGGACCGTTCGAGTTAAAAAAATAAGTTAGGGACCAAACGCACAAATTACCCCAAACCATAGGGACCATTCGTGTAATTTGCTCTTAGTCTAAATCTTTTCAAAAGTCTTTAATTATTATTATTATTATTATTATTATTAATTATTTAATTAATATTTTCAAAAGTCATTCGACACTTTTGGTCATACATCGTCAATGTAGTCATTTACCATAGATTTTTAGGCTGGACAAACTCAAGGCATTCACATCCTAGCATGAATCCATAGATGCTTTCACAAGCAAAAGTCATTTGAAGTCGATCATAGTCATGTATTCTTCAAAACATAGTCTTAAAAAATATAATTGCATACATGCACATATAAATAATGATTATATTTCACATAGCAAACAAGTTTCAAAACATTCGGTCATACTTAATTTCACAAATCATCATTTTTTATTATAGGGACATGTATTCGATAGTTAGTCACCTTAGATGCTTTCTTTAACTACTCCGCATTGCTTCATATATTCCAAAGACTCCTCAAAATTCACCTATTAATATGATCAAATGTTACACAATAACCAAAATACCCCTAATGAGGGTACACTACTCAGCTTCAGGGACGGTTCTCTTTGGGTTCCCGCGGTGGCACCGGCAACCTCTGCTTTTTCTAACGCAGTGTAAATTTTTCGATACTTTTCGATTTTTTTTCTTTTTTCTACTTACCGGCAACACTTACTATCAAATCATGCGTCCGTCCCTGCTCACCTTATACTCCTAATGGTCTTTAATTCTTTATACACCTATATTTTTTAATGGAAGCCAATGGATGCAAAGCAAGTGAGCCAATACCAAGTTAGGAAGTTTATAGAAAATCAAATAGCCAATACACATTCATGTAATGTTTGTGAAGGATATTAAATGGCAGTATAACTTTAGTTATATAGCCTAAAATTACAATTTTTCACATTTGGTCCCTACACCTACCTATATTTTTATGTACTTTTACACCTCCTAAAACTTATTTAATATCATTAAAAGTAAAACCATCATTTCAATAATTATGACTTAAGAAAATTTTGGAAAGGTCGTATGGGGTAAGAGGGTAACTAAATGTTCTGTAGTAGTCGTTAGAAGTTGGTAGGAAACAAACTTTAAAGTCTGGACATATTATTTTGGTTTTGCTGGTTTGAAGTAAAACCAATGAATTTTTTGACTGATTTACTAAAACATGCAGGGGTCTACAATAGGTGGTTCAGATATGGGAATTTTAGAGTCATTGTGGACATATCTTTTAGGCAGAGGATTCTCGAAAGCTAGTGGATGATGAATTTTGGTTCATGGATCCATAAGAATAATGGAAAGGACAATAAGTTCTTTTCAAAGGACATGGTTGCGGCGTCTTACAATTTCTTAGCAACATACTTAGAATTAAACATAAAAAGATATGCTTTTTGATATAAGAGATCCGATATAAAAGATAGTCTTAGAACATATTAATCAAATCTATTCAATAGTAGACGGGAGAGTGTTGCAGAGCCCAGAGAGCATATGATAAATTGCTCCAAATAATAATTCTAAATGCCAAAAATTGTCAACTTGTGAATTATTTGATATAAGAAAAATGTAAATTCCTTCACATTCAATCACAATATCATAATAACTTGTAAATACAGTTATAAACTAAAATGTATTAATAATTGAACATATTGAACATAAACCTTAAACCAAAACATTCATGGATAAAATTAAAAATCTAGGAAATAGATTCAAAGAGGTCGAAATTTGTAAAAGTTAAAAGCTAAAACCACAAACCAAACCAACTTTAATTCAATTAACCTTTTGAAACAATACATAACCAGTTAACCACAGAACTAACAAAACTCGTCAAATCAAATCTAACTGAATCAAATCGTATTCAATTACATTTGATTTCAAATATAATATTTAACAAGTACAAACGAAAAGAATCTTCAGATAGTACTTTTGATTTAATTTCAAGGTACAAGTAAAAACCAAAAATAAAACATTGAATTATACGAATCTTGCTTTAAAAATAAGGTACCCATGTCACAGTCACGACATAAAATAAATTATTATTATTGTTGTTGTATAGTATTGATCAACATCATTAACTTCGGACAACACAAAAAAAAATTAATACATAAATAACTGGATCCCATAGCCGAATGACCATACTCTGCTACCTTAGCCTAAAAGGGTTTTTTTTTTTTCTTTTTCATTTGTCTTTATATCATTGTAGGTTTTCCAAAATTAAAATTAAATAAAAAAAAAAGTATATCTTCTGTCCACGCATTAAAACTTGTACCTTCTATGAAGCACTCTTTTAGGATAGGTACAAGTCACATAAGCCATGGTCAAGGGTCAGAACTCAGAAAGGCCAGAGATCACCCCACAGCGATCTTCTAGCTTGATGGTGTAACGTGGGGTTGTTACTTTTTGTAATAATTACTCTTCCGAAACTACCCTCGGAACCCTCACGATTGGCGGCTCGACAAACGTCCATTTCAACCCTTTTACCCCTCTTTATAGGTGAAAAGACAATTCTACCCCAACCGCCTCCGAGGTCGGCCCGAGTCAACTCATTTTCATCTCCCGGTTCTTCCTCATTTTCAGAGCTCGCGTATGGTTCATTAATGTCGGATTCATACTTGATCATTTTTTTAGAATTATTATCATCAATAGTAATAATGTCCTCGGATTCTGAATCAAATCCATCATCTGTCCCACAATAAAATAATACATTTTTAGTCCCTGGTGTAAATAAATGGATACTGAATTGAATTATGAGAAAATGGCAAGAAAAGTACCAGAATCAATCTCGAGATCTTGATGGTTGATTTTATTAGCATGTTGTTGTTCTTTTAATGTATCGAATTTCATGCCATCAAGTGGCCATGATTGGCTGTTAAAAGAAAATAAAAATGTTTAAAGTGTGATAACAAAAATATGTGGTGAGACGTGAATATGTATGTGATAGTTACTACAGTAGACAGAAAGTTTAAGAGTAGAATTAACAATAAATATTTTTGTTTTTTAGCGTATAAAAAAACATGTGTAATAATTTACAAATTGAATATTAGGAAAATAATAAAAGCACTTGCCTGGGTCGGGGACCACGTCTGAAAACAACATAACAAAATTTTTCATCTTCAAATCCACGTAAAGGGACACCATTTGATTGCTACAAGGAAAAATGCCAAATAGCCATTATAAAAATAGTACTCGATTTAATTGCTATAAAATGCTAAAAGTGAAGCTTATCATAAATGAGAATAACGAAATTTAATTGGGACCACAAGGTTGATAGCAATTTGATAGAAATAAGAATATAATCTATCAAGTACCAACACTTGGTCTCTATTTATAGAATTCCTAAACTATACAGTTTTTATTTGATGAGATTATATTTAATTATTTATCTATGAAATCAACAGACAGTTGAGATAGGAACCTTGTATGCAAGTTGTGATGTTGTCCTCTGTAAACGTTGAACAAAATGACAATATTTTCCAGTATTGTCCAATGGACATGCTCCATCATGAGGACACTTAAATAAAAATAAATAAATAACAGTTTAATCATTTAATAAACCAAAAATAATAAAATTTTGGTGAGTTCTTTGACTTACTGGAGCTACTATATGAGCACCACATTTGTGTGTCATCAGATCTTTAGATTCTTGATTAGATGCCTTTGATAATTTGCGGGTTTTCTGAAAAGTTAATGAAGGGTTTAGTCTATGAGTTTATATAACTTATGTAAAAGACTAAATTACCCTTTTCTCCATCCAAAGAATGTGGGATCGCACTTGAGATATGATATTTGATCCATGTGGTGTTCCGGGTTCCATTAAAACCTGCTCTGCATTAAAAATATTTGCATAAGTGTGTATCAATTGCAGATAACTTTTTTACTATACTATGTAGCATGTTATATAAACAAGTAAAGAATGTTACAAAAGTAGTCAGATTGTTAGAAGTTATTAAAGTGGATAAAATTTACCAGAACATCTTCTGTAAGGCCCCACAGCTGGCGTACAATGGTAATTCTATCCTTTAATGATGGTATTTCCCCAAGTACATAAGACTACATGAAATATAACAAAAGAAAAAAAAAACATTTAACATAAGGTTCAAACATATTTTATAAAAATAAGATATATAGAAAGTAGCAGGTGCTTACAGCAATGACAAGGTCGTGTTTTCTTTCAGATTTGCTTATGTTTTGACTTAGTGATTGTATACTACCATAGCTTTGTATGAGTGGCAAATTCTTCAAATCTGGAGTGCATAAGAAAAGATTTTTATTTTTAAAGGAAATGAGAGTTTTAAGTTATTGATAATTTAATGTGAAGAGAATGAAGAATATTAGAAGATGTACCTTTTATAAGGCTTAAACCTGCTCGTTGCATAGACTGTGATGGCTCAACTATATTAACTCTTTCAAGAGAGTTTGGCCATACTTCACGCAATGCCCTGAATAATTTTTTAAAAACATTAAGTTATGCAATAAAATGAAAATTAAAAAAAAAAAAAACAAAGAAACGTAGAACTTTTACTAATGTTATGTTCCAAAAGGAATCATTTGCCAAAATGTTCATAAGGATGAGTTCCCTAATTGAAACAAAACTAGTTCTCCAGAAATAATAACAAAATTAACTATTTAATTTATAACAGCTGTATTAGATATAAATGGATTAAAAATGTTGTGAAAAATATGTGAAGAACAAAATTAGTGTAGCAAAATCCTCACCAGAAAGCAGAACCAGTACCAGCACCAAAATCCAATACTCTAGTTGGTGAAAAACCAGGTAGCCTTCTTTTAACCTAGAATAAGAAAGTTAAGATTTTAATTTTATGATGATTTTAAACCTTAATTATCACATGAAGAAAGTAAGGTGTGTAACTAATCACACAAAAGAAAAAAAGAGCAACAGATAAGTGGCCAGTGTTTCCAATTGTGTGGCTTCTTTTAGAAGCAAACAAAATGTTTATATGAAACTGTTGCAACGTGTCTAACTTTCTATACTTTTATGTATGTTTTATGAAAACAAAAAATATATATAAGAACAAAGAGAGCAAAAGATATAAAACAAAAAACAAAAAAGGAATTTGAAATAGAAAAAGCAACATTGTGGAGTCTTTAAATTTTAAGATGGATAAAAAAGTATGAACAAAATGAAGATGAATACCTCAGTGAGGACTCTATGGCAAGCTGAGAAAACAGCAGGCATCCGAGAAGCAACATAAGCAATTGTTTGGTCATCTCTGTATTTAAGACCAATATCACCATAGCTGCTCTTAATTTTCCATCTCTTTGAACACCCAACATACTTAAGAGGATCTTCAATTAGCTCCCTAGCAGTTGATGCAGCTAACTGCAAATTAACATCCTTGATAGAATTGAAGGATTCTGACAACCTCAGCACCTTCCTCTTCATGTGTTGATCTTCTTGATCTGCAATTTCCACCCCAAAATGACATTTCTTTAGTAAACAACTCTATGCATTCAGTGATATGATTTATGTAAGAGTCAATGAATTGGCATCAAATTTCAAGAGTCTTATGTGACCATAGTTTGATAAGATTTATAGTATAGTCCTAGGCACCTTCACTTTCCTTATTGCATTTGCATACGTACTTCTACACAATTTAAGCTGTAGTATATCAGTTCCTAAAATCAATAGTTTAGCTCTAGCTAGGATTTAATCCAAATTCATACTTTGGCTCTGTGAAAATGATCTGCATATACTTTTGAAACTGTTGAGATGGAAACCAGCTCCTAAACAATCACATGTTCGTGTTTGCCATATTATTGTTCGTATTAATAAAAACCGGTTAGGAATCAGCTCATTCGATGCTACAATCGACTTCTTTTCGATATCTAGATGTCATCTTATACCCTTTCAATTTTTAAAATTCGTTAATTATACCTATCAATCCAGAAAATGTTGAAATTCAATGTATTGATATAATCCTTCCATTATCCCTAAATTAGGTTACATTTTCAAGCAATTTCTCTTCTTCTTTCTCTTCTTCGTTAAGCTTTTATGTGTTTGGGTGAGAGAGATGAGGAAAATGACCTCGAATATACTTTTTGATGGCTCGTCGTAGGCGGAGGGGGACGACATAGCATCCTGTGGATTGCTTGCTTGCGGCTTTGAGGGTCTCGGCGGTGAATCTCTGGACGGTTTCCTTTACCGCGGCCGCCATTTTGCCGGCAGAAGCTCAGGATAGCGAACTCCAAAATCTGAGAAATCCAGTTCCCTCTGAGGGTTTTGTGATATGTTAGGGTTTAAGACGATATTTCATCAACTAGGAGTGTATCACGTATTCTGATTTGGTCGTTACAATCTAATCTCATCTAGCCAAATTTGTAAGTCATTATTAAAGTGAAAATTTAAGCCGTGTTCGTCAAAACTAGCGGGTAGTTTGTAACAGAAAGCGGGTAGCTTGTAGCATTTTGTTAAACGCTACATGAAGTAGCATTTGGATCTGAAACGTTTTGATTAAACTAAACGCTAGAAGCTTATAGTGTCAAACGATGATTTTTGTTTTAAACGGAGCGTTTTGTCAAACGTTAGAAGCTAGAAGCTCTCAAACGCTCCAAAACGCTCCATGCCGAACACGCCCTTAGTAATCTAATTCTAAGGCATGAGGGTGTGGTGCTCCACTCCTCATGAATCCGCAGGGTCAATTTTATATTTTTTTGGTCTAATATGTATAAAATGAAAGTACAGGGGGCTATTTGTAACAAAAAAATCGGGGGGTCACATCCCCCGCCCTAATAAAGTTCCGCCCATGCTCCCTTCGAAGGCCGCACTGCACCCTCTACCGCACCCAGAGGCGGTGTTTGTGCTTATGTGGCAAGGGGAGTGCGGTCCAGGCCGCACCCACTCCGTAAAATCGTATTTCAAAGTAGTTATATTCATTTCGGAGTTAAGATGTTTTGTAGGTATCGGGTCTGAAATCTAACAATCGTACGTTTCGGACTATGTTTTATAAAATACGATATTTCGGAATATTTATGTTCATTCCGAAGTTGGTGGTGGTTGGTAAGACTCGGGACCGGAATCTAACAGTCGTACGTTCCGGACTATAAAAAGTGTATTCCAGAACGTACGGGCATTCTGGAGTTCCGTTTCGAGTGTTAGTTTCTTGTGGAGGGCAATGTTAGCGTATCGAGGGGTTTATGCAGTATATTATTCCAGACTACACATGTTTTGGTGTAGATATAAGCAATGACATCCACTTCGTTAGGTTAATCGTGTTAGTTGCTTCCAAGTTCATGTTATACACTAATCAAATAAGTCTATCTTTTCATTGTCCTATATCAAATATAGTTATGCAAATTATTGACGATAGTGATGTCAGATATTTTCTTAGTATCGTTAGTGGTATGTCTCCTAACATAGTATAATTGTTTGTTGTTAATAATGTTATAGAAAGTGGTATTCAACGATTTTCTGAGGAAAATCGTTATGGTGGCAATGGGTCTTCCGGTGCTGGAAGTAAACAAATTTGTAATTTATTACATGACAATCAACCACGTTTATTCTTACAATGACCGTATAGATAGGGGTGATTTAAGGTATAAAGGTAAGGTTGTTGATGATGATTCTCTAACAATTGATGTTGATGAATCTGCAAATGATGAGGCAAAACTAATGTTGTTGGTTGATGATGGTAATATAGTTCCACATAGAGAGTCAGTTGAACATTTAAGAGTTTCACTGAATTTGATAGAGATGATACTTAAGGTGAAGACGGGGAAACTGGGCCCCTAAAACCCCAAAAACCACATGAGGAAAAGTTTCCTTATTATTTGTTTCGATTTTGAAAAAAAAAAAAAAAACACAAACCACTAATTGGGGTATATATGTGTAACATATGTTTCCTTGGATGAACCGAATTAGGGTTTTAGAGGATCAAAATATTGGATTTTTGTGGAAAAAGGGGTCCTCACTACGTGAGGCATGGAGGCTCACGACAAGAGGAGGGTTGCATGAAGATTCTATTCGGGACTGAGCTCACGACGTGAGCAATAAGAGCTCACGACATGAGCAATAAGAGCTCACGACGTGAGGATCGTTGCAGCCCAAGCCTACGAAGTTTTAGGGTTTCCCACATATTTAAGCCCCTTTATCTCGGTTTTAGGGTTCACTTCTCAAACTCCACCTTCCCCTAACTCAGAAAACCCGAAACATGATCCATCTTGGTGATTTTGGATCCATTTAGTGTTTTGGTGGCTAGAAGAAGAAGAATAAGAGGTTCTAGAGTGTTGGTTCAGCAAGGAGGCTTCATCATCATCATATTGTGCACATTTTGGACCATTGTAAGTGTTCAAGATTCAATCTTTATGAGCTCAAATTGCTAGATCTAAGTTCTAAGCTCCTTTTTGCATGTTTATGTTGGATTGCATGCTTGAGATCCATAAAGTTGGCAACTTTATGGATCAATGAGTCATTCCCTATGATTTAATCTTATGGATCTGGAGTGTGGTTGTAATTTATGAATCTTGTTTGAGTTTGGGGCCATTTCTTGTCACTTTGACCTAAGATGGGTTTAGGACATGCTTGGGGCATGCATCTCCACCAAGTAATTGTGTTTTGTTGGCCTTTGAAGTCATTGTTAGCTTCTAAAAGAAGTAGAAGTGAAGGTTTAAT
Organism: Lactuca virosa; assembly: GCF_052849685.1. Taxonomy (NCBI): domain Eukaryota; kingdom Viridiplantae; phylum Streptophyta; class Magnoliopsida; order Asterales; family Asteraceae; genus Lactuca; species Lactuca virosa. The sequence goes on from NC_136431.1 coordinate 192,582,606, forward strand.
GGATTAATGACTTAAAAGTTGGGTTTTTAGCCTCAGACTGTTCTCACGACATGAGAAGCGTTGTTGGTCCCAACGCATCCACCCATGTTTCCGCGTTACGATGATTTTGGGATTGTACTATGATAACTGTTTTCTTATAAAGTACTTTTGAATATTTAGAAAAATGATGATGTATGTTGACTTAAAATATAATTAATGTTTTGGTTGACTTAAAAATGAAATTTTTTACCTCATAATTTTTGATCGTTACATTTGAACCTTTACCATTGCCCGAGTTAGCTCAACAAAAACGTAAAGGTGCCACAGTCTACAACTATACTTCCTATGTGAAAAAATACCAATTATCCAAAAGCAAAGAAGAACTTAAGCTTAAATTAGGATTCAAATATGTTACTGAAGGCTTCCAATGTAACCACCACCACCTATATCTTTGTTTTTCCCTTCGTCACATCATCTTTCTATACTATTTTACTAACACCCATCACCAATTTTGCCTTGATATAGAACAAATTCTTTGAGGAAACCCGTCTCCTGTTTAGAATAATTTTCGGTTTTCACGGGTTTACAACAAGAAACACTCTTCTTTGACATCATGGGCTCATAAAGGACACTGTAAGCTAGGGATTTTCCCTTATTTGTGCATATGGGTTCATAAAGAAAACATGGATTCCCCAATTGACTAGCTTAGAAATCAAGAAATAAAAGGGAATTTGGAAACCCCACAGTTTTGGCATTAGAGTTGCTGACTGCTCAACTGCCTTTTTGAGAGCGAAAAGTGAGTTTATTTTGCAAACTTGCGAGGTAGGTTTAAAGACGAAACTGAAAACTGAAACTTTTGAGACAATTGGTTGGGTGGTTCGGGTGGGATGTTTATGAGGTGCAAGAAGAAGAGGGGTGAGGTGGTGTTGGATGAGTTCCACGATGATGATTCCAACCAAAATAGAAAATGATCTGGTTATGTAATATTCCTCAAAAAAGATGTTCATGAGTTCCAAAAACGAGAAATCGGACCTGATACAAAGGATAGGGAAGAGGTTTTTATTTTATTTTTTGCTAAAAGTATACATGTTGCATGGTCTACCGCTCGTTTGAGGTTAAAGGAACTAAAAATGCAGGTCATAACCCACCTTCTACCCCATAAAAAAAATTATGAACTAATTAGACCAATTCTAAAAACATTATAGAAATACAATGTCATTTCTCGTAAGTTAAAAAGTATTTGACTTAAAATTTTTTTCTTTTGAAGCTATTGTAGTTAAAAACTAAAAGAAGTTTCAAAAAATCAAGTTTTAAATATATATATATATATATATATATATATATATATATATATATTTAAATATCATTTTTAAAGCTAATGAAAAAGTTATTTTGAGAAATCTTTTTGAACTTGTCAAACATTTGTATTTATTGATTGATTTAAAACTAATAAATCAATAAGTTGTTTTTAGAAAATCTCAAACACTTACTTAAATTTTATCTTTATATATTGCAACTGTTACAAATATTTTTGGATATCAATGGGTTGTTTGAGATTATTTTTTAAGCTCAAAGGTTTTTTTTTGTAAAGTTTTTTTTTACTATAGTTTTTGAAAAGACAAAAGCTAAAAGTTGTTTTTAAAAAGTATTTTGGTTTTATTTTTTGACTTTTGACTTTTGAGTATAATTTAGCTTTTGAAAGGCTAAAAGTTACAAAAAAAATCATATTTTTCTGACTTTTGAAAACTTTTTTTTTTTACAAAAAATTATTTTATAAAGAACTTTTATATTTTTCAAAACATCAGTTGCCAATCTTTGACATTTTGGAAAAATTAAAAACCAAAAAATCACCAAAGGGCTTCTAGCCTAGCGGTATTAGGTGGTGCCCTCCCTCCTTGATGTTGAGGGTTCAAGTCCTGTCATGGACATAAATGGATTTAAGTGTTACTTTAGGAGTAATTATATATTATATTTGCCGGTTAAAAAAAAACCAAAAAATCATTCCAAAATAATCCCAAACACCCTCTTAATACCCGTCTTAAGCTTTGAAAAGATATGTATTTGTATTCGGGTTATTTCCATAAAAGACCCTATATTTTGACTTTTTTTCTTTTTAGACCTAAAACTTTTTTATTTTTCGAAAAAGACCCAACTTTTACTGTTACTTGTTGTTTTAGACCTAACATGTCACCAAAAGGGAAATTAAGTATTTTTATTTCATAAAAGACCCTACATTTAGTACTTTTTCCAATTAAGACCTAAAATGTTTTTTATTTCAAGACTAGTTGTATAAAAACGTGATTATATCCTTTTAGTTTAAACATAGACATCGATTTAAACAATGTAATTATTATGCCTACATTTATTTATGATTGGACAATTCTTTGTCCACGTATATTTATACAAAAAAAGTAGTTGTAAAAGATATTTTTTCACTACACCAAGTTCATGTAGCTTAATTTCTTCAAGGCATAAAAACATACTTATATTCTTTTAGTTTAAATAATAGACAACGATTTAAATTTTGCATCTTTTGGCGTCGTATTGATTTACGCATGAAACATTTTTTTTAAACCATTACACATACAATGAAGTTGTATAGTATATTTTTTTTTCACGAGTGTAATATAAATAATAACAAAATGTTTTGTCTACATTTGGGAAAATTTACAGTTTCTAGCTCCAAAACCTTTTTTTTATATTATTGGTTTAATTAGTTTTTCGATTTCAGTTACATAAAACAATTACCAAAAGCTAGGAGTTGAATACATAGACATGTGAAGTCAAATTTCCTAACAACACAAAAGAGATTTTATATAATTTTAAGATCATAAACTCAATAACCAATTGAGTACCAAACACCTTCAAGCTTTTTTAAATTAAAATGAAATCCTAAATTTTATTTTGGTAATAAATATGATTATACTTGAGAATCAATAACCGCGATATACAAACACCATGTGTTTGGATATTTAAGTGTGCGATATCATTTTTGTTATTTGGATTTTTAACTTATGTTCAAATGGTTTCATTCCCATAATATAGTTTTATGTATTTATATGTGATGTTAAATTTTTTAAGAATGTCTTAAACTTGAATCTGATATATCTAAACAAAACTATTACGAATATTTAGGATTAATATTTTATATATGTATTTGATATAATTATAACATATTATTCAATAATGGGCCAATGCTACCAAATATTCTATGACTTTGGTTTATGAGTATGATAGTGAGTGCATTTATTAACTGTTCTAAAAAAATTAATTAAAAAATTCGACAAAAAAAAATAATATAGAAAAGTAAGAGAGGAAAATATGTCCAAACTCACGAAATAGGTATAATAGACAAACTAAAAAAAATTATTTTGTATACAGTTTGTTAAATTACATGGTATGTTTTTTTTCTACAAATAAAAAAAATTGTTATTATACTAAAAGATTCTTCATAGCCATGTGTTATCAATGTTACCAAAAAATATCAAATTAACATCAAACTTTTTATTAGCGGTAATAATAACATTTTTTTATAAACAGTATATCAAGTTTAATGATATAATATATATCCAAGATAAAGTTTAATTATATCTTTTAGACAAAAATAAAATTTTGCAATTCTTCTAGGTTATATTCGTTCAAAAGATAATAGATTAGATAACATTTTTTTAGTTTATACATGTATACTTTCTTTTTCGGTGTAGTCAAGAAGTACCTTATATATTTGGTCTTGAAGATTATAACCAATTTTAAAGTTGAGTTTATTTTGAAAAAAAAAACATTTTAGGTCTAAAATGGAAAAAACTATAAAATATAGGGTCTTTTATGAAACAAAAATACCTAATTTACTTGTTGGTGACCTGGTCTGAAATAACAGGTAACAGGTAAAAGCTAGGTCTTTTTCGAAAAAGAAAAAAATTCTAGGTCTAAAAAAAAATCAAAATATAAAGCCTTTTATGAAAATAACCATTTTTTTTTATGAAAATAACCATTTTTTTTTTATGGAAATAACCATTTGTAGTATACAGTGGTAAAAATCGTAACCCACAACATTTTTGGAAAAGAAAAAGAAAAAGAAAAAGGAGCGGGCGGTGTACGCAATGGAACAGATGTCAAAAGAATAAACCAAAGACCATAAACGAGTCAGTGAGAACCGGAGAAGGAGTGAGCTGACCTGACGATTGCCATCGTAATCCGGCGAACGTGCGCCGCCGGCCGTCCTGCCTGGCTGTCTCGTACGGCCCGATTGTTTGCTGGTTGCTGTACTGCACCAGTCCCCTGCAAAGCGCCCGATACGTGAAGAAGATGAGGTTGTTGAAGGTAGCTACTTGCAATTTGAATCAATGGGCAATGGAATTCGATTGCAATTTGAAGAACATTAAGGAATCAATAATTTGGGCTAAAGAAGCTGGTGCTGTTATTAGGCTTGGTCCGGAGCTCGAAATCACTGGCTATGGTTGTGAAGACCATTTCTTAGAACTCGACACCATCTCTCACGCGTAAGATTTTCCTTTACTTTCAATTAAATTCCATTACTCGTATTCGCTTTCAAGTCAATTGCATCATCTTCTAGTCGAATTGAACCGTTGATGCCTGTGAATAGTGAATACTAGGTTGTGCCTAATTTAATAATCACATTATTTATAATCCCTTTCAGGTGGGAGTGCTTAAAAGACCTGCTTCTTGGTGATTGGACAGATGGCATATTATGTAGTTTTGGGATGCCTGTTATCAAAGGTTCTGAGCGTTACAATTGTCAAGTGTTATGTATGAACAGAAAGATAATCATGATACGAGCAAAGATGTGGCTTGCAAATGATGGAAACTATAGGGAACTTCGGTGGTTTACTGCATGGAAACAAAAAGACAAGCTTGAAGAATTTCAACTTCCAAGTGACATTTCTGAGGCTTTGCTGCAAAGAACAGTCCCTTTTGGCTATGGCTTCATGCAGTTTTTAGACACGTAAGTTAAAACCTTTCTGTTTCATGGCTTCGAATCAGGGTAGTGGAGTAGTGTAGCTGTATAGGTACTACGGTTTTGTTGTTGTTATGCCATTGTTTCTGATAATCAAACTTTTTCTTGTCTTAATCAGAGCTGTTGCAGCTGAAATTTGTGAAGAGCTTTTTGCTCCAATTCCTCCTCATGCTGAACTTGCACTAAATGGTGTTGAAGTGTTTATGAATGCTAGTGGAAGTCATCACCAACTAAGAAAGCTTGACATTCGTATCCGAGCTTTTATAGGTGCTACACACACTCGTGGTGGAGTTTACATGTATAGTAATCATCAAGGTTGTGATGGAGGTCGTCTTTATTATGGTATGTTTTCAATGATCATACCCCTCTCTCTCTCTCTCTCTCTCTCACACACACACACACACACAGAGACACACTCAAGCGTGAAAGATTCATTATATTGCAGATGGTTGTGCATGTGTTGTTGTTAATGGAGATGTAGTTGAACAAGGTTCACAATTCTCCTTGAAGGATGTAGAGGTGGTGGTTGCTCAAATAGATCTAGATGCGGTATGTTCTATATTTAATGAGTCTGCATATTTGCTTCATGTCATTGTTCACTAATCTCTTAATGAGTCTACATATTTGCTTCATGGCAGGTTGCTAGTCTTAGAGGATCTATAAGTAGTTTTCAAGAACAGGCAAGTTGTAAACGATTTGTTTCCTTTGTAGATGTGCCATACAAGCTTTGTCAGCCTTTTAACCTCCAAATGTCTCTTTCAAGTCCATTGAAGGTAAGTGTGCTTAGGTTCTAAAGATTCCTTTCCTTGCAGTTAGGCTCCATTGCTTTTGATTTCTCGTCTATGTAAAAGACGTGAATACCCTTCATCATTGAATCAGCCACCTCCATTATGTTGCAGATTAGTTACCACTCTCCTGAAGAAGAGATAGCTTTTGGACCTGGTTGTTGGCTTTGGGATTACCTAAGAAGAAGTGGGGCTTCTGGTTTTCTTCTTCCACTCTCTGGTGGAGCCGATAGCTCTTCAGTCGCTGGTATTGTTGGATGTATGTGCCAACTTGTAGTAAAAGGTCATTTTTACCCCCATACTTCCAAATTACTTCCCTTCCTTCTTAAATTCTTGCACAAACAACAATAATCTTAATTGGATCTAAAAAGGTCTCTCAGTAGTCCCAATTTGTCACACAGGACAAGACATGACAGAACAAGTTATACTGCGCATGACTTAACCGAGACTAGGACTTTGACTTTCGCACAAAAGACATAAATGCCCTCCTCATGTCCCTTAACAAAAAAAAAAAAGACTTTTGTGGTCAAATTTAATCTATATCTTAATATAGAGATTGCAAATGGTGATGAACAAGTCAAGGCTGATGCTATAAGAATCGGACATTACACCAATGGACAATTCCCTACAGACAGCAAAGAATTTGCAAAACGTGTATTTTACACTGTTTTTATGGGATCTGAAAACAGGCAAGTCCTTTCTTTCTAATATTACATACTGAATCTTTTTTTTATGGACTTAATGAGAACATGACTTAATCTGGTAAGCTATATATGCATGTTACCTTTTGACTTGATAAAGAAAGCCAGAGAAATCAGGCTTTCCTGAATAAGTCGTAATTTTTACCAATTTACCCTTACCATCTTGTGTAATAAGCTTACAGTTCTGATGCCACACGTTCACGAGCCAAGGTGCTTTCTGAAGAAATTGGATCATGGCATCTTGATGTTTCTATAGACAGTGTGGTATCTGCATTCCTATCTTTATTTCAAACACTTACAGGGAAGCGTCCTCGCTACAAGGTAAAATAAATAAATAAAATAAACAAGTGTGTTTTATACTTTTATATGAAAATCATTTTCTTTTTTCTTACAGGTAGATGGGGGATCAAACATTGAAAACTTAGGGCTCCAAAACATACAAGCTCGAATCAGAATGGTTTTGGCCTTTATGATGGCTTCCTTGTTGCCATGGGTTCATAGCAAACCAGGGTTTTATCTTGTGTTGGGTAGCTCAAATGTGGATGAAGGGTTACGTGGTTACCTAACTAAGGTATTATAATAATATATTAATAATAATATTTCATTATTTATTTATTATTATTATTATTTTTTGTGTAGTATGATTGCAGTTCTGCGGATATAAATCCAATCGGAAGCATAAGCAAGCAGGACCTGCGAATATTTCTTCGGTGGGCCGCCACACATCTTGGTTTCTCGTCTTTAGCAGAAATCGAGGCTGCCCCACCAACCGCTGAGCTGGAGCCTATACGCTCCAATTACAGCCAGGTATTTAAATTTAACAACACTTTTTACTTTTAAACCCTTAAAAAAAAAATTAACTTTTCTAACTCATGTTCTCTTTTTCAGCTCGATGAAGTTGACATGGGAATGACATATGAGGAACTTTCCGTATATGGAAGGTTAAGGAAGATTTTCAGATGCGGGCCCGTGTCCATGTTCAAGGTTTGTCTTACATCTCCATCATGACAAAACATGTTGTACTGTTTTTTGCATGCATTGGACTCAGACTGATACTAATACTGATACAGAATCTATGTTTTGGTTGGGGTTCAAAACTAAGTCCATCGGAAGTAGCCGAGAAAGTAAAGCACTTTTTCAAATACTATTCCATCAACCGACACAAGATGACTGTATTAACACCCTCCTATCATGCCGAGGTATTGTTTTTTTTTTTTTTTTTGTTATAAAATTTTGTACACATTAATTAATGATAATGATAGTAATAATAATAATACCGATTTTGCCCTTGTGTGTACGCGTACAGAGCTATTCACCAGAAGATAACAGATTTGACCTCCGACAGTTTCTCTATAACTCAAGATGGCCATATCAGTTTCGAAAAATAGATGAACTTGTGAAGGAACTTAGTGTTGATAAAGATGCATCATCATCATCTACTTCAGATGGTGTAGGAATTGTGGCAGCTGGTTCAGCTGATCCAAAGGCTGGCCTTTAAAATTTCATAGTGATTAATCAAAGTTAACTTTATACTTTTTTTTTAAAAAAAAATTGTGAGTTTTATTGATTTTGTTAATGAATTACCCGAAAGGATTAGTTCACTGGTCTATGGTGAAAGTACCTAGGTTCATAATCGTATACTTCTTGATACAATACAGGAGAATTTTAATTTTAATAAATTAATGAAATAGTTGTGTTTCAAGTTTTTTAATGGATGTACTCGGATAATAACATTCGTAATATAATCTCAAGCATTTCTCCTTATGTTGGGAGGCACTGAAAGGTTGATTGTGTTTCAAGGTTATGAGTAGGCTGAAACCATTCACGAAATCCATAAGCATGTGAAAGGGTTTACATAAGAATGAGGTAAGGGTTTGACAAGTGGGGTACAATGGGGTTTACATAAGAATGAGGTAAGGGTTTGACAAGTGGGGTACAATGTTTGAGGCAGTGATGAAAATTTATAAAATTAAGAACCATATAGAGGGAAAAAAAAGTTTTATACTAAGAATGATGTATGTTTTAATAAACCACATGAACAATTTATGTAATTCACTCTTTAAATTAGGTTTGTTCTTGTATAAATATTTTACTAGATTATAACCCGCGTTAAACGCGGGGGAACGTATTAAAAAAATTATCAAAACATTTATATATATTGCATAATAATTATAAAAGAAAGTTTATAACTATTGGTATTATTGAAAGGTGAAGAAGAAACACTGAAATCGATAAATAACTATAAACATTGCAGGACCTCTTTGTAGACAACGTTTTTTGTTTTCTTAATTGAACGACCTTCCTCGTCACATATGAGTACCTTCAAACATTTTTTGCTTGTTACACGAGAAATAGCTACATATAACTGATCATGGGTGAAGACAGGTCTACGCAAGTATAATCCAACATTTGATAATGACTGTCCTTGACTTTTGTTAATGGTCATAGCGAAACAAACTGCTATTTGGAATTGCTTATCGTTGAAAACGGAATGAAATTTTTTTATCGGATGGGGTCAACTTCATGCGATGTATATAACTAGTCTCGTTAAAAAATCTACCAGATATGATTCGTGCTTCAATGACGTGTCTTCCAAGCCTTACGATTTGTAATCTAGTTCCATTGCATAGTCCTCTGGTTTGGTCGATATTACGAAGCAACATGACCGGAACACCTTTTTTTAGTATAAGTTTATGGTTGGGAATTCTAGAGGCCTGAAAAGCGTTCAACACATCCGGAGAGTATACTGATACCTTAAAAGAATCTTCTGTCTCGGTCTCATATAAGGAATCTAAACTCAGATATGTTTTCCCTTCATCTTTCATCAATTCTAACATGTAGTCGTTGATGGCATCAACTTCTTCATTAGTAGGGACCAAAATAGCTTTATCTTGAAAATACGATGGATCATCAAGATGGTTCTGAAAAGATGAATAAATGCAGGATACAATTGAATGAATATGGTCACCCGTAGAGGGAACGATCACATCTTCTGGAAATTCAACTTCAACTTCACCATCATTAGGACCACCGATAGTACCTTCACTAATTTTGAGAATCCAATCAGCAAAGGATTTTGTCTCTTCGAAATCATTGTTTGGACAACCGAACTGAAGCCTCATGTTTACAGTCAAACGTAAAATTATACATTCACACCATAATAAATATTGGTATTCATATATGTTGTATACTGTAAAATGTAAGATGAAGTACATAAAGTTGGAGAGAAGAGTAAATTCATAAATGGATATCATAACATACCATAAAAAATGATTATACAAAGAATGGAATTAAAGGATATTGGTGAAGAAAATAACGAATTAAAGTTGGTTAGCAAATATAGATAGTTTACAATTTTTTTTTCAAGTATGAATTATGGACTTTGTTTAAGTATGTGGACTTGCATTATTTTTGTATTTTTTGTTTATAATGAACTTTTATATATTTGTTTTTTGTTAGTTTTTTATATGCGTTTTGTTGACACAAATCTATTTAAATGAACACAATTACACTTTTGAATGTAAATAAAATAAACCTAATTAAAAGCTATAAATCATGGAAAAATAAGTATAAACAATGAAATGCGTACCTTTTGCCTTTGATTAACCAAGCTAACAATTGTTTACTGCTATAGAGGGCTGTAGAAAGGAAGAAATATTGATTTAGTATCGTGAATATCAATATAAACGAAGAGGTAAAAACATAGATAAAACACAATAAAAACTCATTTTTTGCAGGAGCGTGGAAGGAAAAATAAAAATGGGTTTTTGCGGAATATGTCATATATATGTATTGAATCCAAGTTGGTTTTGGAGGGATAAGATAAAAGTCATTTTTATCTTATCCCTTAAATGTTGAATTTCAAAATGTAGTTAGGATAGATAACGTAGAACATTTTAGAATTATTTTTTAAAATTTAAAATTAGGTTAATGTTGATGGTTATTTTGGAAAGAATGATAACTTTTATAACAGCCCAAGAATATATTATTTACCAAATCGGCTCCATGACTTTACATTTAATACCAAACATCCCCTACTATATATTGTGCCCAAGAATATATTATTTACCAAATCGGCTCCATGACTTTACATTTAATACCAAACAGCCCCTACTACATATTGTTTATTATGTAAGCATTTTACTTTGAAAAGTGTACAAATTAAGACATTGTATTTTCATTATCTTATTAAAGACACATTTCATTTGGAAAAGCCATGTACTTTATTCAATTATTTGTTTGTCATTCTAGATATGCTATTTTTGTTTTTTTATAGAATTGTATGTCAACATAGTTTGTTACGAACAATAAAAAAATTATTGTTATAAAATCTTGTTTGTGGAATAACAAACTCAGTGGCTTAAGCCAAAGATTAAGGATATTACCTTTAAACTTAAAACAAATTGACAATAATAGACTTGGTCAACATAGTTTGTTATTTAAACTTAAAACAAATTGACAATAATAGACTTGGTCAACATAGTTTGTAACATTAGTTGAGGCGAAAATATATCAAAACATGTAAAAGTTAAAATTCATAAAAAGAATTCAACATAATTATGAATTTGTCTCAAATAACACGACTACTATCGTGTTATAATTAAATGAAAACAAACATAATCTTCAAAATGAAAACAACTCGTACTTGTCAAAGAAATCCTTAAGCAAATAATAAAAACTCAAAGAAATATCGTCAATGAAAAATGTCAAATAATCATAACTGCTAAATTTATTCGAGTTTTTCCATTTTTGGAATCTTAAGGGTATGAGGAGCAACACCATCTTTTGAGGAAGACCATTCAAACGATTCAGTGGTGGTAATAATCTTAATAGGCCGTTTCAGTGAAGTACTTGTCGGTGTCACCGCATCAAGATCAACAACATTAATATTGTCACCTTCAATAGAAACACTCTTTTCCTGTATCAAATTAATAAAACAATGTTAATTAACAACATTAATATTGTCACCGCATCAAGAATAAATGTTTATTAACAATGTTAAAATGCTAAATGTGACATCCCCATTTTCACGGCCAGAAAAGACCGATTTTTGTTTATGCTTTATAAAAGTCAGAGTACCTCTTTTGATAAAAATGTTGCGGAATTTGTTCCCAGTAAAACATGATAAATACGTTATCAAAGCATTTCCAAAGAAAAGTATTTTTATTCATTTTAAAATATTTGGGATGTCATCGTCAATACAGAAACGTAAGCATAAACAGAACTTACATTCATTATCACTGGTGATTTATATCTCCTTAATCTCTCAGTGTAATGTGACTTCATATCAACACCAATAAACTGAGTGTGTCAGGTTGGGAAATCTGGTGAGTACATAGGGTTTTCAACCCACAATAAAATAATTATTATGTTTAAACATTTAAACAATCAACCCAATTACCCGTCCCCATTATCTTCTTTATTCTACCCTAAGAATTCAGCTATTCCTCGTTTATTTATTCCTAAGGGTTATCCTAAGGAATATGCACAAAATCCATCGTTGCCAAGGTTTACTCAACAGGCACTAAATCCATAGTTACCAAGGTTTATCTCGTTTATTGACAGTATCGTTTCCGAGACTCCTCTCGCAATACAGGTCAATGGGTTTTATCTCGTTTATCGACGGTATCGTTTCCGAGAATCCACTCGCAATACATGTCGATGGGTTTTTTTTAGAGTACACCTGGTGAATACACAGTTCAAAACACCTATAGGTTGCGAGTCTGCTAGTGTCTACTGGATTGTCTAGAATAGTCCGTGGTTGTCATCCATACTCTGCTGAATGACGGGGCCAACAAATGGGTAAAAGGCTTCTCTCATGGTTTACCTCTCACCCTTATCTCATGGTCTATATCACTTCTCATCATTTTATTTTTGTCACACAGCAACTATTTCATCTACCCATGTTTTACCCAACACATTTTGTAGATATAAAATACATATACAGTTTAAATCATTTAAAACATGTATAAAAATCTTTCACCCAGCACAGACGGCAAGTATACAGACAATATGCACACATAGCACGTAATTTATATTAAATACTTCATATCTATGTGTAAGATGAAAGGGACTATGCACTCACCTGAAAGGTGGTGACTCTGTACTTGAACAGCGCTTCGTTATCTCAAAATAATTTTCCCTTGACAAAACCTAGTATCAATACCACTAGGGTTTAGTCTAACGTTAACCGCGACTAGTTAATAGTCTAGCTATTATTACTATTATATAAGCGTTAAACGATACTTATATAACCCATAATAATAGCCCAAGTACTTATTATAAGGTCCTAATAACATTACTATATTAAAACATAAGCTATACTAAAGATAGGTTAGGCGTAGCTCACTTACAGCGGGTTTTTCTTAAAACCGGGTTTCGCTGGAGCAGCGTTTCCGAGCCGAAAGGCCCTTCTTCTTGGAGCCGTCGGGCACTCCGGGGCTTCCGCCTCGTGCTAGGGAGTTACCTTAGGATTTAAGGGGGTTTGGGGGTATTAGAGAGAGTATGGAGAAAGGAAAGAAAGAGTATGGTGTGAGAAATGAAGGAGGGGTGCGTCTCTATTTATAGGCTGAATTGGGGTCACTCACCTCGTGAGTTTTTAATATTCACCTCGTGAGCTTGCTTAGGCTCCAAGGCAAAGCCTGGTGCTGACACGTGGCATCGCACACAGGGTGGAAATCAGCCGGTTTTCAAAAATTCATAACTTTCGCATACGAGCTCCGTTTTCGACGTTTTTTTATATCCACGCGTAGGTAAAAATAAGATCTACAACTTTCATTTAGACTCCGTCGGCTAACTCTCGACCGATCTTAAATTTAACAGTAGGAGGAGATTAGACTGTTAAATGACCACGAAGAATTCGTAACTCCTTCATACGGACTCCGTTTTAGTCTGTCTTTTTACCGTTGAGTTCCTATTAATGAGATCTTCAACTCTCATTTAGGTCGCGTAAGCCGAAAACCGCTCGAACTAAAATTCGAGTTTCGGACCGTGCACTGCTATGCCAAATCTTAGAAAATTCATAACTTCCTCATACGAAGTCAGATTTGGGTGTTCTTTTTTTGTATGCTCTTGGTTTAATGTATACTACAACTTTTGTTTAGATCACTAAGGCTAAAAAGTCATCTATCTTAAATTCACTATTTACGTCTCCCGGTGTCGTGCCGATTTTGCTGAAAAACTTCGATGAGCCATGACTTCTTCGTTATAACTCGGATTTCGGCGTTCTTTATATGTACGGAACCCTTGAGACATATTATACAACTTGGTTAAGATTATTTATTCTAAATAATCTTTTGTCGAAAAGTCGTTTTCGACCCCTATGATCTCTAAATTGACTAGCCCGGATCTACGGGCGTTACAATTATCTCCCCCTTAGGATGATTACGTCCCGGAATCATCAACGAAACAGGGCTCACATGATGACTCCATACGTTCTCTCTTCATTCTAAGTAATAACCGTAACTTTGATGTTTCTTCGAACGAGTATCTAACTCTAAGACTTCCTGACTGCAGGCGGTGCCCGATCTTGGACCCGCTCTCTATCGCATGTTAGACTTTCAGTCATGATCTTCATGTCACGATCTCGATCTTTATTGGAGACTCCTTCTTTAACAAACTTGAGATAAGTTTCTTCCTTCGATTATCATAATAGACCGATGGGTAATGTTCTAATGACCTCTCATCGTATGATGCATTGCTTGGACTCAGGTCTTTTAGAGTCAAATTCCAGAACAGACTATACCTTCCTTCATGTTCTAATCACATCTTAAAAGGTAGCATTTCTAGCTACAAGCAACCGTCGCGATACCTCTACCGATCACTTCGATTATCTTTTACTTCAATCCTATGGCTTAAGTCAGATGTTACATCGAACTTGGTTCTCTGAACCACGTAACATACTCATCGTAGTCGGACTCAATTTGATATGACCACTAGGGTCGGAATAACAACAATCTTCTTAGTCATTACCGAAACGATGGTAACGACATACTTGAATAAAACGGAATCAATTACTAGTTTCTTGGTAACCTTGTGACTTTCCCTGATCCAAGCGTGAGTCCTGTGCTTCCGGTAGTATATGCATCTACTACCTTTCACACCTACTCATACTCATCCCAAGTATTGTCTCGCAGTCCCCAAGTCCTAAAATCACAAAACAATTTAACACATACGAGTGTGTCTAAATAATCATAAAAAAATTTCCCTAGACTCTACTAGGACTTCTTCCATGCACATCTTCAATCATCAATTCTGCTTCAACTCGGTTGGTATTGGAAATTCCAGACCATGGGATAACTTTATGGATTATACCAAAAATTCTTTCTTTCTGCCAATCGAAAGCGTACTTCTCCCGTACTAGACGCATTATTTATTAGACGCATTCTAAAGGCAAGATACCTCTCTTACGATATCTTCTGATAGGTATCATTCACTATCGTAAGCCTTATTATTTCCTCTATTTTATCAGTCTATCATGGTTCGCATCACTTCTTGAACTTCTGCCATTGTGATAGGTTCGGGTGCAGGTGCAACGACCGATGCATGACCCATCACATTCTTTGGCTGAAGTTGTCATCTTCCTCAGATATTTCCTAGTCTGTCTTCACCATGACGTTTTGTACACCAAAGCAGACATTTGGTGTACCGAGGCGAGAATTTAAGATAGGAAAGTTTTATTTACGATAGACGTATAAATCTCCCTATTACTCTGAAAAGTTACATGCCAGTTCTAATATCGTAATTAAACGTTTAGAAATCTGAACACATAAAATTTCCAGATCCGGTCGGCAATAGACCATAGATCCGAACAGATAATAGCATATAAGGCATCTTTATAGCTATAACATAAAACATTTAGCACATAAAACATTTTAGGCAACTTTCCTAAAATAAACTAGTGCTCGTGTCTAAAATATAGCAGACACTCATCTCACAATCATCGCTTAACATTCTAAGTTTAAGTCTAGAAATTTCCTACAAATTCCTAGTTCGCTTAAACTAATGCTCTCATACCAACTGTGACATCCCCATTTTCACGGCCAGAAAAGACCGATTTTTGTTTATGCTTTATAAAAGTCAGAGTACCTCTTTTGATAAAAATGTTGCGGAATTTGTTCCCAGTAAAACATGATAAATACGTTATCAAAGCATTTCCAAAGAAAAGTATTTTTATTCATTTTAAAACATTTGGGATGTCATCGTCAATACAGAAACATAAGCATAAACAGAACTTACATTCATTATCACTAGTGATTTATATCTCCTTAATCTCTCAGTGTAATGTGACTTCATATCAACACCAATAAACTGAGTGGGTCAAGTTGGGAAACCTGGTGAGTACATAGGGTTTTCAACCCACAATAAAATAATTATTATGTTTAAACATTTAAACAATCAACCCAATTACCCGTCCCCATTATCTTCTTTATTCTACCCTAAGAATTCAGCTATTCCTCGTTTATTTATTCCTAAGGGTTATCCTAAGGAATAGGCACGAAATCCATCGTTGCCAAGGTTTACTCAACAGGTACTAAATCCATAGTTACCAAGGTTTATCTCGTTTATTGACAGTATCGTTTCCGAGACTCCTCTCGCAATACAGGTCAATGGGTTTTATCTCGTTTATCGACGGTATCGTTTCCAAGAATCCACTCGCAATACATGTCGATGGGTTTTTTTAGAGTACACCTGGTGAATACACAGTTCAAAACACCTACAGGTTGCGAGTCTGCTAGTGTCCACTGGACTATCTAGAATAGTCCGTGGTTGTCATCCATACTCTGCTGAATGACGGGGCCAACAAATGGGTAAAAGGCTTCTCTCATGGTTTACCTCTCACCCTTATCTCATGGTCTATATCACTTCTCATCATTTTATTTTTGTCACACAGTAACTATTTCATCTACCCATGTTTTACCCAACACATTTTGTAGATATAAAATACATATACAGTTTAAATCATTTAAAACATGTATAAAAATCTTTCACCCAGCACAGACGGCAAGTATACAGACAATATGCACACATAGCACGTAATTTATATTAAATACTTCATATCTATGTGTAAGATGAAAGGGACTATGCACTCACCTGAAAGGTGGTGACTCTGTACTTGAACAGCGCTTCGTTATCTCAAAATAATTTTCCCTTGACAAAACCTAGTATCAATACCACTAGGGTTTAGTCTAACGTTAACCGCGACTAGTTAATAGTCTAGCTATTATTACTATTATATAAGCGTTAAACGATACTTATATAACCCATAATAATAGCCCAAGTACTTATTATAAGGTCCTAATAACATTACTATATTAAAACATAAGCTATACTAAAGATAGGTTAGGCGTAGCTCACTTACAACGGGTTTTTCTTAAAACCGGGTTTCGCTGGAGCAGCGTTTCCGAGCCGAAAGTCCCTTCTTCTTGGAGCCGTCGGGCACTCCGGGGCTTCCGCCTCGTGCTAGGGAGTTACCTTAGGATTTAAGGGGGTTTGGGGGTATTAGAGAGAGTATGGAGAAAGGAAAGAAAGAGTATGGTGTGAGAAATGAAGGAGGGGTGCGTCTCTATTTATAGGCTGAATTGGGGTCACTCACCTCGTGAGTTTTTAATATTCACCTCGTGAGCTTGCTTAGGCTCCAAGGCAAAGCCTGGTGCTGACACGTGGCATCGCACACAGGGTGGAAATCAGCCGGTTTTCAAAAATTCATAACTTTCGCATACGAGCTCCGTTTTCGACGTTTTTTATATCCACGCGTAGGTAAAAATAAGATCTACAACTTTCATTTAGACTCCGTCGGCTAACTCTCGACCGATCTTAAATTTAACAGTAGGAGGAGATTAGACTGTTAAATGACCACGAAGAATTCGTAACTCCTTCATACGGACTCTGTTTCGTCTGTCTTTTTACCGTTGAGTTCCTATTAATGAGATCTTCAACTCTGATTTAGGTCGTGTAAGCCGAAAACCGCTCGAACTAAAATTCGAGTTTCGGGCCGTGCACTGCTATGCCAAATCTTAGAAAATTCATAACTTCCTCATACGAAGTCAGATTTGGGTGTTCTTTTTTTGTATGTTCTCGGTTTAACGTATATTACAACTTTTGTTTATATCACTAAGGCTAAAAAGTCCTCTATCTTAAATTCACTATTTACGTCTCCCGGTGTCGTGCCGGTTTTGCCGAAAAACTTCGATGGGCCATAACTTCTTCGTTATAACTCGGATTTCGGCGTTCTTTATATGTACGGAACCCTTTAGACATATTATACAACTTGGTTAAGATTATCTATTCTAAATAATCTTTTGTCGAAAAGTCGTTTTCGACCCCTATTATCTCTAAATTGACTAGTCCGGATCTACGGGCGTTACACTAAATTATATGAATTTAACTTTACCTTAATAGAGTTGTTGATAGGAGTACCATCAGAATGAATATTGTTTTCTTCGTATGCAGGTGTATGTTTGAAAACTGCACCAACTACAAGTTCATCATTAGTCATCTAATGATCGGTGTAGGCGTGATAACTGTTCTCGAGATTAAACTTTGAAATATGAACTTTAAAAACAAACTTCCTATTAAGCATCGTATTGAACTCATCGGGGATCTTTTGGCGTCCTTGATCCTAAAGAATATTATAATAAAACATGTGAGTAGTTAATAAATCCCGATTAAAATAAAATGCATTAACAGTATACAGTTAACTTGTCGTGTGTACAAATTAATAGAATAGTATAATATAACGCTACCTTTGATATCTTTTCCATCAACGAATGATTATCGCGGTGAATAAGATCTTTAACATGACGGTCAAACAATACAAAAGAACAGACCCAGTTTCATCTTGAACACGTATTACGACCATTACCCTAAATATTATTGTATGACACGTTAATGGACAATGAAATAAAAATTGAAACATTCTAATAAAGATTCATGAGACAAGAAGTTTACAAATGTAAAATTATGAACTTACTTGCCGAATACATCAGAAACTCCTCCGCAACCATTACAATTAAATGGTTCACCATCACTATCATCACCATTTTTAGTTACCTTTTTTGAACAGTCACGACAATAAAAAGAATATCATCCTTCCTCCAAATCGAAACCGATTATAGTAGCAATGGTAGACAAACCAATTTCCTGATTGGTAAAAATATATATATATATATATATATATATATATATACACACACACACACACATTAAAAAAATTGTTATATATAATGGAAAAATATGAATAATATTAAGTATACATCATTGTAATCTGGAATATCATCAATGTTTTTTATTTGAAAACGGAGATAGTAATCTTCTGGCTTGGCCACAACAGTTTCTGTGTTAAGTTGTGTAGTATTAATGGAAGACTCAACATTCAAATCGATATCAGCAATGCTACATATAAGAAGGAAAAATGAAGAAGATCAACAATAATAATAATTCCTTATTAAGAATAAGTAAAAATAAAACAGTAAATAATTATATCCTAGTCATCAAATACATACGCCCTTTTAAATTATGAAATATGATGCATATCATCATTAATATGCAATCTCGACCCAAATAAACAGTTACCGACTTGTGACTGACCTATAAATAGCAATTGAAGTAATAGATTATTTCATATTATAAATAAAATATTAATGTAATGAGCATAGACATCTAAAAATAATTATTCTTACCACCCCAAGTCTTGAGCTTTGCCATACGTAGGAGGATGATCACAGGAGCATTTTCATTTTGATGTTCAGATATGTAGCTGTTCAACTTCAATGCAAAACCATCCCACAAAGCAACTTACATTTTCCTACCACTATAATTGATTGTTTGGATTATATGAATAAAATATTAAACATGATAAGTTAATGAAAAATAAAGAAAAGTACATCAGATCTTGTGCAACAATACTCATTAGCCTTGTTTCCCTTGCATTCTCCTTAATCACTCTCATGGGTTCAGTAGATACAACTTGACCAATAAAATCTACAAAAAGTAAATTTGAATCAATTATTATAATATAAATTGGTTAAAAAATATATATAATATAATAAATGCAAAACTGTTAAGGGAAAAAAACTCACCAAATGCAACACGAGTGTCAAAATTTCTGGCTGTCAGATCATAAAAACTCATAAAAATAAAAGGATCGATCCTATCAACAAAAGGAGTTGATACACGAATTGTGGTTGTTTTGTAGAAATTTATCTTATGCTTGTGAGCAACCAACATGTAATCTCCTTCGTTTCTGGTCATACCAAAGTTAGTGATTTGCCTTACAGCTCCTTCTTCCAGGAGGGCTTGAAATGCATTTATGAGATTTTTTTGATTGTTTCATGTATTCTAGTGCCCTGTAGGTGATAAAAAATATTATTATATGAAACAAAAATAAAACATTTGTTTTTTTTTTCATATTATTTGAATCTTACCTCCTGGTCCATTAAAATCATGTCCAAGCTGCTGACCATGTTTAGGTTGTTTTTCTATGTCTGTTTCCAAATCATGACAACTTGAACACGAATATTCCATGATTCTTTGGAGGCATCTATGTCAGCCAGCTTATCAATGACGATTTCACTGTCACTGTTATGTGCCATTTCACTTGTGCTATGAGAAATAGAAAAGTATTATAGATAATTATGAGATATAGTGAAAAAAGTAATTCAAAGATTCACAAGGTTTTTGTTTAATGTAAATATGATGTTGTTCAATTAACATAGACATTCTTGGTTGGCATACTTAACCATGAAAAACACAAAAATAAACATTAATTGTATTTTGCAAAATAATAGTTGGCTGCAATTATGGATTAATGGAAGTAGGATGGTATCAAATCAAAACATACATAGTATGTTGATATATTTCATAGAAAACAACAAAGCAAAAAAAATGAGTATGAACACTTATCATATAGAAGGTTGTAGAAGGCTGTAGAAAGGAAGAAGTATTAATAAACAATGAAATGCGTACCTTTTTGCCTTTGATTAACCAAGCTAACAATTGTTTACTGCTATAGAAGGTTGTAGAAAGGAAGACATATTGATTTAGTATCGTGAATATCAATATAAACGAAGAGGTAAAAACATAGATAAAACACAATAAAAACCCACTTTTTGCAGGAGCGTGGAAGGAAAAATAAAAATGGGTTTTGGCGGAATATGTCATATATATGTATTGAATCCAAATTGGTTTTGGAGGGATAAGATAAAAGTCATTTTTATCTTATCCCTTAAATGTTGAATTTCAAAATGTAGTTAGGATAGATAATGTAGAACATTTTAGTATTATTTTTTAAAATTTAAAATTAGGATAATGTTGATGGTGAGTTAAGTTCCCGTCTTTGGTGGCTGATTTTTCGATTTGAATATGGGAAGTAATTATGATAGATGGAAATAAATAGTGAATTGTTTTGTTAGTATGACATCACCAGAAATATTAAGAACGATATAAGGGTTGAAATCAATCAAAAAAATCCAATGAATGGTTCTGATTGTTGAAGGTGACATCATCAGGTTTCTGTTTTAATATATATATAAAGATAAGTAAAAGAGATAAATCACACATGAAACGAGTTAAATACAAAAATAAGTTAATTTTTGTACAATGATATCTTATTTTAAAGTTTGTATGAGCAAAAATAGGTGAAACCAATGATACATTATTTTAAAGACTGTAAGCACTTGATAACCATCTTATGTGGTATTGGAGATCTTCAAGAAAAGGTTTTGATAGCTTGATCTCCAAACTTTTGACCTTCAGTTATTCCTAAAATTTCGATATATGGTTATAACATGCAAAATAAGACAAAGAAATTAGGGACCCTCTAAAGGGTATTTGGTTATTTTTAACCTTTGTGAATATATCATCAGGTGGTTATTAAGAGATAAATTGAGCATTGAAGCAAGGTAAATTAGAATGATGTATGCGATCCTCGTGTCGTGCTACTTGAAGGACTAACACTGGGATCGCTCGATTTGTGGGATCCTCTAGGATGGGATCGCGCCTAGGCACCTGGGAGGACTCCCCGACCTCATAAAACCCAATACTATCCTTATGGATTCACTCGTCCACTTGGGGTGTCCATTTGTGGGTGGGGAAAAGTTTCTTTGATGGATTCAGGAATGATGGTGGTGAGGCTGCCCTCTAGCGGGATGGCATGGGAATGGATTTTCTGGGGGAAGGGGGGGTAGTGATAATCATGCATCCCGGAGCATGAACACTGAGAAAGGATGGGGGAAGTGGAACAACAGTCTCTAGGGATTACTCTGCTGAGTCTCCTCACGATCCTGCTGGGAAGATGAATCTGGGTAGGGTGAACTGGCTGTAGGTACTTCACCGATCTCTTCACAAGGCTGCTCCTCCTCATCACTGGGTTCTTCCTCATCTTCAAATGGCTCCTCATTAGCTGATATCGGGGTAGGCGGTAGGGGCATCGTCAGATCGTAATCGCTCTCTTCTTCAGGCGTGCGCGACACCACTTGATCTTCTTCCATATAAGATGCGACACCCAGTCTCATATATCATTTATATCTCTCTGATTTCCTGCATAAGACATCAACCGGGAAGATGTTTATGAGAAATAATATATAATACATATAATTTCGTATTATAGTGTGTGTATATATATATATATATATATATATATAGAGAGAGAGAGAGAGAGAGTAGATAGTACCGTATCTTAGGTAACTTTGTATATGGTCGGTATGTCGTATGCCTGTTTTTATTCCAGATATCCTCAAGGTGTACCATCCTCTTGCACTAGGTCTTGATCTAAGGTTCTGGTCTTCAGGACGTCGATCTATGCTACTGATCCGAAGATCCTCTAGTCGTAGGCCTCGTCCTAATCTCTTAACTAGGTGTACTAAACCACTGATCCATAAATCCTCAAGTGTTTAGGTTGTCAACTACGACATCTAGGTTTAGGCGTGCATCGATCGGACCATAATAAAACTTAGTTGCACATTCTAGGTCTAGTTGTGGTACAGCCGCAGTACTAGACTAACCCTAGGATTCGTTTTTGACATAATATCTAAATGATACGAGGGTGTATTTATAAGAGTTTATTTAACTCTTTATCTGATTAGTGTTTGATTAGGGTATTTTCTTAATTCTATGTGTGTGCATTTCAAGACCACTAAGCAAGGATCGGCCATGTAGGAAAAGTCGGAGGGCAGGAACAATTTAGCATATAGCTGTTCTGAAATCCAACCCAAACGACAATTTTTCCAGCCTAGACACCTCTCCCGTAAGTAGTCTATCCGTACGGTAATTAATAATAATACTTTTATTAAGTTTAAGTAATTTAGAGTTTTATGCCTTAGGTTATAGTCGTAGTTCCTAAGGAATTACTAGTTTGCTATAACCTATAACTCTGATACCAATCTGTCACACCCCCGACCGGCGGCAGAAACGTCGGGTGGTGCGAACGTGGGGAAATTAGATCGAAGCATACAGATATATATAGAACGTAACACAAAAGTATATCAAAAACATTACTTTTATTTATTATAAATTATTTTGGGATTACATTGTTTAAAAGTCAAGCACATAGCCTAAACATTACTAGAAACGATAAACAGACGGAACTAAACTCCAGCAAGCTTCCTCGAAGACCTCCTCCTTCTCGACGCAACTATCATTCACACTCATCTCCCTGAGAATACATGTATTTTTAAAAACATCAACATAATGTTGATGAGTGCACAATTTTTTTATAGTTTCCAGCTTTTATTTTGTTGTATTAATTTAAGAATTCTTTTTTCGTTTAGAAAAGTTTTCCTAAAGTATTTTATCAACCCTAGCTTATTATCTTTTTAGGATATCTACCGATCCTATCTTATTATCTTTTAGGATATTTTATAAATCCTAATTTTTTATATTTGTAGGATATCTAACAACCTAACGTATTTTATCTACCATTCTAAGGTGTCCCTGATGGTAGTTGGATCTCTAAGGTGATTGTAGTGTATTACCATGAGCCCCCATAATCGACGTTGTTTGACTAATAATTGCCCCGCTACGACACTTCATCAGACGTCGAATAGTGATTAATAAGAAAATTATCCTATCAAGATTGTAGTTAGCAATCGCAGGTATGGGTGTAAATCCCCGTATAGATATGCACATATCTTTTTAACTCTCGCAAGATTAACGATTATAGGTATCGGGGAAGCCGAATTTAATCAAAGCTATTGGATGAAAATTAACAGCTCCCTAACGCATTAACCTTAGGTATTTTATCTTTTATCTTTCCTATAGTTATCCTAATATAAACACCTTTAGTTTTATATTTGATAATTATATCTTTTTATATCATAATATATATATATATATATATATATATATATATATATATATATATATATATATATATATATATATATATACCTTAATTATGGTTAATTTGATAACTAGATATTTGGGTAGAGTAACGATTATGTACAATGCATATCCCTATACTTAACTACCATAACTTCTAGGTACTATGTTATCCTATGGATTTGACCGTTATAAAATCTAGGTATTATCTCTTCCTAGACTATCGGACATCATAACTCTTAGTATAATATCATAGCTTACAACCAGACATAATGTCTATAGCTACATTATCCTAAGGCTTTAAGTTTTATAAAACGATTAATATTTATAGATATAAATATATTTTGATAAAACATGTATCCCCTCCCCCCTCCCGCGGTAAAACATTTAAAATAGTGAAATATGGGTCGTAGCCGCATGAGACCTTTGATGTAGGGTTGAATCGGGCTCAGGACTCCAGGGACCACTCCAAAGGCAACAACTTCGAGATAGAGAGAGTGAGCGACAGTTGAAGGTGTGAGAAATGAGTTCTGCACAACCTCTATTTATAGTCATGGTTTTGGGTGCGCGTCGCGCATGATCATTGTGGCTCCATCCAGAGAATGCCACGTGTCACTTCCCAAATTGGCCACAGGTGTGCAGCGGGCATAGACTCGCACCTTGCGCGTACGAAAAGATTTTGCAAAAAATATAACTTCTTCGTGCGAGCTCTCATCTAAGCCCTCTTTATATCTCTGTGATGATCTCAATGGGTCCAACAACTCTCCTTGAGGTAGTTTTAACTAGTTTTAACTTTGATTTTCGTGTCTAACGGGGGTAAAAATAAATGATTTTACAAAAATCATATCTCTCTCATACGGGTCCCGTTTTCGACAAACTTTGTCCTAAAGTTTATATCTTAAGGAGTACTACGAAACTTCTTTTTGCACTTTTAGTCAAAACTCAAATCTCTAAGTACCGTTTTGACGTAATTAAGTTCTATTTTTACAAAATCCATAACTCTTTCCTTTGGAATCGGATTTTTACAAATCTTATATCATTTAGATCATGTTAACGAGTACTTTCCAAGTACGTTAACCAACTTAGGAAAGAGTACAACTTTTTAGACACATATTTTTGAGCCTAATAGTCGTTTTAACAAATAAATGTAATGACACATTCGATTTTTATTATCTCAAAATCAAATATTACAATATTAAACTATTACATCTATTTTCCTACTCTTTCCTAATGATAATTAGTAAACCTTTTGGTTGTCGCACAATGTCACCACCACATATTTCTCATTAAACCAACCAAAGTACATCCAAAATACTATTCAAACTAAACCCTACAGTTACATACTAGCTTGGAATCAACATCATCGTGTACTTGTTTGCTTGTGATGTAACTTCAATAACAACTACAATCATTACATTTTTTTTACATTAACAAGCCTAGAATGATGCCCATGGTCCTATGAAACATTGGTGGGTTGATCCAACTAATAAACAAACAGATGGAGTTAGTTTTTCAATGTGCACGGAAATGTTGAACATGGTTGATACTTGTCTGATACGTGAGAATAATCGCAAGTCGTCTACACTACAAATCACCATTTTACTCCTCGGTGCATGTCAAATGACGAAATAAAGGAAGAAGAAAGCCTACATGTGGGTATGATATATATATATATATATATATATATATATAATCCTTATAAAAGAGTTTATAACCCCCTACATAGATGTACACTTGAGAGGTAAAAAGAGAAAGACAAATTGCCCTTAATGTGCCAACCACCAGGTACATGATGAGGCTTACGGCCCCTTTCTAACGTCGTTCGATAGACAAATTGTTCTTGCAAGAAAATCTCATCGTAAAGACTATTATTGCAAGAAAAAAAAACTTGAACTCAACTTGTCTGGTTTGGCATACATTAAGGATCATTTGTGTAAATTAGTCAAAATATAATTACATTTGATTGTTATTGTTAAAGTTCCCTAATACACCACAAACATATAGACATATAGTAGTCACTTTATGCCGTTATGTTATGTAGTTTGGTTAAGATAAAACAAAGATAATGTAAAGACAAAACTTCAAAATTGGTCCCTGTGGTTTCCAGAAATATCAAGTTTAATCCCTAAGTTCAAAAAACCTCACAGATAGTCCCCGTGGTTTCAAAACTTTTAACATTTGGTCCTTCCGGCTCACTCCGTTAGCATTTCACAGTTAACTCATTTTTTAATAAATATTGCAGGGGTAATTTCGTCATTTCAGTTGTAACCTTCTCTCTTTAATATGAAATGATTACCTGTTTCTTGCACGTCACTACCCGTCCCTCTTCCAAGAAGATAACCAGTTACATCTGTATTCATCGGGTTCATTCCCATCGTAGAAGCAAGAACAGAAATTGGGATTTAGGGTTTTAAGCTGCAGGACTTGCAATGGTGCTATCAATATGGTGTTTTCGAGAAAAATTTGTAACCGTGGAGGACTTAGGAAAAAGATACGGTACAATACTACAAAATAACTTGTTTTTTCTTGGTCGATTGTGTTGACGTAGAGAAATCATTGATTTTACTCTTTCATTTTTTTGTGTTTGCAGAAGGATATGACAACTATTTCACGTTGAAGATACACTACAGTGGTGTCTTCACCAAAGCACCTGGAAGGAAATACGTTGATGGTGTTGTAGCATATGTAGATGATGTTGACACTGATTTATTTTCAGTTCATGAGCTTGACGACATGGTCCGAGAACTAGGGTACAAAACTGAGCAAACACTTTACTACCATTTCTGTATCCCTGAATACCCTTTGGACTATGGCTTAATGCCTTTAGGTAATGACCAAGATGTACTTAAAATGGTATCATATGTCCCTAAACACAGACTTATTAGGGTGTATATTGAAACTGGTCAGACAAGGGTGGCTAGTTAGTACAAGTCCCCTTCTAAAGTTGTTATTGAAGAGTTGGAGTCTGATAGTGTGTCACTTGAAATGAATAGAAATAAACCTTGTAGGAGAGAAGCAGGATCATGTAGTAGAAAGCTTGATCTGAACAAGTCTATGAACCCTGATTGTGAGCAGTCACAAGTATTAGATGTTGATGAAGGGCATGATTACTCAAAGAGTATTATGCCATTTATAAGGTCACAAGCTAGCAAACAAAGTCATGTCATTCAAGAGGAAGTGGTGAATCATGAAATTGAAACTCAAGAAGAAGTGATCACTAGTGCAGTTGAAACTGGAGAACCATTGGGAACTTACCATGTACAGGAACCAAGCTGCCAAGCTGATGATGGAGCTAATACTGCAACAGTTGATGACTATGAACCATTTATAGAGGATTACTCACTTTATGCTGATTATGATGCTCAGTTTAATGTTCAAACTTCATTTGAACAACAACCAGAAGTGGATTATCTAGAGGGTATGGTGAGTGATGATAGTGGAGAGGCTTTCTATTCTGAGAGTGGCTATGGTTATGAGGATAGTGGAGATGATTCTGATGACAGTGAATACAATGTGGATGAGTCTAACATACAATTTGATGTAGATGTAGACATGAGTGAATTCCATAATGCTGTTGATGTAGATGAACATGGAATCTTGAACAATCATTTCAAAGATGAAGGGAATGACATGGTTGATGATGAGTTGGAAGTTATTGCCACTGATGATTATCAATTTGCAGGATTTCATGAAGATGATAGGAAGAGACTGCTAAAAGAGTTGAGTAAGTCAAGTACATGCTGTCATGGAGAGGTTCATGTAAAACCATTTCATATTGGCCAGGTCTTCAAAACCAAGAGTGATGTTAAAAACTACATGAAGTCACACGCTGTAGCTTCAAGGAGGTCTTTATACCTAGCCAAAAATGATAAAATCCGGATTAGGGTGAAATGTAAAGGTGTTGTAAGTAAGCCATCTAAAGTAGTTGATGGTGGTGGGCCCTCAACTAGAAGTAGGGCAAAGTGCAAGGGTAAAGATGTAATTGCATATAAAGGTATATGTCCATGGGCAGTCCAAATATCGAGGGCTAATGAAAATCAGGATTGGTTGGTGAAAACAGTACATGATGAGCATAAATGTTTGCAAACAAGGGCGGTTAAAGCTTGCACTTCCAGATTCGTAGCAAACTTAATTGTTCAACAAATTCAGAGTAACCCTAAAATTCCAGTGAAAGCTTTACACGAAGAGTTGTGCAAGAAACTAGAGGTAGGAATGTCATTGCAAAAGGTTGCTAGGGCAAAGTCAATGGCTGAACGTATCATTAGTGGGGACTACCAAGTACAGTATGGATTTTTGAGGGATTATGTGTTGGAGCTGCTCAACACTAATCCTGGTACAACAGTTCGGATTGATGTGTATCCAGAAACCTCCCTGTCTATTACCACAAGAACTTTTAGAAGAATATATGTCTGCCTGGGTTAATTGAAGTTAGGATTCAAATCTGGGTTAAGAGATTTTCTAGGTGTGGATGGTACTTTCATGAAGGGCCCTTACCCTGGGCAAGTGTTAACTGCTGTAGGGTTGGACTCAAACAATGACATATACCCTGTAGCATATGCAGTGGTAGAGACAGAATCAACAAGTAGTTGGACCTGGTTCTTGGAACTGTTAGGAGAAGATCTGGATCTTGGAGCAAATTCAAACTTTACATTCATTTCTGATAGACAAAAGGTGTGTATCAACTAACTTTTTTTTTGGTACCATTACTAAATACATTTAGGTAACTGCTGTTGCATACATTGACTTTTGTTTAGGGAATAATACCAGCAATGAAGAAGGTATTCCCTAGTGCAGAACACAGGTTCTGTTTGAGGCATATCCAAGAAAACATGAAGAAACAGTGGAAAGGAAAAGACTTAAGTGACCAACTTTGGGAGTGTGGTAGAGCAACAACAGTAAATCATTTTAACAGAGCAATGGATGAGTTGAAGAAGATCAATGAAGAGGCTCATGCTTGGGTGTGTAAGATCCCAACAAACACTTGGGCTAAATCTCACTTTAGTGGTAAGTTTTTAGAAATTTATTGATAAATGTTAATCTTCCCTGTTGTGTGTTTACTATATGTGTAATTGTCTTATCTTAATATCTATTATTCAAGAAGGGCACATACTGATTGTTTGTTGAATAACCTTTGTGAGGTATTCAATTCTAAGCTAGATGAAGGTAGGGATAAACCTATTATCACTTGCTTAGAGTATATTAGAGAGTATCTCATGAAGAGGTTATGTGTGGTGCAAAAGGAAATAGATAAGTGTGAAGGACTTCTAACCCCTACTGCAACTACAGTGTTTGAAAAGATTACGACTGATGCAACTAAGTATGTGGCTAAATACAATGGGGCAGGAAAGTACCAAGTGGCAAGCACATGGCAAGACCAGTATGTGGTAAACTTGAATGACCAAAGTTGCACTTGTAGGTTTTGGGAGATTATAGGTTTCCCATGTAGACATGCTGTTTGTGCTATATGGGACAAAATTGAAAATTGTGAAAATGCCCCACATGTTGATGAATGGGTCCATCCTTGCTATAGGTTATCAACATGGAAAGCCATGTATTTCAACAAAATTGATCCATTGAATGGGCGTTCAATGTGGCCTAAAAGTGACTGCCCATTCACTTTACTTCCACTAAAACATAAAACACAGGTTTGTATTTCAACTAGACTAAATATATAGTATACATGTGAACATGGAATGAATTCAATTTTAACTATAGTATATCAATATGTGTAGGTTGGGAGGCCTAAGAAGAAGAGAAGGAGGGGTGTTGATGAGCCAAACAGCCAAGCTGGTAGATTGAGCAGGAAATATTTGGCAGTCACTTGTTCAAAGTGTCATAACAAAGGGCACAATTCCAGAACATGTAAAGGGCAGGGAGGCAGTGGTGAAGTTGGAGGGGGCTGAAAACTATTTTTAGTAGTTATTAGGATGCTTGTGTTGTAGGTCTTTTGAAACTTAAGTCATGTGTACTTGTTTGAAGATGTGTTAAGAACTTGAAAACTTTGCATGTAATGCTTGTGTTGTAGGTCTTTTGAAACTTAAGTCATGCTTGTGTTGTAGGTCTTTATTTGTCTTGAAACTTAGTATGATGGTTGTGTTAAGAACTTTAAAACTTTGCATGTAATGGTGTGTATGCACATTTTGGTAATGAATTAACATGTTTTGTGTACTACCCTTCACATATCAATTAATAACATTGTACATTTCAATTGCAAATGAAAACATTCAAGAAATTGAACAATCAACTATAACAAACTACATTCTATTATTATTACTATTACCACTCCATTACACATTAATCTGATACATAAACCAAATACAACAACACCAACTCCAAAACCCCCTACATAAACTGAAAGCAAAAAAACCCCTACTCGATTAAAATAAAAAAAAACCCTTGCAATGGTTACAAACCAAAAACCAAAACTCCATTACCATCCAAACTTTCACAAGATACTTAGAGATTAAAATAAAACCAAAAAAAGAACACCCATGAACAAAACAACATCAATCGGTAGTTACACAATTCTGCACTCACAATGGCAACCCTCTCTTCCAATCGGTTCATTGATCTTATCAAACCTGGAATCACCACCAATGCCGTAGCACACATAGGAGGATCAGACCATCGAAGGAACCCACATCTTGTACAGTTCCAAAATTGTCTTCCAGGGTTACGATCCGTCCATGAAGTGATCTTCATTGCTTCATTCCCACATCTGCAAGTCACCATCTTTGAATCAGAAGCGATTGGATGTCGTGAAGGGTGCAACGGTCGAGCAACAGTGGAAGGGAGAAGAGAGGAGATGACGACTGATAAAGGTAAAGCGTTTGCCCAAAAATCAGACATGCAATGTCTTTTAAAGAGAGAAGGTTACAACTGAAATGACGAAATTACCCCTGCAATATTTTATTAAAAAATGAGTTAACGGTGAAATGCTAACGGAGTGAGCCGGAAGGACCAAATGTTAAAAGTTTTGAAACCACAGGGACTATCTGTGAGGTTTTTTGAACTTAGGGATTAAACTTGATATTTCTAAAAACCACATGGACCAATTTTAAAGTTTTGTCTAATGTAAATAATACAGCACAAACAGATACTTTAAGGAATTAAACTACAATACTCGAAACTCCAGGGACCTCATTTAACAACTAACCAATAAGTGCATGAGGAGGCGACACAACACGAGATCCATCCCTATTGGCTACAACACCCATACTTGAAATTTGATTGGTCCACGTCATCATCGATGACATGAAATCGAGTGTCTTCGCGAGAGACCCGAACAAATTCAACGCGCTTCTATGTAAGCGATGTACAACACGCGCGCTTTTATGTATATAAATTCCCTCCCGCACAGATCTGATTTGTAAAATAGAAACCTTCCGTTTCAAAGCTCAAAACCCTTTCCATTACGCCGATTATCAAAAGAGCATAAAAGCTAGCGAGCAGAGTGGTGAAGCATGGGTCGCGCCGGCATCCTGCTAGCGATCATCTTAATTGGTAATGTTTTCAGATCTTGACTTGTTATGTTGCTACTGTTTTTTTGATATTGTGTATGAAACTATGAATCTAGTATATATATGTGACAAATGTAGTTTTAGTTTTGATTTGCATCTTTGCTTGTTTATTGTGACATCGTTTGTAGTTTCAGTGTGGTTTGGATTCGGTTTTTGAGATCTGAGAAAAGTTTGGGGTTTTCGTTTCGAATATGTTTGAATTTCAGCTCGTATTGATGTTTACATTGTTGATTAGTGTTGTTCTTTGTGTTATTAATCTTAAGTAGATAAATCGTTTTGTGATCGTAAAAGAGAGTTTTTCTACTTGAGTGTTTATTGTCGATATAGAGATTAGCGATTGACATTTCTCAATTACTATGATTTTTGATCGTTTTTTTGTTTAATTCAATTTCTATACACTGATCTGGATTATACGCGGCCCTAAACATAGAGTTATTGAGGTGACTTTGGAAATACACAGGGGCCAGCCACGTGTCACATTGACACATTCTAACAACTCATTCGTGTAAATTGTTAGATGAAATTTTGAATCAATTGATATCCTCTGGAATCGGAGCAAATTACTATTGACATGCTTTTACATCTAATACAAGTTTTTGTTGGTTAGGTTACGGTTTGTAGTGGAGATCTGGATACCAACTTGTATCGTGATATCACTTTCCGAACTGATATTTCTACCCTATGCCTGGGTTACAAGAAATTCAGCCTAGGATAGTCCAAGTGGACACTTACGTTGCTTTGGAAGCAAGTATTATTATTAGGGTTACCAAAACTAACGAGTTTCGTTAGTTTTATCATAATCACCCTCAAGAAATTGAGTTTTCCATTATGTTCCCTCAAGAAATTGAGTTTTCCATTAAGCCAATATGCTAAAGGGTTTCAGCGGGACCCCAGCCAGGGGCTCTGCCCCTTGGACCCCGCTAGGGGCGCTGCCCCTCGACCCCGCCAAAGGGGCGCTGCCCCTTTGGAAACCCCGGACCCGGAGGCGCTGCCCCCGGACCCCCGACTAGTTGTCGAACCGGCTTCTGATTTGATCTTATACATGCGTGCACTCCGCACAACACCGTACATATATTAGAGTACAAATCATGAAGCCCCTTAGCTCACATGTTAGTTCCAGTTACTTAAAATGACATGGTGACACTAAAATCATCAACAGTTTTTACCATAATTAGCGTAGTATGTCTATGTCCTGGTTAATTTCGAATTGATTGTCTCATGTCTTTGCAATTAACATCATATTTCCTTTCATGTTTTGGATTCTCGATAACAAATGAAAGATGAGTTACATTAATATACTAACCTTAATGTGTTACAGGTTGCCTATCTGCAATTTCCATTGCAAAAGAAGAAGCCAACAAGTTAGGAACTGTTATTGGGATCGATCTTGGAACTACCTACTCGTGTGTTGGTGTTTACAAGAATGGCCATGTCGAAATCATAGCCAATGACCAAGGAAACCGTATCACTCCATCATGGGTGGCTTTTACAGACTCTGAGAGGCTGATCGGTGAAGCAGCAAAGAATCAGGCACCTATAAACGCAGAGAGAACCATCTTTGATGTCAAGAGACTCATCGGGAGAAAGTATGAACTTTTCCAATCTGCTTGTTGTTTAGATATCAGAAATCATGTTTCTTCCCAATGTTGAGCAATTTATGTTTGTGTGACAGGTTTGAGGACAAAGAAGTCCAGAGGGATATGAAACTCGTCCCCTACAAACTCGTGAACAAAGATGGAAAGCCGTACATCCAAGTTAAACTTTCCGGTGGGGAAACAAAAGTTTTCAGTCCTGAAGAGATCAGCGCCATGATTCTAACCAAAATGAAGGAGACAGCCGAAGCATTCTTGGGAAAGAAGATCAAGGACGCAGTTGTTACAGTTCCAGGTTAGTAAAACAACAGAATTTACTTTTGTACCCTTGAAGAACGATGTCCTTCAAACTGTTTCTTTACTTCTCCGATTCTTCCTTCCTACAGCATACTTCAACGACGCCCAAAGACAGGCAACAAAGGACGCCGGTGTGATTGCTGGTTTGAACGTTGCCAGAATCATCAACGAACCCACAGCTGCTGCCATCGCATATGGTCTTGACAAGAAAGGAGGAGAAAAGAACATTCTTGTATTCGACCTTGGTGGTGGAACCTTCGATGTCAGTATCTTAACCATCGACAATGGCGTTTTTGAGGTTCTTTCAACAAACGGTGACACCCATCTTGGAGGCGAAGACTTTGACCAAAGGATCATGGAGTACTTCATCAAACTAATCAAGAAGAAGCACGGAAAAGACATCAGCAAAGACAACAGAGCTCTTGGAAAGCTGAGAAGAGAAGCCGAGCGAGCCAAAAGAGCCTTGAGTAGCCAACATCAAGTCCGAGTCGAGATTGAATCGCTTTTTGACGGTGTAGATTTCTCAGAGCCGTTGACCAGGGCCAGATTCGAAGAACTCAACAACGACTTGTTCAGGAAAACCATGGGACCCGTCAAGAAGGCCATGGACGACGCCGGTTTACAAAAGAGCCAAATTGACGAAATTGTCCTCGTCGGTGGAAGTACCAGAATCCCAAAAGTCCAACAGCTTCTAAAAGATTACTTCGATGGAAAGGAACCAAACAAAGGTGTGAACCCCGATGAGGCCGTCGCTTTTGGCGCCGCCGTACAGGGAGGTATTTTGAGCGGTGAAGGTGGTGACGAAACTAAAGGTAATCCCGTAATTCAATTCTTTTCTTATTATTACGAATTATATATTAAAAATAAAATTATATTCTGACAAATAAATGTATGCTACTACTAGATATTCTTCTTTTGGACGTGGCACCTCTTACTCTCGGAATCGAAACCGTTGGGGGAGTGATGACGAAATTGATCCCAAGAAACACAGTCATTCCAACTAAAAAATCACAAGTCTTCACAACTTATCAAGATCAACAAACTGTTGTTTCCATTAAAGTCTACGAAGGTGAAAGAAGCATGACAAAAGATTGTAGACTTCTCGGAACATTCGATCTCTCTGGAATCCCACCGGCTCCAAGGTTAGTGACCTGTTTGTCAATATTTTTGTTTTTCAGGGGCTAAACTTAAACTTAAACTTAAAAACTAAACATAATTGATTGTATTTTCAGGGGAACACCACAAATTGAAGTGACATTTGAAGTGGACGCGAATGGTATATTGAACGTGAAGGCAGAGGACAAGGCTTCTGGTAAATCAGAGAAGATAACAATTACAAATGAGAAAGGGAGATTGAGTCAGGAGGAGATTGAACGAATGGTTAGGGAGGCAGAGGAGTTTGCTGAAGAAGACAAAAAGGTGAAGGAAAAGATTGATGCCAGAAATGCCCTTGAGACTTATGTCTACAATATGAAGAATCAAATTGGTGATAAGGATAAATTGGCTGATAAGCTTGAGAGTGATGAGAAGGAGAAGATTGAGTCGGCAACAAAGGAGGCGCTTGAGTGGTTGGATGAGAATCAGTCGGCTGAGAAGGAGGAGTATGATGAGAAGTTGAAGGAAGTTGAGGCTGTTTGTAATCCTATTATTACAGCTGTTTATCAGAGGTCTGGTGGGGCTCCAGGTGGTGGAGCTGAGTCAACGGAAGATGATGATGAACACGATGAACTTTAGGTTTTTTTTTTTTTTTTTTTTTTTGGGATGGAAAAGATAGAGAGAAGAAGATAGGGTTGGTAGTATAATTTTGGTTTTTTTATATGAAAGTGAAGGAACTTTTGCTTCACTTTGGATTATTATATTTTGTTTTTGTTAAAAAGTGAAGAACTTTTGGATCTGTATCATTTGACGCCTAAAAAACTTGGTTTATGTTTACTGCTATTTTTAGCACACTAGATTTGGTTGAACTTATGTCGTCTGATTATTATGTGGTAAAATATATAAAATTGTATTTCTGTAATGCAAGTCAACCCGTGAAATTCAAGTCTCAAATCAAGTTTTAAGCTTTGAGGTTTTAATTTGAGTAAGCTCGCTATAACAAAATACTGTCTCTATAAAGCTCACTATACCAAAATACCGCCTCTATAAAAGTTCTTTAAAATGTTTGTGATACCATGACGGGTAAAGGAGATATGGAAGAAATTTGGGGAAAATTGTTGTGTGTAGGGGCAAATATCGAAAACTATTTTAAATATTTCCTCTCATGGTCCATGGTGTGTACTATGTGGGCCAGATACGGTAGAAACTTAAACTATTCTTCACATAGTGTTTAGGTGCAAATATACTTAAAAGACTTATTTACATTGTGTGTTTGAAATTTTCTTATTGAAGTAAACAGAGAGAAAAATGCACTAAAATAAAAAAGCCCTAATGCATCAAACAAATCAAAAATCCGAATCACGGAGATTTACGTGGAAAAACCCAAATCGGAAAAAAAATCACGAGTGGAGGAAGCCGAGAAGCAATGCACTAAAATATTGCAATGTTTACAGAGTTTGATCGAAGAGATTACAATGAACTATAATGATTTGGTGATAAACGGGTTGAAAACCTAGAAAATGTATTTGCGTTCATTCAGGTTAAAAGCGAAAATATTTTACCAATTTGGCTAATTTGATCCTTCAAGAATGGAGCATTTACATTTCAGGAACAAATCATTTTTAGACCTGAAACACTCATTTTAGACCTGAATTGTTGGAAAGACAAAATAACCCTTGAACTAAGAAACACTTGTCAATTTTTGAAGACATATTTCCACAATCTCCACCTTGACTTCAAAATAGACAAAATGAGAATTGTAAAAATGCTTAACCATCAGACAAGAAAACCAACAACTCATCAAACTCCAAAAAAACTCTATAAGAACCTGCAATCACCATGTTAACACGTTGCCGCAGGCGTATTAAGCAAATAATATAATCACTGTTGGTTGCACTAATGGATAACACATGGAAGCAGAGTCGAATCTTCAGGTACACAGCCTAACGGTCAATGCTTTTTTTTGCATCAAACACATTCTAGTCAGTAAACATAAAATATGAAAATGGGATTTTGATTATTAACTAAAACTAAACTTGTAGTGAAAATAAACTAAATAAAACTCGGTAATAAAACGAATTCATTTCTGTTTTAACTTTCCTAATCATGCAATCAGCCCAGATCTGGTTATTCAGAATGTGTTCTATCTAAACTGGTACTGAGAAAAACTAACAAACTCTAGTATAATCTCTTTTACCTAATTAGTTAACCAAAACAAACTCTTTGAATTAACCCTAATTTTTTACTTTTCAATTAAACAAGCTTTTAATTAAATCAGAAAAGCAGCTTTATGATCTGTGTAAAATTCCCATCAATATCCAATACTTCTCACAAGCCCGGAAGCGTAAAGATATGATTTTTACAATTTATACCAGAGTTAAATCCCTAACACTGAACCAATCTGATACTTGTTACCTATTACTAGATGACAAGAACAATTACAGATATTAACTGATTAACTGGAATGATAAAACCCTAGCTAGGTGATTAGACTAATAAAAATTAAAATCAAATGTTCATTAAACTCAAAACTGAAAAATCTAGATAGAAACACAAATAAAAAACCAAATCTGAAAACTAATCACATGAAAAGTACTAGTGAAATGCAGAACTGAAAACTAGGGTTTTAGCCAGAAATGGCTAAAAACGAATCTAGACTAGTAACAAGAAACATTTACTGATTAATCTTGCTAAACTAAATATATGAGATGATTCACAATCTTTAGATCTTCAGAAAGTGCTGAAAAAGTGTTAGAAATCACCTTCAGAAGGGTATTTCGTCGTCTGGAACCGTCTAACCTTCGAATCTGATCATGAAGGTCATATTTATAAACAAGATAGAAGCTTTCGAAACAAGTTGGCAGAAAATGCGATTGCAGATATCAGATATGCGATCGCAGAAATAGTGATTTTTTTTTCCATATTTGCAATTAAATGAAGTATGATGCTATTTATGAAGTTTTTGGAGCTGCGTAAGAAAAATGAAATCGCATAAATGATATATGTGATCGTAGAAATTGATTTTTTTTCTCCAGATGACTTTTTTCAACCTTACATGTAACATTCATCATCCAGGTAATTTACAATTTTGACCCTTATATATGAAATTTGTTGCAAAATTTGTCTCAAGTAGCATTTAAGTGAAAAGTATGGATCAGTAACATACGATGGGCGTACTCTCATGTATGTTGGGTGTAACACCCGGAATCTAGAAGATTAATTATGGAAATAAATTCTCTTTTCTAGGGATCAACACGGTGAGTTGATGCTGGGAAACTCGACGTGTTGGAGGCTTTTGGGACGCGCGTTTTTATGAACCAACTCGGCGAGTTGGACGCTGATTGAAATATCCCAAAAATACGGTCCAAAAATTTCGTTTTTAAATCATTATTAAAACCATAAATATCATCACCATAATATAAAATCATAAACCATGTATCTCAAAATATCATAATATCTGTCAACATATCAAAATCTCATATCAAATATCAGAGTAAATCTCCCAGGCTAGAAAAACTGTGGTGTGTGCCATGCGATCTGTGACACCAGTCAAATTTTGGTCAAAAATAAATTGATCAATAATCGTAATTGGGATAAACCAAGTGGTAGAGTTTGTAACAAGGTTTCCAAAAACATAAAGAACACTGAAATCCGAGTTATAACGAAGAAGTTATGATCAATCGAAAATCCGCGATAAAACCGGCAAAACATTGTTCAGTGTAAAAAGCGAATTTTCGATAAAAGGCTTTTTAGCCTTAACAATCTAAATGAAAGCTGTAGATTATGTTAAACCGAGAACGTTCATAAAAAGAACGTCAAAATCTGACTTCGTATGAGGAAGTTATGATTTTTCTAAGTTTCGGTTTAGCAGTAGACAGCTAAAAATTCGAAATATAAATCGATCGATATTTAGCCGACGCAACTTAAACGAGAATTGAAGGTTTCGTCAAAAGTAGCACAACGGTAAAAAGACAGACGAAAACGGACGTCGGATGAAGAAGTTATGAATTTTTAACGGATTTTCTGTCCCGGTCTGTTAAAAATAATAATATTAAAAATAAATTCAAAATCAGCTGACGAAGTCTAAATGAAAGTCGTAGAGTATGATTTTACCTACGCGTGCATATAAAGAACGTCAAAAACGGAGCTCGTATGCGAAAGTTATGAATTTCGCAAGTTTTTGGCACAAAAATCGAGAATTTGTGGATAACCGGGAAATTTCACATGAGTCATCTCGGACACGTCACCCTTCGCATGCGAGGCCTCCACGTGTTCGCTTCTCATTGGACCGCAGCCTCGCGTGGCAGCTCCTGATTGGTCCGAAGTCGTCATGCTCCTTCTCCTATTGGACCGAAGTCCGGTCCAGTCCGAAGCCTCCACCTGTCCGAGCCTCGCACGTGGACCTCGCTGCTGACCGACGCGTGGCTGCTGACTCCTCGCCTTCTCCTCACTAGGTGTCCGAACCCTAGCCAGCTGTCCTCCTCGGCCGAACCCTCGCACCCCTATATAAAGGGTGCGAGCCTTCTCGGATGAAAAGGGTTTTTCACCCCATTTTTCACCTAAATTCACATTTTCACCCCCTCGACTTTCTCACGACCCCCCAAGGCCCCGGTATCGTGTCTAAAGCCCGAAGCAAGCCCCGGAGCCCCGGAATTCTCGAGAAGTTATCCTCTCTCCAGTCGAAACTCTGCTCGGTTTGAGCCGGTTTCTCGTCAAACAAACTCTTTCCGGGAAACGAAACGCTGCCCGAATCACCGCTTATCAAAGTGAGTTCATACCCCTATAATTTACCTTTTTAATGGTTTTTAAATGCTTTTTTTTGGGGGGGGGGGAATACAAGTTTAACACAATATTAAATTGTGTTAATATCTGTATGTGATATTAATCACACAAAGAGTTTCTGTATGCTTTTAAGAATTACCAAATACTTCCAAAATAACTTAAAGCCATGTTAAATCTTTAAAGTCATGTAAACTCCGTAAAATTCTTTGAAAAAGGTTTTTATAAACTATTTCAAATTATAATCACCAAAATTCATGTTTATATATGTATAGGTATATAAATAAGATTTGAAGGGCTTAGGACTAATGAATTTCCTTGTTTCCTTTTCCTTGTTTGGATGTGGAGTTAAGGTGGTGTTATTTGTCCGAAGGTCGTTTTCTTCTTAATTATATATATATTATACATATATAAGTATAAAAGGTTACTCCTTTTAGTATCATTACCTTTGTATCAGGCTGAGCAAAGGTGATCATCCATGAGAAATCATGCTAATCAGATAGAACATATAAATTATAATAGGTATAATTTATGATTCAAAACTAAATATACAAGTATGATTCACGACTGTATACTTTCCAAGGAAATTACCAAAATTCAATCAACTATACCAAGATATGTATAATACCTTTAATATACGAACAACATATTAAAGAAGTAAAGATACATTCTACCGGGTTTGCATTAACAAAGGTACTATACAAAGTACCAGAGTTAGCAAACACGAGGTAATAATACATTCTACCGGGTTTGCATTAGCGAAGGTACTATACAGAGTACCAGAGTTAGCAAACACGAGGTAATAATTCATGATTCAAGTATACTAGAATACACTGTCTTACAAGAAACCAGAGTTTTGACTCAGAACAAATCAAGGGTTTACACTTATCAAATACATGTTTGGAATACTAATTCAAGAACATACTGTCAATCATTTATTTCAGAATGATTAAGTTTTCATAATTAAGAGAACATACTGTCAATCATTTATTTCAGAATGATTAAGTTTTCATAATTAATATACATGTAACGTTTATATGCTTTTTATGAGACGTTCAATTCAGGTTGTTTAATTCATTTTAGACAACATAGGAAAAGTCCTGACATTATAACCAGAATCTCCAGCCGGGGATCGAAACAAGTTGTGTGTAGATCTATATCGGGATTGACAACCCCGCACTCAGGCTGCTAGCTACAGTCAGACATACACGCCGATGAGTGGCAATTGTTATGACCAGTTTAAACGCCCACAAAGCGTTTGTTTCAGGCCATTAGTCATAGTATAGTTATAATAACTCATTAAAAAGATATTAACAATATGTTAGTGTATAAACAACTAAATGAAAGTACACCTTCAAAGTACCAGTTTATAGAATACAAAATACAATGGTTCAATACAGTTTTCAATAACAGCTGGTGGAGCCAGACACACTCTCAGTTACAAGTTTTCATAAAGGAATACAAATACCAAACAGTAATACAAAGAGAACGGTTTATGGGATTAAACCACTTTTACATATGGGAACCTAGTCATTTACTTTTGGTAAACTAGTATAACATAAAGGACCTTTAGTGGTTAGTTCTATAATTCCTTAGTTGCTACATCAGAGTTATATATAAGTAATGTCCGATTGACAGTGAAGTGTGTGACTTCCGCCTTACTTCCTATTCCTTGTTTGGTTGTGGGCTTAGGGCAGATACACCCAGTTGACTGTCCATTCGATATTGTGTTATGTATAATCAGTATAAACTAAGTAATTACAGAGGGAAACTATTGAGGTTATCAATCTAGCACCTCAGGAAATATAGGATTTCCTGGAGAAACTAGTAAACTTATCCAAAGAACTTAGGGTATACTTAACAGAACTAAAATACTTATGAACTCACTAGCTTAAATGCTGATCTACTCTTTCCAAATAACTTGTATTCTCAGGAATCCAGTAGACAGGTACACTCCCGAAGCTTTTGAGAAGACTACCTAGTACCGTACCGCGACTCTTGTCTTCTACTGTACCTATCTTGGTGTTTGAATATGTAATGTTTAAACACTTATGTAAAACTTATACTTATTAATGCAATGGTTGTTTGTACTTTGATTACTATATTACATGTGTTGTGATACTTACCTAAAGTCCTCCGCCCCCGAATGTTTCCGCCTTTCCGGTTTGGGGGTGTGACACGATCATCCCGAGCCCTTCCCTTTACTAGCTGAAGTACCTGAAACCAAACTGAAAACTGAAGCACGAAACTTAGTGAGCTCCCCCAAAATACCACATACCATACACATATATCATATAACAGATAACACAACTATGGGACACCGCCCAACTGCATCGGGACGAACCCGACATCAGCTTACCCGACATCGGACTCCTGCCCGGCATCGGGCTCACCCCGGCATCAAACCACGTCTGGCATCGGGCTCACCTTAGCATCGGGCTTACCCCGACACATACACAACATAGCATATATCATAAATACATAACATAAGCATATAACATGTAACATAACTTTGGGACACCGCCCAGCTGCATCGGGACGAACCCGACATCGGCTTACCCGACATCGGACTCCTGCCCGACATCGGGCTTACCCTGACATACACACAACATATCATATCTCATAAACACATAACATAGGCATATATCATAAGCATATAACATACATCGGGGTTACCCCGATATCGGACCGAAGCCCGGAACACATAACACATAATACATAACATATAACCTAACATGCATCGGGCTTCCCCGACATCTGACCGAAGCCCGGAACACATAACACATAACATGCATGAATCACAAAGACATCAAGCATACATAAACACTTCTCGGAACCACCCCGGCAGACCGAGGTCCGGAACACATAATCTGCATTGGGCTAACCCCGGCATCGGACCTAAGTCCGGCATATGCTAACATACATAAATGGGTCGGCATTGGTGCCTTCGACCTGTTCCTACTTGAGGAAAACTCACCTCACACTGCTGAAGTTCCGCTTACAAAACCCTAGCTGCTGGATGACAGATTCCCGAATCTGTCAACATCAAAATAACACCCAATTAATGATTGGGTCCCAACACATATCCATAAGTCTGTGTTTGGGGTAAAAGACTACTTTACCCCTAACTTCGCTTGATTCAAGCCCAAGGCCCAATCCGAAGGCCCAAAAGTCTAATAATGAACCAAGGCCCAACTATGGCCCAATTTTCCAAATTGGGCCCAACCTCTACATGGTCTTGCCTTAAGGCCCAACCATTTATTCTTGGTCCAACACTTGACATTCTGATGGTCCAATATCTCATAATCATCAAGGCCCAGTTATGGCCCATCTATGGCCCAATTTTCCAAATTGGGTCCAAACCCTCACATGGCCTTACCCTAAAGCCCATCAATAAAGTCTTAGTCCATATGATTGTTCTTGGATGGCCCATTATTAGCCAAATCACCAAAGCCCAATAGAAAGGCCCAACTTAAGGCCCAAGTAAGATTAGGGTTTCACATAAAATCACAATTAGGGTTAAGTGTTTCTCACTTAACCCATTAAGGACTTAATACATTAAGTCCATCACTCTACTAGATAAATCATATGGTGTGATTGGGTGTATTTCACAATTACATTCCAATGGCCCAAATGTGGGTCCTGATAAGTCCAAGGCCCATATATCCAAAATTAGGGTTTTCTAAACCATAATTAGGGTTTCTAACCCTCACAACCCAATTAGGCCCAAAATCTAAGTCCTTAGGCCCATTAGGGTTTCATTAGGCCCATTAGGGTTCCATTAGGCACATTAGGGTTTCACAAATTGGGCACCACCCACTACCGCCTCGGGTAGTGGTGGTCAACGGCGGCTCACGGCGGCGGCCACCACCTCACGGTGGTGGTTAGGGTTCTAGTCTGATTAAGTCCAAACATCACAAAAGCAAACTAATCACAAGCTAAAGCACACCGCCACCCAACACGGCAGTTGGTGGCGGCAGCCACCACCCTACGGTGGTGGTTTTTAAGTTTTCTTTCCATTATTCCTTTACCGATTACATCATACAATGCAACATATCAAATAACACACACACACACACTAAGCTAAACACACACACAACCACCTTGTGGTGGCCGATGGTGGTAGATGGTGGCAGCCACCACCTCACGGTGGTGGTGGTGGTGGTGGTTGTTCTTGGGAATTTCGGCCAAACAACCCAACACCACTTTACTAAAATAAACACACACACACACACACACTCTATATGTTCACAAAACGACCCAAGCCACCCACCTGGAGGCACACGGCGACAACAGCAACACAAAACGATGGCAACAGCGGTGCTTACGGCAGCAACAACGATTTCCGATAACAGCAGCAACGTTCAGCTCTTCCGGCTTCTCCCACAGTCCTATCACTCATTCCCATCGGACTTAGTTCTTGCCAGCAACATATGCAACGATGGTGGCGATGTAACAATACTAGCGGTTAGCGGAGGCGTTCGACAGCCCTAGCGACAACGGCAGCGTAGCTGAAGGCGGAGCAGAAGAAGAAGGAGGAGGAGGAGCGTCTGAGAACGCTATCACCACTGCCCTGACGTCGCTCAAGGCATTTCTTCATTCATGCATGGGGTCACCGACAGCAAGGTTGTGACGACATATCAACGGTGAGGCAGCAGGCGGCGGTCGTCGGAACTTCATCTGGTCGGAACACGAGAGGGAAAACGGGATGATGGTGGCTGGTGAACTCGAGTGGCGGCTACTGCACCTTAGGGTTAGGGTTTGAGACATGGTGATGGTTAAATACCCGACACTTGAAACTTATGGCCGTAATGACAGAAATCGTCCCTCCGTCTCCCATTTCTTTCAAAGCTGACCCATAATTTACCTTTTAAACCCTACCTCCTGAAATCCTTTACAAATTAGATCCGAATTTTACCTAACAGTCCCTCCCTCTACAAATTATTTCCAATTGAAGTCCTTATTTTACCAAATGGCCCCTCCTCTATAAAACCTTTTCAACTTAGGTCCAAATGATACCAAACACCCCATGTCTTCTAAAAATCTTTACAAAAAAGTCTCGAATTTACACTTTAACCCCCGAAACTCTAAATCATGACAATTAGCTCCTCGAGACCAACACCTTGCTATCTAATTATTGATTTTAGGGCTACTATACATCCATTAATTTATTTATTTAATAAACGGGGTGTTACACTTATTGAGAAACCCTAATTTTTAGGGTGTTGCATCCTATTTAAAGGCCTTAAGTTCTTTGGTTGGCCTCCTTACCAGCCTCTACTTTCCAGAAACCCTAAAATCGAGCCTTATCTTCCATTGTTGAGTGTGAGCTTGGGGAGAGCCTTGAGAGTTCATTTTTGTTGCTTGTTGAAGGAGCTAAGGAATTAGGAGTTTCTTGGATTGAAGAAGAAGTCTTGGATCCAGAATCTCTATCTCAATTGCCAAGTTTTTGAGGTATCAAGTTCCCACCTTGCTTATTAGTTGCTTAGATCTCTTTTTGGGTTAGAGTTTATGCTTTTTAGCCATGGATGGGTGGACGTTGGGGATTAGGACGTCCCAAATGATTATTCTTTCAGATCTAAGGTCTACATGAGCTCTTTTGGCATAAAGGTTCCAACTTTATGGATTTAAGGGCTTCATGCATTCATTAAGTCTTTCATTTATCCATTTTTGAGCTTTTGAGCTAGTCATGCTTAAGCATAAAGTTGGAAACTTTACGTGGCCATCTAGCCTTATGGGGGTCAGATCTGCATTTTGGGGTTTTGTCTTTGATGATTGGGAAGTTGGAATCCCTAACTTGGGTCCATCAAAAGCCTGCTAACCATCACCAAGAAGGCGCTAACCAATGGTTGGGAAGTTTCCCGAACTCCCAACTCGCACAATCCTCAATCGAGACGGTCACTTGGGCCGCCTTCCTCCCCGAA
The DNA here is from genome assembly GCF_052849685.1 of Lactuca virosa. Classification (NCBI taxonomy): domain Eukaryota; kingdom Viridiplantae; phylum Streptophyta; class Magnoliopsida; order Asterales; family Asteraceae; genus Lactuca; species Lactuca virosa. The sequence goes on from NC_136431.1 coordinate 192,627,569, forward strand.
GAGGATGTGTAACTTATCCTAACTTCACGCTTGCTTCTGCTCCTGAATACCTAAACTCCCCCCCCCACTTCGATTCGACTAAGCTCTCACAACATACAAGATTTGAAGGGTTCCCATTCCATCTTACCCTCCAGTTATCGAACTGCTGACAACCTGCGCTTACCAATGCTAGTGATCCATTACTAGCCCAAACCCAAGAGACCGTACAACCCCAGAAGACCATGATGAACACTCCCTGAAATCCCAACAAAACTGATAACCCCATAATCTTTAAATGATACAACGTTTAAATCTTGAAGCCCTCTGAATAAATGCTCAGACCAAAACCTCAGCAATAGACCACTTCCCTTGGCACCCCCCCCCCCCAAGAGCCAACCCAACACGATTGCTAAATCCACTGAATCTTGACCATAGACCTTCCACACAATACCCCTGAACCGATCCCGAATAAGAACCAAAATAACAATCAAACATATTGAAACCTACTAAACAAGATGCAACCCCTTCTGACCCATTAATGATTCACGACATGCGAATGGCATATAACAATTCTTGAAGATATAACCCAAACATAAACATAGAATTAAAATAAGGATAACGCTTACCCAAACCGATGCAAGATTCCAAACAACATAAATACTGATAAAACCGAAGAGAAAGCAAAAGATAACATTCCCGTAATATCGCCTGCTGGAGTCCTGACCTCCCCTGTCTGACACTGTAATGCCCGACTCCTCTTTGTTGGGCTCCAACCCTACCCTCACGACCATCATTGATCCTCAAAGTAGCCAAGGCAGGTGCACTCACTGTTCCTCCCCTCGACATCGGACAGTTGGCATTCTTGTGGCCCACATGGTTGCAGTGGAAACATAACGGGCTTGTCCCCTGAGGGCAATCCCTGCTGACATGACCAACCCTGCCACACTTGTAGGAGCCTAAACCCCTGGAACTACAAACCCCATCGTGCAGTTTCCCAAACGTACTACACTGACTACGGTCCTGCTGGCCCCTCAAACACTGATCCGAAATCTTGGGTCTCTTCCTGGGGCCCTCCACTACCTGCACCTGATATGGCTCCCTCTTCCCAAGGTGCTCCAAATCGATCTCCCGCTCTCGGGTTCTAGAAATCATATCATTCAGGGTCTTGCACCCTGAAATACTCATAAACTCCCTGATATCATCTCGACACATATCATGATACCTCACATTCTTCATTTCCTCATCTATTGCATATTACGGAACCAATAAAGCCCTCTCCCGGAACTTGGCAGCGATTTATGCCATAGTCTCAGTAGTCTGGCGGAGATCCTGAAACTCTCATGCCAACTGGTGCACCTCGATCACCGGTGTAAACTCAGCTCAGAACCTGGTCGATAAATCCTCTCATGACATAGAATCAACAACGTCATCACCCACCTCATGACCAACCTCTTCCCACCAATCTCGTGCACTGACCTTCAAAAGGCAAGAAACATATCTGACCTTCGCCTCCTCGAGGCAGAAACTCGTCCTAAACGCATTAGCCATATCTGCTAACCACCTCCTACTGGAAATGGGGTCCCTCTCTCATAGAACGCAGGAGCTCCACGAGCACGGAACTCACGAAAGAAAGAGTGTGAGATCCAACGATAGCCATAACCTCAACACGGAACACTCCCAAGCGCTCATCCAAGATTTCCAAAATACCGCGAGAAATCTCCGATGAGAAGAACTCCCGCATCTGCTCGCTAATCAGCTTAGTACATGCACCTGAGCCGGAACCAGAACCTGACCCTCCTCCCATAAGCTTCTTATATTCTCCAAGACTCTCCCCGATCCGAGTATGGATCGTGTGCTTTCAGTAGTACGGGCCCAATACTACCTTACACACATATCCATATTCTTCTCAGGAATCATCTTGAACCCTGTAAGTCACCCTCTCAAACCGATGCACCAAACTCACTAAACATCGCCACTAAACCCACTAAAACATATCCTAGGCTCTACTAGGTTCCCGACCTCACCTTGCCCTCAGCTGCTGAAAAGCTCCCACCAGTGTCAACTAACTGCCTCATGAACACAGTCACATGCAACAGAGATCAAATATTCCTTCGAGTAGAAGACTCAACCCTAGAACGGTTGGACCCAAACAAGAGCTGCGCAATAGGGTCAGATCAAACAATCTGAGATTATTTAATCCGTGCCACATGTGACTTAGCATATTCACTTAGTAGTTGATCCACGCTGGTAAGAGCCCCACAAAGCACAAAGCAAGCAGCATTCAGGCAACGAAAAATCTAACCAGCATACACTAAACAAGCCATTCTATCCACTTATCTGGAATCCCTACCAACATGCAATTCTAAAGCTCATACAATCAGGCATATAAAGGTATCTCTCATATCATATAATACTGAGCAAATCCTTAGCCCTAATCTAGCATGCAATTCTCACAATCATATCATATATCATAATAAACATGCATTGGTATTCTGGGAACCACTTACTTGAGCTCGGCCGATTACACGCATCACACCCCTTTCTTTCATTAAAAATCCTTTTTTGATAAGACATATATTTTATGAAAATTTTCACCAAACCCTCAGTTTGAGTCCAGGCATACTCAAGAGTATGCCCGAATCCCTCAAACCAAGGCTCTGATACCAACTTGTAACATCCCGAAAATCATAGGGTAAAAATTTCATTTTTAATATATATTCAAACATTCATTTATCTTTGTTCAAACATTTAGAGGTATTCCAAAGTAAACAATTATCAGAGTAAAACCCCAAAACCACGGATTACAGAAAAACACGGGTGTATGTGCTACGATCAAGCCAGGCCCTTCTCTTTCGAATCGGAAGTACTTGAAACCATAATAACAAACTGTAAGCACAAAGCTTAGTGAGTTCCCCAAATACCACATACAACACCAACATACTGTCAGGCATATCTGGGTGCCCGACCTAACCTGCTGAGCATATCTGGGAGCTCGACCTACCCTGTCGAGCATATCTGGGTGCTCGACCTACCCTGCCAGGAATATCTGGGTGACCGACCTACCCTCTGGTCTATTTCAACCGGTTACGGGGTCTATTTCATCCCCCTACCACTACCACATAATAACATACATAAATCACATGATCATCAAGCAATACATGAACAATGATAATTATCACGCAGACAACCATCATACTATGCAATACATAAAGGGTCGGCCTTGGTGCCTTCGACCCGTAATATTCAGGAAGGGAGACTCACCTCGACAACTGAAACCACAAAAATATCTCTGCCTGCAGATTCGCTAGAATCTCCGCGCTATCAAACAAATAACACCCAATTAACAATTGGGTTCCAAACCCAATCTGATAATCCATACATGGGGTAAAAAGACCATTTTACCCCTCACCTAGTTTGGTCCAAGACTAAGGCGTAAACTCCCATCATAAAGGCCCACAAACCAAAAGTAATCCAAAGCCCACTTATGGCCCAATTTTCCGAATTGGACCCAACCCTTACATGGGCCTTAACCTGAAGCCCAAAACTTTTTCCTAATCCTAAAACACATAATCACAGCTGGACCAACAAAAACCCCAAGCAATGCAAGCCCAAACGATAGCCCAAACTCGAAATGACACCACAAGGCCCAATAAGGCCCAAATATCCCAATTAGGCCCAAATCCATCATGGACCTATCCCGGGAAGTCCTAATATTTAAAAGGCCCGAATTAATGAATGGTCAACCCTAGTCAACTCCTGGTCAATGGTCAAATGTCCAAAAGGTCAATAACCCAAGAAAACCCAACCTGACTGAGTACGCCCAGCGTACTCAGCTGGTACACCCATCGTACACCCTTTGATGTAGTACGCACATCGTACCAGATGGGTACGCCCAACGTACTCCCCTGAACCCCAACCATTCCAAAAAGCACTTAATCACTCAAGCTCTTGCTCCAAATTCTCAGATCTTATTCCCATAGATCACTTATCACGTAAAGTTGGCAACTTTACTTGCATACATGGCTTAATGGGACTCTAGATCTCAAAAGAGCTTAATGAAAGGTCTTAACACATGCATGAGTCCAAATAAACCATAAAGATCACATTTGTATGCCTTTGGGACACCTAAAACGTCCAGATCCACAAGATCAAACCTTTGGGATAACCATAGCTCACAAGAACCACCAAAAGAGGCTAAAAGGACTAAGAACAAACCCAAAAGAAGATCTAAGCAAAGAGTGAGCAAGATAGAGACTTTATACCTACAATAGATTGCAAAAGATGGCAAACTTCTGGATCTACAAGCTCTCTTCCATGTGGTGATTCTTCAACAAGCTCCAAGCTCTTCCAAGAGCACAAAAATACTCCAAAATCCTTCACAATGGCTTAAATGCACCAAGATAAGGGCTAGGGGTCGAATTTTAGGGTATAGGAGGCTTAGAGGTTGATAAAAGATGAGGCTCATGAAAGAAATGAGGTTTAAATAGGGTCAAGGGTCACAATTTAGATTTTCATGGATGAAAGGAGTACGCCCCGAGTACCGCTTGGTACACTCGATGTACTCGAAGACCACCCGTGAGCTCTCCACTCGGTACGTCCTGTGTACACATCTAGTACGCCCCACGTACTAGATGGCCCTCCAAAACACTCGAACTTCGTTCGACCATAACTCCTTCGTCCCAAGCCCGTTTCCAACGAACTTTATATCCACGGAAAGGTGACGAGAAGCTCTACGCTTCTAACGACTCGCCATTGCCTTAAAACTTCCCGAACAAGAACCCAAAATTCATAAAGGCCCGAACTAGCAAATTAAAATTATACCCTTGGGCTCAGAAAAGCCATCGAGCACTCTGATCACTTAAACTGTAGTACCCACATCCAAAAAGGGCCAAATCCTTTCTTCCCCAAGGCCCTAAGCCTCATGATAACTGACGATTGGGCCATAGCCCCAAATAATGAAGAAATCTGAAACCGAGTGATACACCATGTGACTACCTCGTTCACACTCCATGGTGGTGGTGGACCAAAACATAAACCATTTTGGTCTATTTCAGGCCATGATATGAAAAATAACGGGTTAAATTAAAGAGATAATGAAACATCCTAAAAATACAGTCTAAAAATTTCGTTTTAAATCATTAATAAAACCATAATCATCATTCAACATGTAAAAATCATAAATCGTGTATCTCAAGAATATCATAACATCTGTCAATATATCAGAGTATAAACATCCCAGGTTGAACAAATGGTGTGTGCACTGCAATCATCCCGAGCTCCTATTTTGAAAACCGAAGTACCTGAAACCAAAACTGAAAACTGTAAGCACGAAGCTTAGTGAGTCTCCCCACACTACCACATACCATACACATAACATGTAACTAGGAGATACGGGCCCCGCCCACTCTCATGTAGATTCGGGCCCCGCACACACTCCACTATCTAGGAAACTCGGGCCCCGCCCACACTCAGTTGTCTAGGAGATTCGGGCCCAGCCCACACTCCGTTGTCTAGGAGATTCGGGCCCCGCCCACACTCCGCTACTAATATGTATACAAGTATCACACATACAACAAGTATATCTAATTCTATCAAGCAGTTACATATCCATACTCAAATAATACAACGAGATTCGGGCCCCGCCCACACTTGAATAATAATGAGATACGGGCCCCGCCCACACTCACATACATAAACAACCACATACATGTATCACACAGACAACAAGTATAGCAATCCAACAATCTGACTAATATCTATACTCTGGTAATAATAAGATACAGGCCCCGCCCACACTCAGCTACTAACATATCACATATACAGGTCGGCCTTGGTGCCTTAGACCCGTTCCTACTGAAGGAAACTCACCTCACACTGTTGAAGTCCCGCGAATAAATTTGGGGCTGCTGCCTGACAGATCATCAAGCTGTCAACATCCAAATAAACCCAATTAATAATTGGATCCCAAATACATATCCATAAGTCCTTGCTTGGGTAAAAGACTACTTTACCCCTAACTTAGCTTGATTCAAGCCCAAGGCCCAATCCAAAGGCCCAATACTCTGATAATCAACTAAAGCCCAACTATGGCCCAATTTTCTAAATTGGGCCCAAATCCCTCACATGGTCTTACTTTAAAGGCCCAACCATTTATTTTGGTCCAAACACTTGGCAATCCAATAGTCCAATACCTCATAATCTTCAAGGCCCAAATATGACCCATCTATGGCCCAATTTTCTAAATTGGGCCCAAACCTGTCCAATGGGCCTTATCCTATAGCCCAGTCCAATGCTCTAGTCCTTATACTTGTTCTTGGATGGTCCATCAATAGCCCAAAACATCTAGGCCCGACAGGAGGCCCCACTCCAAACCCAACAAAATTAGGGTTTTCACATGAAATGATGATTAGGGTTAAGTGTTCTCACTTAACCCATTAAGGACTTAACCCATTAAGTCCATTCTTCCACTAAGCCATCATAAAATGGAATCGACATGAGTCATAACTTCAGTCCACTGGTCCAAACGCGGGTCCCAAAAGGCCCAATCCAACAAACTCACAATTAGGGTTTTCTAAACCCTAATTAGAGTTTTCAAGCCCAACAACGAACTAGCCCAGTCCATGGTTAGGTGTTTAGGTCCATTAGGGTTCCACTAGGCTGGGCACCACCCGCTGCCACCTCAGGCGGTGGTGATCGGCAGAGGTTAATGGCGGCAGGTGGCGGCAGCCACCATTTCCAATGGTGGTGGTGATGATTCCTGCCCAAAATGCATATAAAAATTTATACCCACAAAATACACACTCTCACACACAATAACACATACACACAACCACCCTCCACGGTGGCTGGTGGTGGCAGAAGACGGTGGCAGCCACCACCTTGTGGTGGCGGTGGGTTTTTGGCTAGACATTTCACATACAACACCACCAAAACCGATAACAGCCTGCAAACACGATCGCACTCATATTCAGCCACCTCTCAGGTGGCTGTCACCACCGGGAAAGACAAAAACGGTGGCTAAAACGGTCACCGGTGGCTACAGCGACATCCCATCAACAGAACGAAGAAGAAGAAGTAAGGTGAGTGGCGAGCAGTCTTACCGAGGGCCTCCTTATCGCACACGCCTTGCACAGTGACGCTCACGTTTGCTTCACCGGTCTCGGTAGTTCTTCGGCTGCTTAAGACGTCTCCGGCAGCAGCGTAGTGGTGGCGCTCCTCGGCGGGCAGCTTCGTCCGATCGGAATAGCGGGAAGAGGAGCGACGGCAGAGAAGGCTCACATGAGGTGGTGCGGCTGAACTCTCCCATGCGGCTGGTGAAAATGGTCTTTTAAGTTTAGGGTTTTAGGAGGCGACGTGGGGAAGGGATTGTCACACCCCCAAACCAGAACGGCGGAAACGTTCGGGGGCGGATGACGTCATGTAAGTATCACAACACATGCATTATAGTAATCAAAGTACAGCCAACCATTGCATTAATAAGTATAATTTTTAAATAAGTGTTTTATACATTTCAAATTCAAACATCAAAGTAGATACAAAAGACAACAGGAGTCGCAGTACGGTACTAGGCAGTCTTCTCAAAAACTTCAGGGGTGTACCTGTCTACTAGAGCCCTGAGAATACAAATAAGTTTTAAAAGAGTATCAGCATAAAGCTGGTGAGTTCATAAGTATTTCGTTTTAGAAAGACAGTTATCGGTTCTTTTGAAAAGTACGATATCTTTCACAGAAAACCTTATGCTATCTGGTGTAATAGGTGTATAACCCTTAAGTAAAATGATTCTTTGATATCTGCTGAAAGTGTTCCTCAAGAAAAAAACCCATATTTTCTTATGAAAAGCATGATAAAACCCATTTCTTCTATGACTTCTTTGTTCATACTAGTCACGCATAAACCAATACCGAATAGACAGTCAATTGTGTGGATCTGCTCTAAACCCACAACCAAACAAGGAACAGGGAATGAGGCGGAAACCACACATTTCACAGTCTGTCGGGTATTCTTCATACGTAACCCGGATGCATAAACCCAGAAGTTCTGGAAGAATTATGAATATTCGTTAGTTGATTAATGAAGCATCTGTTTATAAAATACTGATGTTTACCCTGGGAAATCCTATATTTCCCCTATGTACAAGTTATTGAATTACCCGTTCTAAATCGGAAAGTACAAGTATCTACCATACTTATATTGTTATAGCATTGTTCCTTTTTAAAACCCTGGCTACTTCCAGTGATGTATATTAGTCTTATTACATAAATAAAACTAATTGAAAACGTGGTGATCTGAATCCTGAAAGTATTATTAATACCCTCCTGTGATCACTGAGTTATTAACTCTAAAGTTAGTTCGTTCGATCTATTATTACGTAAATACATCGTTGTTATCTACATTGCGAGCTTTATGACCATACATTAACTTGATATGGCGCGAATCGGGCACCAGTATCCTTTATGACTTTGTCACCCGTAGACCTGCCAGTCCTACTGTAGCTAGCAGCAAGGTGCAGGATAGTCAGTCCCGTATAGATCTATACATAAAAATCACGCTCTCCCTCCAGGAGATTCTGGTTCATAAGGGGTAGTCCTCCACTTAGATAAGTTTGTAAGCGCCCAAGGACGTGTCTCCAATTAGATTAACGAATTTACGAATAATAATACAGGAAAACCCTTTTTGTTATTAACATGAATCCTTATAAAACAGTATCTTTTGTTTCATGATTCCTAAGTTCATTTCCTTAGTTTTGAAAACTGCTTTTGCAGGGTTAGTATCTTCACACGTTTTGTAAAACTGATTTCTATATTCGATGTATATTATTAATGGAAATATATTAAACAAAATAATATATTTGAACACAAGATTACTCGTGCTTTTACTTGTATTCGCCCCCTGAAAACATTAAAAACTCGGAAAAATTTAGGGGTATGAACTCACCTCGAGGGAGTGGTTTGTATGGAGGATCGATAAGAGGTGTTGAGTGTCAAATGAAGCCTCGAACACAATTGGATCCTATTTAGCATGTAATAACACATATATGATTCAAATTAGGGTATTTCACGACTAGATATGATAGGAAACCACTCTAGGGATTTGGAAACACTTGAACTAAGTGTTAAAACCATATTTGATTGAGTGAGGGAGGTGTACGGCCACCCTAAAGGTGTGTACGGCCATGGGTGTGCGGCCCATGAGTGTACGACCGTATAATCATGATGAGGTGCGCCTTTGAGATGTTTCCAAGGTCCTAACTAGCATCCAAGAGGTGTTCTAGGTCCCATGCTTAGTTGAAATGCAAGTTTGAGGCCAATAAAGGTCATCAAAGTGGTTTGCGGCCTTAAGAGGTGTGTGCGGCCGTACAAAGGGGTGTGCGGCCGTACACCCTTCATGTTCATGCCCAATTTGCCGACCTTAAGGTGAAACAAGGCTAAGGTCATGTCCAACTAGAAGATAGGGTTCAAACTCTCACTTTGGAGAGCCTTTAAGGGGTGTACGACCACCCTTATGAAGGTGTGCGACCGTACTCCTTCAAATGATGAAGAACATGATGAAACTTGATGAATCAAGGCTTAGATAATAGGTCTTTCAAGTATAACAAGCTAGAGGATGGAATACTCACGTTTTTGAAGCCTTGGAGGGTTCACGGTTGAAGAAACTAGAGAGAGAAGGGAGTAGTGTGCAGCCAAGAGAAGAAAGGAATAAAGGAAGGGGGTCTACTCATATATATAGGGGTGAGTGACCCACCACCTTGAGTGTGCGGCCCTGGGGTGGGGTGTACGGCCGCACACCCATGTGTATGGCCGTACACTCCTCCTAAGAGAGTGTATGACCCGATTTTGCTACTTTACGACTTGATAACTCATCCCTAATCTCAACCTTGGTTGTACTTGGGCTTAGAACACTTAAACGAACCCTTAAACAGTGCTAAAAGACAACAGGAACGAGTTTAACCTTGATTGAAATGAATAGTTGTACAAGATAGAAGTTCCGGGTTGTCACAGGGATACGGGATTAAGTCCCGCTCATTTCAACTTTTATTAGATATACAACTTTGGTCCCTCCTTCCCGTTTTCTTTTCAAGATTAGGCTATAATTTACCTTTTAAACTCTGATCCCATAAATTCCTTTCGTAGTAGATCCCTAAATTACCAATCAGCCCCCTAAGCCTTCAAATCTTTTCAATTTAAATCCATTAATTACCAAACGCACCCTAACTTCTGAAATCCTTTTCAAATTAAATCCAGAACTTGCACTTTTAACCCCCAACTTCTAAAATTGTAACAATTAACCCTCGAGACCAACACCTTGCTATATAATTATTGATTTTAGGGCTACTATACACTCATCAATTTATTTATTTATTTATTTAATAAATGGGGTGTTACAGATAATGGGTTGAATGATTATGTAGAAATGTTAAAAGTTTAATAGGTATTTATAGAAAAAAATAGGGTTTCCAACGTTCAAATTTGGAGAGAGATCAGTGGTCGATTCATAGTTGGGCTTGCAAAACGTGCTTTTGCAAGGCCGTTTGGGGCGTCGTGGTGTTCCCATAAATGTCAGTTGGCCACATCGAACCCCACCACCCATTGGTAAATATATAAATATCGCCTAATATCTATGCAATTAATCTCTCCAAGAACTCGATTTCACATGGAAGAATCACACATATTGAATTAATGTTGTTATGTTTATTAAAACAACTCGTTGAAGAGAAGAGGACTATGTAGGTGGTTGACCATCGAAGTACAAATCCTCCATCAAATAAAGACGTATGATTTGGCATGACTACATTGTAGAATAAGGATTTAATGGGAGATGTTAGATGTTGGGTTTAATCTAGGAGAAAGGTTCCTTGAACATTGTATAAAATAGGGGTGGGAATTATTTGGTCCGGAGCCGAAAAACCCGAAAACCAAATCGATCCGAAATCAGTTTCTGTGACATCCCCAAAATCACGGCCATAAAAGACCGATTTAATTTATGCTTTTAAAATAATTTTCAGAGTAATCATTTGATTAAAAGAGTTGCGGAATGTGTTCCCAAAACAAAATATGATAAGATAAAATTTATCAAAGCATTTCTTAAAGAAATGTATTTTCATATATAACAAAACTCGGGATGTCATGTTTCGATACAGACCAAGAGCATAAACGACAAATTATAGGCCTTACAACAGTTATATGCAACTACTGGCCTATAAACAAAATAACTTGATGATTCATCCATCTTATGCTCTCGCGCCACTATCTGTAATGCAAATAAAACTGAGTGGGTCAGGCTTGGGAGCCTGATGAGCATATAGGGTTTTCAACCCACAATAAATAAATATATTTAATTTCACCAACCAACAATAACCCGATTACCCATTCCCGTTATCCTCACTTTACGTCCCTAAAACAACATCTATTACCAGGGACCTAATCTAGGATTTTCATCGGGATGGATATTACTGCAAAGGGGTTTCCTTGACAATAGATGTCCTAAAGGCAACCATGAGGGGGATAGAGTACACCGGTGAACACATCGTTCACAACACCTACATGTTATGAACCTGCCAGCGTTCCACTGGACAGTCTAGAAAGAGTCAGTGGTCGTCATCCATACTCCGCTAGATGACCAGATTAACAACATCAACATCGAGGCCTCTCATCATTTTATTTCATCACACACCAACTGTCTACCCATGTTCTACCCAACATATTAGTAGATAAAATATAGACAAAACTTCAAAAATGGTCCCTGTGGTCTTCGAAAATATCAAGTTTAATCCCTAAGTTCAAAAAACCTCACAGATGGTCCATGTGGTTTCAAAACTTTTAACATTTGGTCCTTCCGCCTCACTCCGTTAGCATTTCACCGTTAAGTAAGGGGCATTTTTGTCATTTTACTACCCAGGGACCATTTATGAGGTTTTCTATTACTTTTTAAAAAAATAATAATAATAAATAAATAAAATTTAATATGCAAAGGGTCCCACCCTCTCTCTCTCTCTCTCTCTCTCTCTCTCTTTCTCTCTCTCTCTCTCATACAGACACACACACACGATCTATAACACCTCCTTTACCCTCCTCCCATTTTATCCACCTTTAACAACCATTACTCCACCATAGCACCACCACTGCCACCACCTTCTTCCCTACTGGAAACCAACATCCCTACCCTACTGCTGCTGCCGGAGCTCTTTCTTCCACCATCTACAACCCTCTTCTTGCACTACCGAGAAATACCACCATCAAGGGTGGTGTTGGTGTTTTGTAACTACCGAGAACCACCGTGGTTCTCCATCTTTTGCCATTGACCGAAGAAGGCTTCCATTCACCACCCAAGACCACCTCCCCTCGTCACTCTCCCCCATTTCTCACTTCACTGGTGAGGATGACCACCAAAATCGATGACGGCAGTCCCTCCGCCTCCTCCTGTCATAACCCACCACCATTAAATGTCATCGTCACTCCTGCTTCCCCATGGACCCTTGTCGAACACCAGCCAACAGAAACGAAGCAGCTAGGTCACCATTGCCATCGTAACCCACCACCATCTTCAACCGCTACCACCATCACCGTTTTCTACCACCATCGTTGTATCTGTTGTTGTTGGTAAGCCATCGCCAACCTTGTTAATTTAATTCTGATGTCCAGGTTACCTCCGATCATAACCACGAGACCCTGCAATTTAATTCTGAGAAACCCTAAAAAACAAAAAAACAAAACCCTGATGAATGACACTGTCATCCAATTCCCGAAACAGTGATTTTAGCATCTGAAAAGATATGCGGAGAGAAGATGAATTTAAATTGGGAGAGGGGGAAGAAGAAGAAAAGGAAAGTAAAAGATAGCGACATTTGTGGGTCCATGTTGATTGATTACTTCATTTTGGTGTGCTCTGCAACAGGAGAGAGAGAGAGAGAGAGAGAGAGAGAGAGGGTGTGACTCTTTGCATATTAAATTTTATTCATTTATTATTTTTTTTTAAAAAGTAATAGAAAACCTCATAAATGGTCCCTGGTAGTGAAATGACAAAAATGCCCCTTACTTAACGGTGAAATGCTAACGGAGTGAGCCGGAAGGACCAAATGTTAAAAGTTTTGAAACCACAGGGACCATCTGTGAGGTTTTTTGAACTTAGGGATTAAACTTGTTATTTTCTAAAACCACAGGGACCATTTTTGAAGTTTTGTCTAAAATATATACATTTATATACAGCTTAAAACCTGTACAAAACATCCATTCAACAACTAGTTCAAATAAACAAATAATATATAAACACATAGCACGTATTTTATAAAGAATACTTCATATCTATGTGTTAGAAGAAAACGAATATACACTCACTTGATCAGAAGATGATCAGACAGCACTACGGCTCTAAGAGTAGTATTCTTCGGTGAAACCGGGATGCTTTCTTGAAAACCGGGCTTCTCGCGGGCAGAGTTTCGGCTCAGAAACTTTACTTCTCAGGATCCTCGGGGCTTCGGGACTTGCTTCGGGTCTCGGGAATGATACCGGGGCTTCGGGGGTATAAATTGCATGTAAAACGATGTAATACGGGAGAGAGATGAGTGAATTAGCAACCTTGGCCGGCTGCCCCTTCAACTCTATTTATAGGGCTGTTTTCAAGAAATTCACGTCGTGGGCTTGATCGTCATTGCATGCGTCATCACAAGTTGCGTCTGGCAGGCTCTGAAAGGTCAAATCACTGAGTTCACGTCGTGAACCCTCTGTTCACGTCGTGAACCCTGACACAACTTTGGGGTTCGCGCCCCGAACTTCAGAAATTCATATCTTTCGCATACGAGCTCCGTTTTCGACGTTCTTTATATCGACGCATAGGTGAGATTATACTCTACAACTCTCGTTTAGACTTCGTCGGCTAATTTTGACTTTATTTTTATTATATTATTTTTAGTAGGCCGGGATAGGAAAACTCTGTTATAACATCATAACTTCTTCATCTGACGTCCGTTTTTGTCTGTCTTTTTACCGTTGGACTACTATCGACGAGATCTTCGATTCTCGTTTAGATTGTTTCGGCTAGAAATCACTCGATCTCAAAATCGAACTTCGGGCTGCATACTGCTAAGTCGAAACTTCGAAAAATCATAACTTCCTCATACGAAGTCAGATTTAGACGTTCTTTTCATGCACGCTCTCAGTTTAAAGTATTCTACTACTTTCGTTTAGATCACTAAGGCTAAATATCGCTCTATCTTAAATTCATATTTTACGTCATTCGGCGTCATGCCGGTTCTGTCGCGAAACTTCGACATGTCATAACTCCTTCGTTATAACTCGGATTTCGGCATTCTTTATATATTCGCAAAACCTCGTCACGGCCACTACGCCTTCATGTATCAATATCGGGTTTATCTAACATTTCATTTTGACGCTTATTTTTATCCTTAATTCATTTAAGTCACACAATTAAGCACAAAACACATAATACTCAAATAATACATCTTTATTATATCAAGACGAGTTACAAAGGTTAATCTAGACTATTACATCATCATTAATGCCTAGCCTAGAAACACGGGCGTTACAGTTTCAGACCAAACCATATTCAAATTCGGTTTTTGGTAAACCGAATTGTGAATTTGGTTTTTGGTTCAAGTTTCGATCTCATGAAGTTTAAACCAAACCAAACCGAAAAACCGAATTTCATAAATTAATTAATTTAAATATATATTATATATTTATATATTAAATAAAAATATTAATTATAAAGTAAAAATTATTTTAGCCCATTTACTATTTTACGTAGGCTTAAAATTGATCGGTTCAAGGCTTCAAGGCAACCCTCACGAAATTCAAATCGTTAAAACTTGATTCCTCAATTGTCATTCCCGATCGTTCACTCAAGCTTCATCCTCACGACTCATGTAAATCGTAATCGATGATGACACTTGGTCTCTCTAAGAATGTTGGAACCGGAAGTTTACAATCGACGACACTATCGATAGTCCAACAACAACACCACCTCGAATTCGCCACTCCAACAACTGTGCAGCACCACCTACAATCGATAGTTCCATACTCGACTATAACCAAGAAATCACAGGTAATACCGTAATTCTCTTTAACCTGAAGTTCTTTCTGTTAGTTTTCAATTTCTTTTATTGTAAACAAGGAAAACTTTATTTATGCAGTTCCGATTCCATACTAGACTTCAGGTTTTTTTTTCTTTTTCTATTAGTTTTAGTTTTCGATTCCATAGTCGATGTGTTTTTTCTTTTTCTAGTGCTTTCATTGTACAGTTCCGATTTCTGATGATATCTGTTGTGGATTCATTCGGATCAACACGTAAAAGTTCATCATCTCAGCCTTCTCATTCATCAAGCTCTGGTACTCAAAGTTCTCATGATGTGGGTTTGTTTGTTAATAGTGCTAATGCCATTAGATCACTTCGATAGAAAATGTTAGCCGATGTGAAAAGGAGGAAAGCAAAATCCAGTGTGGGAAACGATTCTAAGTCTAAGCTAGAAAAATACTTGACAGAGGATATTAAAGAAGACGATGAATATTTTCAGAGTAGCAATTTCACAGTTTTGGGTTGGTGGAAAAATAGGTGTGGTTTGTTTCCTATCTTATCACTTGTTGCTCGTGATGTGTAACTATTCCGGTCTCAACAGTGGCATCTGAATCCAGTTTTAGTACCTGAGGAAGGGTACTAGATTCATTTAGGAGTTCTTTAACTCCAAAAATTATGCAAGCGTTAATATGTTGTCAAGATTGGATCCGCTCAAGTGAAGTTGAAGTCAATGTGGAAGAAAACATTGAAGATCTTGATAAGTTTGAAGAAGGTAAGTTGGTATTGAGTTTTTTTTATGTTTATTGCAATTATGTTATGTATTGATTTTAAAATGTTTTATTGTAGACTTGCGGGAATCGTCGGCGAAATCAACTATTCTTGATATATAAATGAGATCAAACATTCACAAGCCACTAGGAAAAACTTTTGAACTTCATGTTTTATACTTTTGTTTGGAAATTAGAACTTGGAAGTTAAAACTTTTTGTTTCTAGCTAGTACCAGTACCATTTTTATCATTTTATGTATGAAACTTTATATCTTTTTGTATGAAACTTTAATCTTTTTGTTGGCAATTTTAGGTTTCTATGTTAAAAGTATTGTAATTTGTGTTTGGAAAATTGCAACATTAAATTATTTAAGGTAATACTTGGTTCCCTCGGTTTTAAAACCGAACCAAACCGAATTAGAATTCGGTTTTTGGTTTGGTCTGGAGAATTTGAATTCGATTTGGTTCGGTTTTCGAATTGGACCAAAAAAATTTCAAACCAAAGAAACCATAAATCAAACTGATTCCCACCCCTAATATAAAATATTCACAAGTATTAATCTCCTCCCTTCTTCGATTCCAAAATGAACAACATGATCTTGAGTCTTGACATATCATTTGTTCAATTTAATTGATATTAATTATATATAGATTAATTTACAATCCCTTAGGGAACGGTACATTTATTTCATTGGCTAGAATTTTTTTTTTCC
The DNA here is from genome assembly GCF_052849685.1 of Lactuca virosa. Lineage (NCBI taxonomy): Eukaryota > Viridiplantae > Streptophyta > Magnoliopsida > Asterales > Asteraceae > Lactuca > Lactuca virosa. Next base: position 192,644,056 of record NC_136431.1, read on the forward strand.
TTTTTTGCTATGTTTTATTTTATTTATCCATTTTTTATTCTACAATGGATTACACGTGTAGATAAGTGAGGCCTTACCATCTACGTGTCCTTCTCTGTGTCCTTTCTCTGTTGCTTTTGTATTGCCATCACACGTTATTCCATCGACGATGGTTTAATGGCACCGACTGTATATCGCCTTCTACTCTTTCATTTACCTCCTGCTTCATATTCCACCACTTTCTTTATGAGATAATTTGGGATTGACTGTTCGTCTTCATCGGCCCGTTTAGGTTTGGAAGAAAAATCGTTATCGCCCTTTACCGGAGCTATGACGGTGTCCGCTTTCTCGACTCCGGCTCCATCTGCTACGCTGATTTCTCTTGCTTCACACTGATTTCTCTTTCTCAGTTAACCATCGTCCCTTCTCCACCAGTCAATGATGCTCCAAACAAAGCCTGATCAGACAATCCAATTTGGGGGGAAAAAGTTCTTCCATTTACTCATTCAACCCCGTCATCTCAAATCTGGACTGGGTTCATATTTCTTGACACCCATCCACTCTGTTTTCATTTTCGTTATTTCAGTTGTATGTGTTTTTTTTCTCATTTTGATACACAAATTGTTGCTGATTTGTGTTCGAATATGATTTCATGCTTTGTAGGATAACCAGAAGAAGAAGTTGCCAGCGAATCAACATCAACTTGTCGTTTCTGTTTCAATCTTCCAGGATGAAATCAAACGTTTCAGTTGAATTGAATCGTAGGGTTTTTTTTGTCCAATGGTATCCAAAAATCGAAACAACTGTTAAGGAATCTAGAACCTTGATTCATTCCAGTAATCTTTGGCTTCGATTGGGTGCGACATAGCTTAAGAAAGAAGTGTGGTAAGGTATACAATTTTATTTTGTCTCCCTTTCTATAAATTAACAGAGGACTTTTTTTCTTTACAAATATGTTTCTAAAATGATGTTATAATTGAATTCTGCTACTAAATGTGTGTGGTTGGTGTTTTCAGTTGGAAAGAAGCAAAATCTCAACTTAGGTATACTCCATGACCTTTCTTAAAGATTTAAAGGCTGACATCTGTGTTTCTAATTGTGGCCAAAATCCATTTTCTTGAATAAAAAATGACTTATAGTTGACATCAATGCTTTCAAATGCTCCTTATAGTTGTGGTTGGACTATTGATGGTATGTGTATATTTATGTATTCCCTAAACTTCAAAAATTTTCATTCACGTCTGTCTACTGTAAATTACAGAAACACGTTAGTCACAAGGTGTTTGGGCAGAATATATTGTGAAGAGGCAAGATGCTCAGTCACAGAACAGGGGTGTAACAATTGAAGATTTGCAATTGAGTACATATTTGTACTTTATCTCTCAAACACACACAAACCATTTTATGTGGTAAATGGGAGTGGATATTTTTCTTTTGTCATTTTAAATACATTATTTTAGAATTTGCTAGATCATGGAGTACCTATGGAGAGAAGTCACTCATAAATCACTCATTATATTCTCTATAATTAAATTACAAGGTTTGAAATGATATAACTAAATTACAAGCTTTGAAATGATGTGAGTATTGGAATGGTTGCTGTTAGCTACATTGATAAAAGTTGTGATTTTTGTCTTATTTTCCGTATGTTTCTGTAGCAACTGATATATCGATTCAAATGAATATGTATCTGTGTATTAAGTCAGGTGATTGCTAATGAAATGTCTTAAATACCTTTTCTCAACCTTATTTTAACACATGAAGTAATTTATTTTGTTGATTGTGTTATGCAGTCTTACAATGGGAAGAAAGATTACAAGTTTGGGTTTAGGTTCGTGTACGCATTCAGTTTTATTTATTTATTTTTTGTGAAAATCTACCAACATATAGCATTGCATTTTTAGAAATATCAGGTTTAGCATATAGAGCATTGTAATTTGATTCTTTGTAAAATTACCAAACATTTAACATTACATTTTTCTTATACCAATATGGAAAAAATTAGAGCCACTATATGTAAAAGCATTGTAAAGTTTGTTGCTATTTTCGGTTTTTTTTTAAAAAGGCTATGAAATACCCTCCAACCCCCACAATTCCCCAACACCAGTTCTTTTATATTTTATGTTGTTGCCAGCTCACGCTAACCCCAATGATGAGCTAGGAGGAACTACACAAGAAGACCAACACACAAAGATAGAGTTAGGAAGAATACAAAAAGTGGCGGATCCATAATTTACATACATTTGGGTCACAAAATATTTATCAAATAAATTTTGGGTCGGTCAAATCAATTATAGTTTTTCGGGTTGGTCAAATCGGTTATAGATTTTCGGGCCGGATCAAGCCGTTTATTAAACATATTTAGTATTTAAGGGGTGTTAAATGTCAAAAAAAACTTAAATTAAGTTGGGATGTATAAATGGGTCAAATATAATTGGGAAAAATCATAGGGCTATTGTGTTATTTCTGCAAGTATGAAAAGATAAAAGGATTTAAAATGGGATATCTTATGAAACATAGAGCATAGATTAGGGACTAAAGGTATGACATGTGATTGAATTAGAAACTTACTTTCACTTACATTTTTTTCCCATGCTTTTCTCTTCTTTTTCCTTTTTCCTTTAAATCATGTCAAAAGAGAGCAAATGACAAGTTTGTCCTTCCTTGTCTCTTCTCACTCAATATATAGTTAGGATCATCTAGATCTAACGGGCTACCATTATGTATCTAGACTGTTTTATACAAACATCTAGTACTTTCATGGCTCCAAACTCTTATATAGAACTTCACAAATCATGATTTGAGTACATTAATCCCCACATTCGTATTTTACACTTGGTTGTTTGGTAACCTTTAAATAGGACCATTTAGAGATCACATCTGAATTTGTCAGCATAAAGCCTTAAGACTGTCTTTGAATGGTTGGTTAAACAACCCTGTCTTTTACCAATAAAGATGTAGGAAATAGCAATAAAGATGTAGGAAAGTCGTTTAAACATTAAATGATACACAAATTCAAGAGTTTCACTTCACTTAGACTAAAAATAAACCAAAGTGAGCATAATAAAACCTCAACTTTCAAGTTCAAGTAATAATCCAAAATTATACTACAAACCCTATCTTCTCTCATCTCCTCTATCTTCTCTCACCCCCCAAAAATAACCTAAAGTTCATCGTGTTCATCATCATCTTCCGTTGACTCAGCTCCACCACCTGGAGCCCCACCAGACCTCTGATAAACAGCTGTAATAATAGGATTACAAACAGCCTCAACTTCCTTCAACTTCTCATCATACTCCTCCTTCTCAGCCGACTGATTCTCATCCAACCACTCAAGCGCCTCCTTTGTTGCCGACTCAATCTTCTCCTTCTCATCACTCTCAAGCTTATCAGCCAATTTATCCTTATCACCAATTTGATTCTTCATATTGTAGACATAAGTCTCAAGGGCATTTCTGGCATCAATCTTTTCCTTCACCTTTTTGTCTTCTTCAGCAAACTCCTCTGCCTCCCTAACCATTCGTTCAATCTCCTCCTGACTCAATCTCCCTTTCTCATTTGTAATTGTTATCTTCTCTGATTTACCAGAAGCCTTGTCCTCTGCCTTCACGTTCAATATACCATTCGCGTCCACTTCAAATGTCACTTCAATTTGTGGTGTTCCCCTGAAAATACAATCAATTATGTTTAGTTTTTAAGTTTAAGTTTAAGTTTAGCCCCTGAAAAACAAAAATATTGACAAACAGGTCACTAACCTTGGAGCCGGTGGGATTCCAGAGAGATCGAATGTTCCGAGAAGTCTACAATCTTTTGTCATGCTTCTTTCACCTTCGTAGACTTTAATGGAAACAACAGTTTGTTGATCTTGATAAGTTGTGAAGACTTGTGATTTTTTAGTTGGAATGACTGTGTTTCTTGGGATCAATTTCGTCATCACTCCCCCAACGGTTTCGATTCCGAGAGTAAGAGGTGCCACGTCCAAAAGAAGAATATCTAGTAGTAGCATACATTTATTTGTCAGAATATAATTTTATTTTTAATATATAATTCGTAATAATAAGAAAAGAATTGAATTACGGGATTACCTTTAGTTTCGTCACCACCTTCACCGCTCAAAATACCTCCCTGTACGGCGGCGCCAAAAGCGACGGCCTCATCGGGGTTCACACCTTTGTTTGGTTCCTTTCCATCGAAGTAATCTTTTAGAAGCTGTTGGACTTTTGGGATTCTGGTACTTCCACCGACGAGGACAATTTCGTCAATTTGGCTCTTTTGTAAACCGGCGTCGTCCATGGCCTTCTTGACGGGTCCCATGGTTTTCCTGAACAAGTCGTTGTTGAGTTCTTCGAATCTGGCCCTGGTCAACGGCTCTGAGAAATCTACACCGTCAAAAAGCGATTCAATCTCGACTCGGACTTGATGTTGGCTACTCAAGGCTCTTTTGGCTCGCTCGGCTTCTCTTCTCAGCTTTCCAAGAGCTCTGTTGTCTTTGCTGATGTCTTTTCCGTGCTTCTTCTTGATTAGTTTGATGAAGTACTCCATGATCCTTTGGTCAAAGTCTTCGCCTCCAAGATGGGTGTCACCGTTTGTTGAAAGAACCTCAAAAACGCCATTGTCGATGGTTAAGATACTGACATCGAAGGTTCCACCACCAAGGTCGAATACAAGAATGTTCTTTTCTCCTCCTTTCTTGTCAAGACCATATGCGATGGCAGCAGCTGTGGGTTCGTTGATGATTCTGGCAACGTTCAAACCAGCAATCACACCGGCGTCCTTTGTTGCCTGTCTTTGGGCGTCGTTGAAGTATGCTGTAGGAAGGAAGAATCGGAGAAGTAAAGAAACAGTTTGAAGGACATCGTTCTTCAAGGGTACAAAAGTAAATTCTGTTGTTTTACTAACCTGGAACTGTAACAACTGCGTCCTTGATCTTCTTTCCCAAGAATGCTTCGGCTGTCTCCTTCATTTTGGTTAGAATCATGGCGCTGATCTCTTCAGGACTGAAAACTTTTGTTTCCCCACCGGAAAGTTTAACTTGGATGTACGGCTTTCCATCTTTGTTCACGAGTTTGTAGGGGACGAGTTTCATATCCCTCTGGACTTCTTTGTCCTCAAACCTGTCACACAAACATAAATTGCTCAACATTGGGAAGAAACATGATTTCTGATATCTAAACAACAAGCAGATTGGAAAAGTTCATACTTTCTCCCGATGAGTCTCTTGACATCAAAGATGGTTCTCTCTGCGTTTATAGGTGCCTGATTCTTTGCTGCTTCACCGATCAGCCTCTCAGAGTCTGTAAAAGCCACCCATGATGGAGTGATACGGTTTCCTTGGTCATTGGCTATGATTTCGACATGGCCATTCTTGTAAACACCAACACACGAGTAGGTAGTTCCAAGATCGATCCCAATAACAGTTCCTAACTTGTTGGCTTCTTCTTTTGCAATGGAAATTGCAGATAGGCAACCTGTAATACATTAAGGTTAGTACATAAAAAGGACACATCTTCCATGAAAGATAAAACTATCAGAACAAGCAGTTAAGAAAATGGTTTAGGTGTTGTCAATATGCTGTCTGATTATAATAACAGATCAAAATCAATTGCACATTAATAGGACACAGATTTGATTATTCAATGTGACACGTTGTTAGCATGTGTGTATCCCATAGAATCATAGACACCTCATCCATCAGTGTACAAAATCAAACTAGAAAAACCGAACAAATTACCACTACTTAAGGAACTGTCCATCGCTAATCTCCATATGGAGATTTCATAACTTTATTTAAGATCACATAAAGTTTGTTCTTCATAAAATCAAAAGGAAACACAGAACAACACTGATTAATAAATGTACAGAAAGAGACTAATTAACAAATGTAAACATAGTAAGTGCTGAAATTCAAACAAATTCGAAATGAAACCATCACAGTTTCGTCAGATCTCAAACAAAACCGACTCCAAACAGCATTGAAACAGCAAAACCAATTCACAAACAAGCATTTACGCATATCAAGGCTAAATCTACATTCGTACAATCCTTCCTAGATTCATACCAAAAGAATCAAAAAACCCAAAAACAGTAGCAACTGTAACAAAAATCAATATCAGAAAACTTTACCGATTAAGACGATCGCTAGCACGATGCCGGAGCGACCCATGCTTCACCTCACTGCTCTATAGATGAATGCTCTTATTATATCCGGTGTAATTAAAGGGTTTTGAGCTTTGAAATAGGGAAAGGGTTTTCTTTTCTGAGAACTCAGATTTGTGCGATTGGGAATTTATATTACATGAAATCTCGCAGGATGTACAAGCGCCTACATTAAAGCGCGTCGATTTTGTTCGGGTCTCTCGCGAAGACACTCTATTGCATGTCATCGATGATGACGTGGACCAATCAGAACTCAGGTATGGGTGTTGTAGCCAATAAGGATGGATCTCGTGTTGTGCCCTACGTGCTGTTGCCTCATTGGGTTTGCCTCATCATCCAATTTTTCATTAACTGCAAATGGGGTACCTGGAGTTTAGGGTATTGTTGTTGAAGCCCTGAAAGTATTTATTTATTTCGACCTGAACCCTTGATTTATTTAATGTTCAAATTTGATTAAAACAATATTGTAATATACTTGAACAAAAAAACAGCATATAAAGTATAAATGAATATTTATATAATAAATTAACGATTGACTCCAAATAAAAAGATGCTTTCATGTTTTTTAATAAATAATGTAATATATTGTCTTTCAACCATTTAATATAAAAAGTTATAATTTTATATTATTTTATGGAAAAGTTACACATAGTAATTCTCTTATACCTTAGTTGGCTAAAAAAATATGTCACGTTGATTGGTAAAATAGAGAAAGTATTTTGTTTTCGGTACCACATGTGTTAATAGTATCAATTACATTGTTTTTGTTTTATATTAATCAATTCAGATGATACCAACAATTAATTATAGCTTAAAATGTGTTGTTTTCTTCCGTAAGGTTACTTTGTATTGACTATCTTTATTAGTTAACTATAAGGGATTCTTCTGTGTTGCGGGGTTGGAAGGTGTTGCTTTTGTGTGAAATTATAATATATTATCTGAATTGCATTGTTATCCTCTACAATTCTCCCATTTACAAACGCATAATAGTCAAATATGTTGTAGTATGCTATAAAAAATGAATGTACATTGCTATTTTTTAAGTACATTATTATAATTGAAAAAGTTTTTTAAAATATATTGTTATGATAGTTTTGATTTGAGAAAACTTTGAAAGTTTACCTTTTGACGTGAACAACATCCACAATTGGTTTCTATGTATCCACTTGTTCCTTTGTCAACAAACTTAGGAAAAAATGTGGGAAATAGCAACATGCTCTTTATTCTTTACCGATAATATTACGAAATGAAAATAGCATGCTATTTTTGCCTTGAAAATGAAAGTAGCATGTTGTTTTTCCCAAAATTTGAAAATAACATGCCATTTTTTGCCTTAATTCTTACAAAAAATTGAATAACAAATCCAAACATAATTAAAAAAAATAAGTAGGTAAATAAAATTTTAAACAATCTATTCGATTACAAAACAAAGACTGTCTTTAGCATATCATGATTGTAACTCGAAATCACATGAATTTTCGTTCTCATAGAAATGATTTCATCACCTGCAAACGTCGACCATTTATATAAATGTACAACGATAAATCAATTTTTTTCTTTTTATACGAATGCATTATATGCTATTTTCTGTGCAGCTTCATTTTTTATGTAACATCCCGACTCCCAAGTATAAATTTAAAGCTTTTATATTCATAATTTTTGGACCTACTCGACGAGTTGGTTGCCCCAACTCGTCGTGTAGAAGCTCATCAGGCCGCGTGGTTTATGGAACCTACTCGACGAGTTGGAGGACCCCAACTCGACGAGTAGAGGTTGTGCATGAAAACCCTAATTTTTAGGGTTTGCACCCTATTTAAAGGACCTTAAGTCCTCCCTCCAGCCTCCCTTACCACCTTCACGTCCAGAAACAAACCGTAATCGAGCTAACTTCCTATTTTGAGTTTGTATGACGCTAAAGGGTGTGTGTTTGGTGCATTTCTTGAAGAGACTTGAAGATTGAGAAGCTTGGAACGAGAATGAGCTTGTAGATCCAGCATCTACTTCGTTTTGGCATTCATTTGAAGGTAAAAAGTCATTACCTTGATCATTTTCTTGTTAGATCTCTCCATTCATGAGTTTAGGGTCATTTCTAGCTTATTCTTGAGGCATTTCTGGTATTGAGCATGTTTTGGAGTGAGGAGTTCGGATCTGGACTCCTTTAGGTCCCTATAGTCATAAAGTTATCGACTTTATCAAGCTTTGATCCTTCTCCATGCCCTAAAACTATTATCAAGCTTGGTTTTAGCATTTTAACCTCATGAAGCATTGCATGCACGTAAAGTTGGCAACTTTACGTGGTAACTACACCCTAGGAGGCTAGATCTACAGTTTGGACCCTTGGTTTCGCTCAAAAGCGTATGAATGAGAAAAAGGGTTGAAGGAACTCGACGAGTTGCATAGCCAACTCGACGATTTGGTTAGGGTTTTCCCATGCTTTTGGACACTGCATGGACTCGACGAGTTGTTTGGTAACTCGGCGAGTTGACTCGAGTTTTCGGTTTTTTTAGTTCTAAAGGAACTCGACGAGTCAGTAGATGAACTTGACGAGTTGGGTCAACATGGACTGTTGACCTTGATCGTTGACTTTGACTTTGACCAAGGGTTGACCCAGTTTGACTTCTGAGGGTATTTTGGTAATTTGGGACTTGATGGAATTGGTTCATTGGTGGTTGTAGGTGTTTAAGTTTGGAGCCGTGTTTCGGGAGTTTGGTCTTTTCAGTTCAGTTTGACATTGTGAGGTGAGTTGTCCTCACTATACTTAGGGGTCGAAGGCACCAAGGCCGGCCCATTGGATCTGATATCCTAGTAGTTGTTGATATGTCGAGTATGAGTTAGTTATGCATGCTAGTTTGTTATGCTAGTCTGGTAGGTATATAGGACTACCTGTGATAATGTCTGATTATCTGTATGCGCATTTAGTTGTTACATGTCGACATGTTGTGTTATGTTGTGTGGGTAGGGTTGAGGTTGTACTGCTCCGTGCGGTAACCAACAAACCCTGGAGTATGCCAGATATGATTTGAGGGCCAGGGAGAGCATGTCGGACTCATACCGAGGACTTCTAAGCATTACAGATGCGAGCTGAGGGCCATGGGAGCATGTCAGACTCGCACTGACGGTCGAGGATTTAGATTCCAGTCTTAGGACTGAAGGGGCAAGCCAATCATAAGTTGTGGGCTCGAGAGCAAGTCAGACTTATGATGTGGGCTCGGGAGCAAGCCAGATGTGAGCTGTGGGCCTGAAAGGCAAACCAGACTCATACTGTGGGCTCGGGGGTAATCCAGTCTGCAAAGTTGTGGATCCATTACATGTTGTTAATATGTGTGCTATTTGTTATGTATCGGTATTTTGGGGGAACTCACTAAGCTTCGGGCTTACAGTTTTGGATTTTGTCTCAGGTACTTCGGATGATTGCGGGAAGGCGAAGACGTGATCATGCACCTCCTCACATTTTATGATCTTGATTTCTGGGATATTCTGATATGAAACTATTTTGGAAACATTTTGTAATAAATAATGATTTTTGGATGTTTGAAAAAGTTTATAAATTTTTTTGTGAAATTTATGGATGTTACAAGTTAGTATTAGAGCCTTGGTTTGATTGAATTGGAGGAACACTCGTGTGAATCCAGTCTCAAACCAAGGAAAGGGTTTTTAAATGATTTTAAATGGTTTTCAAAATACTAAAGGAGCATGCAGAGTGTAAGATCAGTCGGAGCCAGTAAGTAGACCCCAAAATACCATACAGATATTTGATACTATGATATGTTAGAACAACATGCTAATGATAGGCTAGGGATCTTCAGGAATTGCATGATAGAATTTCATGATTATATGATGCCTGATAGCCTAGAGTTTTCCTTATATGAAATTGACATCATTACTGTAGTTTCTTGGTGTATGCACCATAGTTGTACATAATTAAGATCTTATAGCCTGGGAATGTTTGGTTTGGCCTTATTTCCTGTTCTTGTTTTATGAAGGCCTTAGGGTAGGATTAGATATTCGAATGTCTATAGGGTCCAGCGTTATGTATGACTAGCATACACGAGTGCTGCGGGGTTGGTGGAAGTTTCATTGATGAGTTGTACGGGGTCTGTCAGCCAGTTGTGAGATATTTAGCCTTCCTCTAGGAGTGAGGATTTAGCGTTCGCCTCTGCGCATGTAAACGGTTAAGGT